>NW_028262380.1:28940500-29246000 GCF_047370975.1 Nipponia nippon
AAGTCAACCTGAGCAGACATGAGGAGGTAGGTACTTCAAATACAATTTATGTAGTTTTGGATGACATATTTGATTGGATTACAAATATGATTAGACATCATCTTTCAGGGAAGAATCTAGAAATATCAGAAGTACTGGAGCTCCTTGGAGTCTAAAGCAGGAGTCAAAACTGTGGACAAAGCAACTTGAAACTCACTCAGCAGTTAAACCTACAGTAGGTAGATTTACATGGGAGTGACCTGCACAGGAGTCTGAGCTGACTGCAAACTGTTTCTTGATCTCTGGGTAAATCATCAGGCAGCAACATCAGCCTCAGCTCCCCCAGCCCAGGTACAGTGTTGTCGACACCCAGCATGGCTGGTTTCACCTCAGCTGAGGTACCTGCTCACAAGCCAGAGTAACACAGCAGCCACAGCCTCTGATCTCAACACGAACAACAACATGTCCCACTGACAGAGACATTGGCTCCAATTCTTGAAATTCATTTAAAAAAAAAACCAAACAAACAACAAAGCTCCCAAAACCAACAAAAAAACCCACACAAAGCACACACAAAACCCCAAACAAAACAACCAACCAAAACACATACACACAAACAAAAGAACCACAGACGGGTCCTTCCAAGAGTCAGGTCAGCAAGAGTATACACTTAGCTTCTTTTTGGAAAGAACAGCTAAAACCAAATCAAGTACAATTTTTCTGTGCTTACTTTTTGCAAAACTGTATTTTCCACACGTGAAAACTGTCCAGTTCTTCACGTCCATGAAAAAATGCCAAAGACCAATTTTTCAAAGCCACGTGTGGCTTGGTCCAACAAGATACCGATCATCTTCCAAAAACATATACACACCTTCTTATATTACCATAATTTCTACAGATCAGACAGAGAATTTATCATCTGAGAAGATAAGTTACATGCAAAGGGTAAACTGACATCTCCCATGCATCATGGCATAGGCAGAAGAAATTTGGGGAAGTTTAGACCCCTTAGTTAAATTTCCCAGGCCTGAGAAGTGCTATCTGATGCTCCACTGCGTGCCGCTGATGTCTCTTTTAGCAGAGCCACTCTAGCCACCTCCGAGAGCACAGTCACAAGATACTGCAAATGCAGCATTTTTCATAATCTTTAGATAGATGGATTTGTAAACTATGTGAGACAGTGTGATCAAGCGGTTATATTGGAAGCATAAATCTACTTCCAGTCCTGTTCCTAATGTTTGTGTAGATGAAGAACCTGGAAAGTAAATCTGGTGTGGAAATCTTAATATTTTTTTGTTTTATTAGCTGATGGGGGATGTTTTAAACTTGTTCTCAGGTTTGATAATAAATCTTTTTACAAAGGAAAGGCTGTATCTCTTAAGGCTATCTATTTTTTTTAGTAAAATGGGAGATAATATTTAAGAATTTTTAAAAGGCCTAACAGTTATTCAAGTAAATCACCTGTGCAGCCCCAACACTGTATTTATTAGTTTTAGTATGTTCTGATCAAGGGACAGAAAGAAAAACGTTGCACAGATTTATTTTATTGGTAAGGATGTAGTTCAAATAATGTCTTAACACATTTCCCATTATTTTCTTCTGTCAGAAAACATCTCTGGAACACACCTTTGGAGTTCAACAAAAAAAAAAATCTAATTTCTATTCTATTAGCTCATAAACTATTCTACAAGAGGTATTTCAATACCTGAAGAAATGTTTCTGAAGAAATACTTTTGATGAATCTCTACTCAGGCATTTTGCAAATGGGGGGAGGGGAGAGAATAAAAAATTGTCAAATTATTTCCTAAGAATTATTCCATTGACCCCAGCTGGCCTCATTTGATATACAGTTGGCTACTGGCCTACTTGTCTTGTTACAAGGTCTCCAACTGTTGAGTCTTTCACTGAAAGAAATAAATTAAACAGCTATAAAATTAATGCTTTTATTTTTTTGGCAGGATTCTAGGATTTTTCATTTTTTAACTTATTTCTTTACATGAGACTGATAATTGTGGTCTTAATACAATTAATGTTGCCTCTTCTTGATACAGGGTATACACTTAACCCATTTGCAGAAAATTACTAAAATGCATAAGAATCCCAAGCTCTCTCTGGGATGTTAGATGGTGTTAAGCTTAAACTGGCACAAGGCCTATATCAGCCAGATTTTTAAAAGATCTAAGGCAAAAATTTCAGCTTTTCACTATCTACCTTTGGATCCAAGGAACAGTAATTTCCACTGAAACACTTTAAAACGAGCCAAAACAGTTTAGCAACTAAAACCTTCCTTAAGTAAAATGCTTTTAAAAATAATAAAGACTCTAAATAGTAATTTAACCCAAATTGTAGGAAGTTTTAAAAATACACGGCTATCATCCAAGTGTGGGCAACTAGTGCATTAAGACTACTAAAGATTTCTCAGTGTTACCTGGGGGCCCCCTGCTGGGACTCTGCCTTTAGAAAACAAGCAAAGAGAAAAGTTGTTTTGAAGGTGTCACAGATGTTTCAGTAATATTTGATTACTCTACGTATGGTGTATTATTAACCTTGAGTCACTGACTGCTTTATTTCTCATAAGAAAATCACTACACAGGAGGAAAATAAATGCATTTGTTATGCAGAGAAAAATTATTTGCTTGGTATTAGTTAAATATGTAAAATATTTTTAAAATATTCTTAATTCTGGGAAACTCGTGAAGAATCAAACAGACAGCCTCTGTGCTAGATATAAAGGATCCAAACCGGCAGATGATCCGTGTGGCTATCATTAAAGATGCCATAAAGAGAATTAGGTCTATTCAGTTTGACTAAATAAAATAAAATTAAAAAAAAAAAACACCACAAAAAACCCAAAGCAACAACAGCCCAGACAGAACAACAAATTAAAAAAGGCTACTAAAACACTTTTAGGACTGCAGGAAAAGAAAATGCCAAAATTCATCTCAGTCTTTTATGGAAGAAAAGTATTTTTATTGCACCACCTGATTCAACAGAAAAAAAAAAAAAAGAGACAAGTTTTCAGGCACGCTCCTCTTTGGGTCAAACCAAAGCAACAAATTTCAGGTTAAGTACAGGTTAGAACAATCGCTCTGAACTCACAGATCCATCAGTATTTTCTTTCCTGACAAAACTCATATAAAATATTTCAACCCATACTGCAGTCGCTACCTCCTCCGTTCTACCAAGTATGGCTATTGAGAGCGCTGTGCAATTAAACTACCTGGGGTTATAAGTAGCAGCTTTCTCACAAGTATTTTTTAACCCATATAATTTCATTCTTCTGGTTATGAGCAGTACAGCCATAAAACTTAGTTTCCATATTCATCTTTGAGGATGTTTTGTAGGTGTCCCTATAAGCTCAAGATTGAGACGTCAATGGTGGAGCGCGTGCTTCATTGGCAATGTTTTCTCAGTGGCAATGGAAGTTTCTGTCTTTTATGAGCATTGAGCTGATGGCTGTTATATATGTATGAGCTTTCATTCACCAGTGATCTTTTATTCCATTTCTAATTCCTTTTTTCTATTATTTCTTAATGACAAAATGTCAGACTTCTTTTTAAGATGCCAGTGAAAATATCAAAGCATTTTCTTGAAAAAATTCAAAGGCCTGCATGCCCAAAAGGTTTTAAGTAAAGCTGCCTGAATACTGCACAGTGCTGTCCATGAATTTTCACTCACATGGGGAATGACTCAATCTTCTGCCATACTCAGTCACCTGTAGGAAATCTTATCAGTGTAAGCAACATATTATTTGCCAAATTGAAGAGCTATTAGCATACCCACAGAGACAGCCCTGGCCATAGCAAGAAGAGTTAAAAGATCAAAGGAAAAAAAACTTATAGTTCTTTCCACTATGCCAGGCATGCATTTATTTTATGTAAATGTAACAAGAAGCAAAATGTACATGTAAATATTCCTCCTTCCAAAGGAGCCTTAAATTAGACCCAGGAAGAATGTATTAAACTAGTAGAAGCTGCAATATATAAAGTTTAAAATATAACATTTCTAAACCCATTTTTAGGTCCCTCTCCAGGAAAGGTTCCCAACTCCTTCCTTTATATGGAATATATACATAATATATTTTTATATTGTATATATATATATATTATATATTATCTAAAATACAAAAATAAGGTGTCCATTCAAGGAAAAGAAATCATTCTGTGAAACCACTGGGTAACCAGTATGGAATTTGAACACAGTGTGATAGCTCCTTATAGTGAACTTTTTGCAGCCCATAAGAGAAGGCAAAGAAATAGCAAGCAACATTAAGCCTGTTCACCTGAGGAACTCATGCTCTCTCAGACAATTTTGAAACAGCAAAAAAGGAGCTAAACCCAGAGTGTAAATTGTTCCTTTTAAATTACACATTCCCTTTACATCTTCATCTGCTGGGGGTAAGAGAGGAACTGTCTGTTTGCTTATCTCTGAAGTAAGCCATCTTGCCCTTTGAAAATCTAGAATTCATGATAATCCACTGAGCAGTCATCAAGGCTGTAGATTATTAGAGCACTTTTTCTTTAGGCTTACCTGAACACTGAACCTTAGCCATAACATGTTATTTAGCTACTAAACATGCGAATAATAGCAAAAAAATTTATACAGGATAGAAAGTGGAAAGATGAGAGTTTCAAAAAAATACAGGTTGGCATGATGTCTTTCATGCTTTCCTACACTTTCGTTAGCTATCTTGATGAAAGAATGCCCATGTAATTTATTATGGCTTCCGTCATTAAAATATTTCAGGGATGAACTTCTGAACTATGAAATCCAGAAGATGATAAAATACAGTAGTCAAGCAGCAGTGTCTTACTGTATTTCTCTCTTGTTCCAGGAGAAAAAACAAGTAAAATTACCCAACCATCTCTTGGGGCTCCAAGAAGCCACACAACGCAGCAAGGTTGTGACAAAACAACACAAAGTGAGAACTTAAGAGGAAAATAAATTCATCTCTTTCTATAAGCTTCAATCTTAATTCAGTATTTTAACATTATGGTAAAGAGCATCTCCATCATCTAAGGAGATTTTTGCTTATTCTGTTCTTGTGAACATTGCATGAATAAAGGCACGGTGACATTAAACAGTCTATCATACTGTGCTTTTAAAGCCGAAGGTGGAATAAACAGGCACAACAACAGATACTGACTGCGAGGAACTACATATCGACTATTTGTAGACATCAAATGCACATGTGTTGCTAGGAGAGAAGAAAAGCCTGCAGAGTCTGAGCTTGCAGAATATTAAAACTTACTCGAGGCAGGAGGAAAAAAGGTGACAAAAAGGCCTAATATAGGTCAACACCAGAGCCTGAGCCAGGAAACTCTCAAAAGTACATGAATATAATCTGTCCTGATGTTTAAGGAGCTGAGGAAGACAAGTCTTGCCCTCATTCAGCTCATGGCTTTGGTTCGTAAAACATGCTCGTTTTGTTTCTTTCATCAAGGCTTTGATTCTCTCTGCTGGAAGAGATGATAGCTAATACATCCCCATGTTCACATAATGTCCAGCTGCCTCACATTTCACAAGTGCATGCAATCTTCCCAAATGTATTTGCACCACCATTCAGAACATAGCTAACCTTCACTATTTTAGTGAAAAATCAAGTGTTCTCTAGCCAGCCTTTTTGTGTGAGTACGCTAAATGCAACTCTATAGTCAAAATTAATATATAAAAAGGTATCATGAGATTCCATTCATACCTCTTCTTGGATTTCAGATACAAATTGGCACAGTTTTTATTACAACCTCCCAGCCCTATAAAATGTTAAGTATCGAAAAGTATGTCTATATTGAATAATGAGGCATGGACTAGACAACCAGAACTTTAAGTACTTGGACCTTTTACTCTCCTATGTGAACAGGTCCACCTGTCTGGCTGCCCTGTATTCCATCCATTTGAAAAATGTTCTGTGCCAAGGAGAAATTAGAATAGCTAGTAGATTTTGAGTACCTAACTTGGATGATCAGGCAATCTTTTTATGAAACTTTTAGAAGTAATGTGTATGTTTTGGAATAACAAAAATGGAAAAAAAAGCAAACAGACAAAATAAGGTCTTCCAAGATATCATGGGGAAAGCATTTATACAAGTATATTATCTATAGGACATACACACTTCTTTAAATTACGAAATATATATTTAATTCCTGAAATAACACTGTTTATAACAAGCCTGCATGCTCTGTTTATGAGGGATGTTCAGTTCACAGAGGAGCAGTAACAGATGTTGTGCATGCAAGATGCTACGCAACTACATATCAGTCTGCTGGATCACTGGCACACACAGCATTCAGTAAATATAAGAGAACACCAAGTATCATTGTTTAAAAGTAAAAAGAAATTATGTTTTTAATATAAAGGAAGTCTAAAACCAAATAAAACAGGACAAAGATTCAACATTGGAGCAAGTTATTCTCACCTCTATTAAAATATAAATAAAGTTAAACAAATAACTAGATCTATTCTGCTCTAGAACTACTTACAAATTTTGTACCTTTTTCTTCCCCATAAGACATTTTTGGTATACAAGGTGGGTAGCAGTTGTGTAAAACAACTAGCACTACTGAAAGACAAAAACCAGTGAAAATATTCCCCCCCACACCCCAACACATTCAAATGCAAAATATCCACCCCCTGCCAATTCAAAGTTATCGATATCAGGTTTAGTTAACAGATCTTTTAGGATAAAAATATCTCATTGGCACAAACCCGATTTCTTTTCAAAGATGTGACCCACTCAGACAAAATCTGCATATGACTCATCAGTGTTGGCAGTCAGGAGAAACTAAATGATCTAAGTATAACTAAGCTACTCACTCTCTGGGGCTTGTTAACCTGCTCCATCTTATGCAAGCCCAGCTGAAGAACTGGCTGAAAAGGACAAGCTAAGATAAAACATTCACACAGAGGAGCCCACATACGTATACATATATTCTCCCCTAATCCACACTGTGCTGGTTTAAGAAAGTCTCTCCCAGTCTACTCCAAGTTACCCATCACCATTTCTCTGCTAGAGATTACAGCTCTCTTACAGATGCTAACTAAGGTTGCTTTGGTCAACACTTCCTAATCTATTTCAGTCACTGTGAGTGAGTTACCACCTTACCCAATTTAACTACCAGTCAACAAAAACAGATTCACAAAGACTATTCAAGGTGTTTTCACATCAGTAGCTCTGCTGGTAGATAATAATGGATTTTAATTTCCAGGAAAGGAGGGATAAATTAGAAGATAGTAACATCTTCATGTAGTGCTGCTGCAGCTGGGAAAGGACATACATCTGCCTAACAAGGACAGAGAATTTTGTTTCACCCAGCAAAAGAAGTACTGACAGGAGAGGTGTTTATTGTCCAGAAAGCAGAAAAACAACATTAGGTCAAAGTGCTGTGTAAGCCGCAGGACAATATTGTCCCAAAGGCAAAGGGGTACACACCAGTCATAAATCAATTCAGGCTGCAAATTAGAGGGCTATCAGAAAAACACGATTCCCCAAAAGCTTCCTATTTAATAGTTTGCCCTACCACTCCCAAGTATTTTAAGACACATGTTGATCAGGTTATGAAACAAATATCATGAGGCGGTACTTACAGTAATACAAACAAGGACCCAAAGATCCTTCCCTTCCCACTGTGTCCCAAATCTTGTTTTCTAATTAAAATGAATGGTAGGATACAATTTTTATTCCTATGTTTGTTTTAACTGACTCAACAGCACAACTCACAAGGAAAAGTAAGACACAAGAACTACAGAAAAGCTGTACTGAAATAACAGAAACACCCTACTATCCCAAGTTTATTTCAATATGCTCATTAAAAAAGTTATGAGAATTAATAAGCTGTTGTAACTAGAAATCTCTTCAAAGTAATACATGTCTTAAACTGATTCACTGTCACAGAATCAGTCTTGAGCCACATGCAATGAAAACGTACACTTCTCTGATTTATCTTGTTTTCCAATTAAGATCCATTGACAGGGTATGATGATCAATCAGTTTTCTACACCAAAAAAAAAAAAAAAAAATCACGTAAGCGTTCCTCCCAAGTCAGGGGTGTGCAAAAAGGCAATCTAATTTCTTTGTTCACACTTTACACTGCCAGTGGGGTCAATATTTTGGCAAAAGCAAAGATCCTCTCATTAAGGTCCTAGTGCAAGATTTTCATTTTACTTTCAGTTCTCCAATGAAATTAGTCACCACACATGGTAGATTAACTGCAGCAGCTCAGCTTCTTCAGATGCACTCGAGTTTCCTCACAACATGTGTATCAAGACATAATTACACTGCCAGCTTTGCTGACTGGAATTATTAGTTTTCACATTCAACTACTTATCTGGCACAAATGAGGTGTGCTTACTGCCTGATCAGGATAGGAGAACATGGGAAAACAGTGAATACCAAAGACATGAGAAAAACCTTCAGAAATCAATCACGCTTTATATTAAGAATCACTTGAGTGGTCTGTAAAGGCTTGATAATTTAAGATTTTCTCTATAAGTGGTAAAAACATGTTTTAATGAGTATTACGTCTTACAGTCAGTTACAAACATAAAGCAGTACAATGCCATACTGTGAGAAGCCATTTACCACTGCTATTGCAATCTTTCCTAGGTGATACATGTCGTTAATAGATCTCGTAGGCAAGCTCATTATAAAGAAGCGCAGCCATAAAACTAAACACAGATTCAAGTGGAATCCTCTTTTCCTTTGCATCAGGGTTCTTTCTACCACTTACCTTTCCTTCTTTTCTCCACAGGACTCCTATAGAAAATGCTGCCTTCCTTCTCTGTTGCACTCACCTAGGAGCAGGGACTGTAGTTTCAAACAATATAGGACCATGAAGTCCTAAAAATCTGAAGTCAAATTTCTCTGCAATTGATTAGTTACTAATTTCCTCTTCCATATAGCTAAAAAAGAAGCAGGGCTCATCTACCATCAGCAAAAAGCCTAGTATTTCACATCTTAAACAGACACTTAGCTTGATCAGGCACCCATTTCCACAAAAAACCACAGAAATTTAGCACCTACTTGTATTTTCTATCATTTTTTTCCAAGGCGGCTCCTCGCACAGTTTATAGTTCCAAAGGAAGACTAGACATCAAGTCAGACACAACCAGCAAAAAGAGGCAGGTACCTCTCCAGGTGCTCCCAGTTACTCTCTCAGAGCCCTGCTCTTTCTGCTGGCCCACACAGGTGTTGTGAATCAACAGTAAGGGCTGACAACCTGTGTTTTTAGTAATAGTAACTGTGTAACAGAGAGTCAGAGAACACACCACATTAAAAATTATTCTGTTTCTCATGTGTTTCGCAAAGTCAAGAAAGGATTAAGCTTCTCAAGTATGAAAGAGTTTCCGCACGACCCATGAAAGCTTATAACACCTCATTTCTCTTAATTTAAAACCACTAGATCCCTAAATCTCTCAGCCAAGTTTGTTTAGTACTGAAGCCACTGTTTTGGCCCATTTTTCCAGTGCATAAGTAAAGCTACAACCACTAGAAAAGGAGCAGACTCCCTCATCTTGGAAAATCCAACAGGCTAGGCATCAGAAGGCAGCAAGAAATATGAAAGCAAGAAATTTTTTTGATCCTTGCTTCTGCACATTTCCTCCCCTAGCTGCAGGTTTCTGTTTGAGATGCACTGATATGGCTAATGTTGACGTGTAGAAGCTATATGAGAAATCACAATTCCTGAAGAGTCACACAGCACCTACAGGGAAATGACAGCACTCTTCGAGTCTCACCCCTGCTTCCAAAATCCAGGAAGATCTTCCTTGGTTAAAAGGAAGTTAGATAGCGATGGGTCAATATGAAGTATGTCTGATCCCAGAAACAATCTGGTTTTTACCTGTCATTTTGACCAAGCACATCCTGAAGCCTTCCAATTACAAACCAGGCTGGGTGTGGAAGATGTTGCCTAGATTCCTCTTCTGCCAAAGAAAGGAAAACATCTGAACACGCACACGTCTTTCTTTGACACACACACAATACATACCTTGGTGTCTGGTTTGGTTTTAGTTTGGAATAAACAATAACAAAACAAACAACCCATATGAAGATGCCAAATGACGCTAACATCACTGCTGCCTTCTAGCAGACCTCTATTCCCTCCTGAGCAGGATATTTCAGTGTGTGGATCACAGAATCATAGAATCATTAAGGTTGGAAAAGACCCTTAAGATCATCGAGTCCAACCATTAACCTATCACTGCCAAGTCCACCACTAAACCATGTCCTCAAGCACCATGTCTACCCTTCTTTTAAATACCTCCAGGGATGGAGACTCAAACACTTCCCTGGGCAGCCTGTTCCAGTGCCTGACTAACCTTTCAGTGAAGAAGTTTTTCCTAATATCCAACCTAAATCTCCCCTGGCACAACTTGAGGCTGTTTCCTCTCGTCCTATCACTTGTTACTAGGGAGAAGAGACCGACCCCCACCTCACTACAACCTCTTTTCAGGTAGTTGTAGAGGGCGATAAGATCTCCCCTCAGCCTCCTCTTCTCCAAACTAAACAACTCCCCCAGCTCCCTCAGCCGCTCCTCGTAAGACTTGTGCTCTAGACCCTTCACCAACTTCATTGCCCTTCTTTGGACATGCTCCAGCACCTCGATGTCCTTCTTGTAGTGAGGGGCCCAAAACTGAACCCAGTACTCAAGGTGTGGCCTCACCAGTGCCGAGTACAGGGGCACTATCACCTCCCTGGTCCTGCTGGCCATGCTATTCCTGATACAAGCCAGGATGCCATTGGCCCTCTTGGCCACCTGAGCACACTGCTGGCTCATGTTCAGGTGGCTGTCAACCAACACCCCCAGGTCCTTTTCTGCCAGGCAGCTCTCCAGCCACTCCTCCCCCAGCCTGTAGCGTTGCATGGGGTTGTTGTGAACAAAGTGCAGGAATTTTATCTGTGTCTAGGAAATTCAGTAGCAGCACCCCTCTTCTTGCATTTAGTCACTTTTAGAAGGTTTGTCTAGAGATACTGAAAAAGTTACAGATTTATCACCAATTTTTTAATTAAAGCCAGGTTGAAAACCAGTTATCTGACTTTACTTCCCTCTTGGACCTTCCTTTATGCTAAGCACTTCCCATCTGGCTCACTCTCTTTTTCTTTTTGGCTTGCAACATACTTGTGCTGTCAAACTAAATTACTTTTTGCAGTAAATTTCAGCTCCAACTCTAAGGCACTTTTTATTGAAGTATCTTGTTTGCCCTGGTATAGTTATAGTTCTCTTGGGATTTATATTATAAAATTTATTTTCATGGGTTTATAGCTGTGCAGTAAAAATTCTCATTGCACTGAAATTTGGCTTACAAGCATCAAAGAAAGAGAGCTTTTTGCTAATATTTTCAAAGTTACATTGTAACATTTTAGTGATTTTTTTTTTATTTCTAGATCTTTACAAGCAAGTCATTCATCCTCACTCTACTCTGAATTATTTCTGATACACTGTATTGAACAGAAAAAGATCTTACATTATCTATAAAAAGTACATATCTGGCTTGAGTTTTTGATTTTAGAAGTTTCTAATTCAGTGAAAGCAAAATATTTTCTTACAGACCTTTTCTCCCACTAGCTCTCTCCCCCCACTCCTCCACATCAGAGCTCTCCTTTCCCCACTGCCTCCTACTCCCACCACTGCCCTGGAGCTTCAGGCTCTCCTTCTGGGGAAGGCAGAAGCCGACAAGCCTATTTGTCCTCATTTTGCGTAACCTCTTCACTCCACCCCTGCTTTGTGATAGTACTATGCAACTGTTCTCTGAAGCCTCTGCTTCTGGCAACTAAAAAGCAGACTGTTCAGCAAGGGTTTGTTTCTTTAAGCAAAATAACGATGATTAATTTACTGACAATTACTTTGAGTGCCGAGGTAAATCTCCCAAGACAACCAAAATGTGATATCTCCTTCCCCAAAATATTTTAATGCCTATAGCACCCAAGTCAAAGATTATCTAACTTTTGAGACACTTCTCCTTTGCACTGACTGTAGAAGTCAATGTTCTATGTGAACAAAATATAAAAAGAGTTGGCCAGAACGCATACATAATATAGCATAAGAAATCCTGACTTCCAAGGAATCAGACACCTTGAAAGGGTTGAACACCTCCTCATGCAGATGTTACTGTGTTAGATTATGCTTTATAGTGTTAGGCACTTTGCAGATCTCCGCATTCAAAGATCTGGTTCATTATGAGGATGAGTTCAGGGGTCGAATATCCGTTGAGCTAGTGTTTATAATATACTTGGCTTTCTTTTACTGATTCCAAAACCTGCCTTCAAATCAACCAGCTGCTAGCCCAAATCAAATTTTAAAATATGCTGAGCATGACGGTGTAGTGCTAGATTTCAATGGGGATCACTGAATAAACCCGAAGAGAATGTGATGCAGGCAGCAAAGGAGTATAATGAATCCTTTCCATCAGGTTCTCACCTTGACGCCTGACATGCCATAGTCTGGCCCACCCGCACACTTGTTACTAAGGTGCAGCTCTCACTCTGGATTTACAGAGCTTAATAAGAGATCTGTTTTTAAGGAGGAATGGTAGTTTAGACTGTAGGCTCATGAGCTGAGGATGAGGGGGTCAGCAGCAGGGCCAGCTAGAGCAGATCCTGGTCTCCAGGAGACAGCCGCTTGCTGCCCCCAGTCCCTGCAGCACACCACCCCTTTGACTCTGCAACATGACTGCTCATGAGACGTGCTATGAACAGGAGGCTTCTTTTGGACTAGAAATAACATTTCCTTGTGGGAAAGTAGATATCTCAGTGTTTCGGGTAACACCACTGTCCCACAGATACCTCTGCTAACATAGTAGAGGGGTCAGCACACAGCAGCCCAGTGCTCCAGGTGGCATTGGTGCTAAAGTATCCAGGCCATCTGCTTGTTGTGGCAGTTCTTAGCACACAGTACTGTCCTATAGATCACAGCACCATGATTGCAGGGCACTACAGCCGCGAGCTCTCATCAGAAAATCTGTAAGCTTCAAAGTGCTTCAAGAAATTTCTGAACCTGGGGTCCTTAAAGGAAGACCAGCAGTGACCTTTTCCAGCAAACAGCCCTACATCATTTAAAAAAGAAAAAAGAAATTAGCAAAGAAAGTAAATACAACCTGTAAGAGGGAAAAAAAAGAATAAACAGCTGGATAACAGGTTTCAAATTCACAGTCAGTTCAGTCTAGCAACAGAGTATTTACACTTGAATAGATGGTAGCACAAAGCTGATTCTCATACTGTAGTATTTAATAGTTTGCTCACCCTGAATGGCTGGAATTGCCAGAGATAAAGATACAGCCCTGCAGCTCCTCTGCTTTGTAGCATGCATTAGTTATTTACACCTGCTCCAACTCAGCACAAAATGCCAGTGACTCAGTCTGACACCATCGTACACTTGCTTACAAAGGCATAAATGAATCTACAATATGCAAGTCCAAGAGCTCTCCTTTTTAATTTTGCATGTCTTGCCACTGTGTATATCTAAAAAGGAATGGAGGAGTTGTGAATTTTTTCAGGTATTTTGTGACAATATTCACATCTCATCTCTCAGTCTACGTGATCTCATGATTCAGGCTTTTAAAAATATATATTACAATACACATTAAAGATGTTACAATGCACTGCATCCACTTCTACTTGCCTCAGTCTGTGGATGCCACAATCTCTACCGACAAAATTTCAGGTTATATGAGTAACTGAGCAGGACCACTCATATGAGTAAAGCTCTAAAGACCAAGCAGTGCCATCACTACTGCAGAGGTGCAAGAGACTAGATCAAATATTTGGGACATATAAAGACACACTCACAAACTATTCTTTCTCTCTTAGATGGATGTCACACTGTGCATTAAATCAGTGGCTTGCCCCTGCCTAAGATATATTGAATGAGTCCCCACAGAATTGGGCTCTACTGCTGACAGGGACAGAAAACTTTATTTAAGAATTGCTTTTTGACTCTTCCAGGACTTCTGTCCGAGACAAAGCTCAAGAAGCTTACCAGCAATGAGTTGACCTTGGCAATTCACTGGTCGCTAACACCGACAATGGAATAACTTGACAAATAGCTTGACATTGTGTGCCAGCACTGCCTTCATCAGCTCTCACCAGTCAGGGATCATTCCTAAATTTAATTCTCTCTTCAGACATGGTGCCATTTAACCACCTTTGGGGCCCAGTAGTGAGCCCAGCCGATGAACTGATCTATGTTAAACCAACCTATATCAAGTACAATAATCAACTCCACCAAATTCTGCCTTATTTTGGTGGGCAGCTGTTATATTGACATGCCTGAGGGGAAAAAGGAATGGGATAAAGAGTGTCCCAGGGGAGCTACAGGAGAGCACAGCAGTCCAAGCAGGCAGCTTGGTAGCTTCTGGGGAGGAGAACATACATGAATGGAAAGAGTAGTAGGGACAGCAATGTTTTTATTAAGGTTTTTTTAACGTTCTTATTTCAAGCCAATGCAGTTGATATTGATTTGACACCCTGTAGATTAACTTTCCATGCCTGTCTTTTGCTTGGAAACAGACATTTGTATTTATACCTCAGAGAAAACCAAATATTCCTCCTCTACATTTGACAAGTGTATTCACTCTCAGGAATGTTACTAGGTACACAGGGACAGACAATAAACTCAGAATGACTCTTCCAGGTCTCAGCATGAATCCCAGTCCATTACTATATGACAGCGCTAGCCAACAGTACTATTATAGTTAATTCTTCTGTTTTTTTCAGTAGTTTCGGGGGTTTTTTTCCTGACCACTGCAGCTCTTTTCATCTTAAAATCAATGTCTCAGCCCTTGAAAGGCATTGCAGAATTTGGCCACATGTCCTTTTCTGGCTGCAGCTATACTAGCTCAGGATATTATTGCCCCAGTTGCTCATCACCTTGATACCTGAGGTTACCGACCTTGCTGCTGAGCTGCTTCCATTTCATTCAAGATTCAATGTGGACAACTAAAGGGGCAGACTGGGAGGAAAGGAACGTGGTGGCAGGGGGGGAGGAGGCAACAGCATCGCAGGGCAATGGGAGCCGTAGCCAGACCATGCAATCTATCCCTGAGATGCCTTTCCATGCCACCACTGTCCACAAGCGGTGGAAGAGAAGGCTTCTGGAGACACACTTGGTTATTGCATTGAAAACAGGTCGGCTCCTGCATGGCCAGAAGCTGGCTGCACTCTAGGTTATGGTGACAGATCGCTGTAGCACCACTGGCTGGGCAGTTCTGCCTAAAATAACTACAACAAAGTTCTAATAAAGTCCTGGGAGAAAGGTTTGACCTAATGTTTATTTATCTTCAGTGTGTTAAATCCACATCCTTCTGCTTAATCCAAAATATAAATAGCATCTATATTTACATACATACATATACACACATATATAAATATACACCTTTTTCCGAAAGGCACACCACAGGATTTCCACATTTAGAAACAATATTGACTTCTTTGTGAAATTTAATCTATTTTTTGATTTTTTTCCCTCAACAAAAAACAACGATGAAGGAGAGGCAAATCAAGCAAACACTTACCAGTTCAGGGTATCAATAAAACACAGTAGAAAGTCCACAGCCTGACACATTTTTCCTTGCCTCATCTTTGCGTGACTTAAGTAGAACAGGTCACTTTACCCAATATAATAAAGGTTGTTGGTCCCTTCTCATGCTAGACCCTGTTCTCAGCTGCTTACAGCTTTAACTCTTCGAGCTGTATATTTCTCTGTACAGGTCTTCCTCAAGATGCTTTTTACTTTTTCATGTTTATGCAACTCTACTGTTTCTCTGAGCAAGATTAAAAGGAAACATGTATTGAACTTGTTAACCTAAATCCATACAAAATCTTTCCTTATAAACTTGAGTGTTATCTCAAAGTATGTCGTCTACAGCAGTGACCTAGCAGTTGACAGCTTATCTCCCTAGATTCAAAGATATATTTCCTATTGATTGGGGGGGGGAGGAAAAAAAATATAGCCAAATTATAATCATTAAAAAATTGGTTTCCACATGCTAATGTACTCATGTCTAAAACTATCTAAATCTTTTACTGCATCGGCTCAGGACCCAATATTCCAATTTTCTCTCAACATCTAATGAGATCTGTGAATGCCCTTCCCAATCTTACTAACATGTATAACTTCTTTTTTAATAGGATTTGACCAGACAAGCATTATATAGACTGTTAAACACAGATTTCCCAAGTACACACTACATTACATAATATACACGATATCAACACAAATAATGCTAATGCCCAAATGTACCTCCTGTAAGTAGACTCTTCCAGCACTAGAAGTTTGGCATGTTTGCAAGTTCAGAGCTGACATTTTCTCCCAGGGCCAAGGACTCAGCCACTCAGGCATAGCTTGGAAATTTACAGTGTCAGCATGCATGACAACTGTAAACCTTGTTCATGTACCATGGACAGAGAAAAAAATTTGCAGATTAAATGTACAGTTTTTCTGCCTTCCACTGTTCCTTCAATAACTCTGCCTAAAGACACCCTCTTAATTCTTAAACATCAAGAGTCTTCCTGGTTCCAGAAAAATTAGGCCAATGACACCAGAGATACGGGACTGGATTCTGATGTCAAACAGTTGCTATGGGATTAAGTTCCCCAATAACACTGAAGTTAAATTAACACTGACTCAATAAAAGCAATGTTTTACCTGGGATATGAAAGTCTACTTCCAGTGTGTACTAGAGCCCCAGCTCTGCAGTGATTAAGAGAAGCATGGTTATTTTTTATTTGACTTGAAGATTTTGTTTTGCTTTTAAGGAAAAAAAAATTAGTCCATCCCAGTTCATATCTTCATATACATTTATAATTTATGCTCTGTTGGCTGAGAGAAAAAGAACAAACATATTAAAATTTTATACCTGTCCTCCAAACGGAGGAAACATTTCATGACAGAATTTGCATTGTTTAGCTCTGATCACCTGCACATTTAGTTGTCATTGCTGTCTTAAATATTGCTTCTATTTTTCTTCAAGAATTGAGGAACAGCTTTTTGACAGCATTTTGATGAAATGTTCTAAGTACTGAACCATAACTCCACTTCCAGGGCTCATTCTGAACTTACTTTAACTGCTCACTGATGACTTAACCCAAAATATTAAGCTTTACCATTTTTTCCTACAAGACCTGCTGCCCTGCAGGGAAACCTCGGACAGTATTACTTAAGGAAGTCAGTTCTGCAAATACTGGTCATCAATGTTTTCTTTCATATAATTTTATTTTTGGCAAAAAATAACTTGATTATATAACAAGAATATAGTATTCAGAGAGTCAGACATCAAAATAAAAGCTAAACAGTGGATCAGATAACTTGAACCGAACCCCAGACCACAATTAAAAAGACAGAAATAAGTTGATTTTGCTTTTTTCCAAATGTTATTTATCTTGCCTGTTAACAATTCAGACTTCACTCCATCCCAGAATGTCTGAGTACTGACATGAATGAAATTAAGTAGCATAATGATATCTTACCACCTAACTGCTTGTCTTCTTTGCATAATCCCATTTTTATCACTAGTATTCAAAAGAATCTAAAGAATGTAAGGATAGTAGGGCAAAAGACACTGTACAAACAAAATAAATTAGCCCCCACACCAGAAAAATACATAACTTTTAAAACATATTTTAAAAATGGAAAGCCTAGAAGTAACATATCCTACTCTCAGATATAAATAGCTCTGCTTCAAGTCTAGGATTAGTCCTCCACTTAAACTTTTACAGAGCTTCATGATATTCCACCATTGCCACAAACTGCTTGTGCCCAGGGATTTCCAGGACTAATCCTCTTGAACGCAGATTTATTGCAGCTTTGCCCTGTCTTCAGACTATTGCATTCCTCCTCCTGCCATTACACCCTTGTATTCTGCATTTGAATGTCTTCATTTTTAAGCTTCTGGTGCATGTGCAAGCCATCAGTTACTCTCTCCAACGAGAGGGCACAGCCAGTAACAGGTTTGGGATTTTACTCTGTTTATAATAAAAGATTTTATTTTTTTTTTAATCAAGACAGCAATTACTATGATTGCATATGGGTCTAATTTATCTCCTTAAACAAGTTTTGTGGTTATCCAGAGCATAACGCCATTAAAAATTTTACACAGCTGAGATCTGTTATGAGGGAGAAAGAAATGCTTGAAAGGCAGATTTATGAACTACAGGTAATGAATGCTGCTGGATCCTGAAGCACTCCTACTGCAATTACAAATAGCTATTTTCAAGGAAGCCTAAGATTCCCAATCAGGTTTGAGCACCTCCAGCTTCAGGAGACATCACATTGTGTTGGCAGGTTGGTTCCTCCTTCTCGTTCAGGGAGAAGCCTCCAGTAGCTACCGCCTGCCTTTTCCCATTCACACAGGCACGCAGTTTGGGCTCAGCTGGCTCTGGCAAATTCTTGGGCAGATACTGCTCATCACCCCCCCTGCCCAGGGCACTGTACCACTTCCAAAGCTGCGGGTCTATAGGTGCAGCGGGATCCTTTCTCCTGCTGCTGGAAGCCACAAGCTTCAAGCTTCTTGACAGCCACCCTCCACTACCTGCTTGACAATAGTCTCCTGTTGTCCTTCCCATCTCACGTTGTGCAGCTCTCGTCTCTCCAAGCTTCAGCAAAAACCCTGTCACTCCCCACTTCCCTGGAAGCAACTGCTTGCTATTTCACCGGAGAGATGCAGTAGCATTCAGCACTGCTGCTAAGGGGTTAAAAGAGTCATGAGGGGGAGAGCTGCTCCCCACCACCACCTTTGACCGCTCCAGGACACTTTCCTCAAAGTATAGAGACTGACATATACACACTACACTGCCTTACAGGCACTACAGGGAATGCAAACAGAGCTGAGGGAAGCAGAGAACATAAAGTGCTTCCGGTTTACCTTTCCTTGTAGCATAAAGGCAAGGAGTGATTTAACAAGGACGAAGGGTGAGAAATTGCCAATAGACAGGCCAGGCAGATTTGGATTACTTACTGCTGCTAGACACCAATACTAAGAGATTATTAACTTTCTTCTGTATAATCCAAGTATTTATTTCCAGGCTCCACCTGCTATTAGCAGTGCAGTGTCTTAGTGACACATACATTTATTTTTGTTCTTCAGTTATAGTAATGATCAGACCCATCAAACCAATCAGTGTGCCAAAATCTGTGCACAAATAGTGAGAAGACAATACATTTGAGCAGAGACTTACCAGAATTACAATGTCAGGAAAAAAATAACTGTGGAATATTTAAAACTCAGGTATACAACAATTGCATTGTTTACCACTGCACAATTAATTTGTATTGATGTTATTAAGAATAGCAAATTGCTGCTACTTATGTAGCTGATGTAGGATATGCAAAACTGCAGAAGTCAGCAGTATAGATACACTGGCCATCAGGAAATATCTGGCCACTCTAACTCTGCGGTCTAGGAAACACTATGTCAACTTCTACTTCTGTACACATTTAAATAAATCTGGTTGATACAGGTGAACTAAATTACCATAAAGGCTGATTTATTAATTGGGAACAAAAGATTTCCCTATGAAACCTTCATTAAAAAGCATTTAACTGTGACTAATGTTAGTATATCGTTATGTATGGTCTTAAACATTATTAAGTAGGAGTCTGAAAAACGATTACTACATGTCTTCTCAATGCTTCTCAGTCATGTATATTTGGTACATGGCTAAACTGAATGAGGTCCTACCTTTCCTGAAGTCCTTGATCTTTTCTATGACAAATGCAAAACCCATTAAGACACATACAATTCAATTTAATGGGACAAAAATCAGCCTGAGAAAAGCATAAATATACAATTTCCATGGTACTTTACACAATATTATAGAGTAGTTTTGTGGACTGGTTCTCATAACAGCACTTCCTAGATGGTCCTTATACATAGGTAGACAGGTGGATTTTGTAGACTTAGGGTAATTTGAAGCATGTCACAGCAATGAAGCATGTGCCTTCTTTTTTTCTTTTAATTCTGTCAGTTCTGTGACAGCAAGAATTATCACCCCAATGCAGCATGTAAGTGTGCTTGACTTTCAGCACATCAAAAGTAAAATCTCCAGATGTATTCCTGTGGCATTAATTAACATGGAACTGGAACAACAGGACCAAATCCAGATCAAGAAAAGAGGTTATCTGCCTTTCTCAGATAGGAATTGTTGGAGAGAGGGAGAGAGAGAGACCAAAGAAATTACAAGCCAAGTTTGCCCATAAACAACTTCAGAAGTTTTATAAGCATTTAAGAACTCATCTATCGTGAAAAAGGCAAATGCACGTGCTAACTCACTTGTGTGAGTTTGAAAGCACCACTATGAGTGACTTTCTTAAAGGGATCTTTAAAAGAAGCTATAATTTGACCCCTTTCTTCATGCAGTCACTTAACCTTCCTCCCAAGTGTCACAGGCTTATCAGCAAGCATTTGCTTAGATGCTCTGTGATTTACAGTCTAACAAAAGGAGAGGAACTGCTTTTGCAAACAGGCTTAGGCTATGCAGAAAACCTTCAGGGACCGAATGTCAATTCACATGCCCTCTGGAAGGAGCAAGGACCTGGAAGATCCAGCCTACATCATAGCTACTCTCAATGTTCATTAAGTAACCACCAGACAATATTACATTTCATTAGTTTTTGATTGCATCATGCCATTTTTAAGAGGCGATGTTCAATTATCATAGCTAATGATAAACTGATTATGAAACCATAAAAATAATGACTCAGATATTACCAATATTTCCACAACATGGATGAAAATGCACATACATATCAGACAAAATTAAAACAGCAGTAGGTGACAAGAAAGTGAAAACAGAAAGCTATCAGGAGTATGATTTGTAAACAAAACAATTTGCAAACAATTTGAAGATGTCTGAATTGAGAACACTGAAAATAAGATGACCAAGTAGAAATCTCATTAAATGTTCTTCAAAATACTGTACACTTTTGCACCTAAAGTTTTCAGTCAAAATCCTGCTCTATGATATTCAGCATATGCTCTGATGCTTTACACTGTAACCAGTATATTGTTCAATTATGCTGTACAAGCATGCTGTACAAGCTATGAAAATCCTGTATGCCAGGAATCTGTGTGCATAACCATTCTGTATTTAAACAAACAGAAAAGCCACTACAGAAAATCTTGCCTTCTCAAACAAGTAAAATGTGGTTTCAAATCTCATTTTTTTTTTCACCCTCCTCTTACAGGATCACAACAACAGCTGCTTGCATGATGGACCTACGCAGATATCCTCTGGATGAACAAAATTGCACGCTAGAAATTGAAAGTTGTAAGTTACTGGAGGGAGAGGGTTGGCCAAATGACAACTGTGGATTGAAAGACATTCACAGGTTAGGTAAAACAGGAGAAAGTTGTTGAAATACTGTGTGTCCAGTGAGTTGGACACTGAACGCACCCGATATATTTCTATAATACATAAGCCAAAATATGTTTAATTCACAATATTTGGCTGATCCAAGATTGTAAGAGGTCTTTAAAATCTCTTGTCAAGAAAGGGAGAAGAATATTTCTTGATGATTAGATCAGAGAACAGTAACCGAGCACTGTCCATCTTCAGTGCCAAATCACCACAGGACCTGAATGAATTACTTTACCTCAGTGCATTAATCTCTAACATCAAGATTAATATCTGCCCCATATGGTGGTGGGAGGATTGATCAATCACTCTTACCAAAACACTTGGAGGTTATAAAAGGAAACAACTTGATCCTTCAGCACCAAGGTTAATGAAAACTTTGCCATTGTCTTCCATGAGCATAGGATCAAGGCGTGCAGTTGCAAATTTTTGTCATTAACATATAGTTTTTATATCTTTTATGATGTTAGCCTTTAAAGAAATGCCTATCAAGGTTTTTGAAAAGAATTTCTATTCTGTCGTTGGTCAAACCAGCTGCTGCCACTGACCACAGAGCAATCTGCATAAACAAACTACTTAAGACTACATAGAGTCCAAGGCAAAATAGTGCAGCCATTTGCGAAGAACTTCCACTTGTCACATTACAACTGTTGCACTGTTAGACTTAAATTATTTTTTATTATAATAATACTTCTCTCTAAAGTTTCAGGTTCTAGAAAGGATTAACAGATTTCCCCAAATCCAGTATTGCGGTTCAGCTTACTGAAGAGAAAGAACAGTTTTAGCATTTGAATTTCCATTTTGATGGATAGTTTGAAGTAGAGAGACAGAGAAACAAGACCAAGGGTTCTTCCTTACCTACCAAAATCATTTCCTAATACCTATGTCATCAACAAAAGCAATGATTTGACAAATAAAAACATTTTCATAGTGCTAAAACAATGGAATATTCACATATAAAAAGTTTAATAGTATTGTAACACAAATATAAAATAAATAAGTCTAAACCAAAGAAGACAAAATTGATTTGAGGCTTAGAAAATGTTGCTGGGAAAGATTTCAGTTTATTCTGAACTGCAGAGGTTTTCACCAGTTGCGTACATGTAAATGTAATATACCTCAACAGATCTGTGAGGTGGCGATTGTCAGGCACTGAGAAAAGCCTACAGTCAGTCTAGAGCACTAATGAGAGACAAGACGGGCTCTCAGCCCAATGTTTATACTTGTTTATAATTTCTACTTGATGGGACCAGAAATTTGCCTTATTTAAAGTATTCAAAATGGGCACACACCTTCAAAATTACTCTCCATAATGAAGTATTTTGGGTTTTGCAAGTACATAATCAATATTGGCCTTAATATAAATCAGTGGAGGTACGGCTTTTCATTTAGATTTTAAATTGTTTGGTAAAAAATTTGAAATGTTTCCCCAGGAATTATTCGCTTTTGCTCCTTTTCTGGAATGTCATTTTACAGTGATTTTAGAGATTCTCTGCCAGGTTGAGAACAACAAACCTTTTATTCCACCAGCAAAAGATTTCAATCAAGTAAACATTCACAGTAGGCTTAACGAAAATTATTTTTACTAGAGAGCATTGTCTGAACAGAACCTGCTCATTTATTTCTTTAGAGATTCAAAAGAAGTGGTTTTCATTTTTAAGATCCTAGTGTTTTGGCACTGCAGGCAGACATCCCAGAAAGAGAAGCAGGGAGACGGTGTTGTGAAGGTTCCCTGTGAAGCACCTCAATAGCCGCTGTCCCGAGTCACCACAGCAGCTTGTTCTCTGTTCACCATTCAACACGCACAAGGAAGGCTCTGGAAGGACATGCTCATTATGCACCACAGTAACCCCCCAACAGATGCAGTAGCGTGACAAGCTGGGCCAAGCCAATGTGCATGTAATGAATACTTGTGTTAGACCAACATGCATCAACCTTCCCTGTACGTCTGCTTTCAGTTAGCCTGTCCATATCTACGTTGTTCTGAGTTGTCTGAAGCACTGCAAACGCACACCCCTGTATACGAACACATATACAGCCATTTTCTTCTCATTCCTGAGAAGCAGAGGCAGTAGGCAATTTTAGCTTCCCTTTCCAGTGCTGCCTATCACCCTACTGATCGTTCCAGCTACTTTCTGCTAGTGCAAAACTCTGGCCAAGTCTCATAATCCACCACTTTACAGGACCTGCAGAGCTGCTCATTAAGCTGCATGGTTGTCATACTCATCCTTGGGCTTTTCAGTTCCCTGCCTTTTTTGGCACAAAACAGTTTTCTTGATGTTGCTTGTTGCTGCTTGGCTCATCTTCTGGCTTAAACTTAACAGGGCATGCAATGGTTGTGTTTGGAGAATGAGTCATTTCTTGATTTTCAAATTAAAGTGCATAACGCATCTCTTCAGTAACTTTCCTACCTGATCAGCGGAGGAAATGAATATATAGACAGTACCACAACAATCAAAATGGGCGACTTCATCCTGAAGTTGCCTTCATATTGAATTCATACCTGAATTTATTTGCTGGGAGATAGTTGATTTGAAGATTCCAGTCCAATCATGACTAAAGCTGATCAAAGTACATGAGCATTTATCAGCTAGCAGCCCAAATAACAAAACCAGACTGACACTTGGCTGTCTCGTACCTCTTTATTCACAAACTTTCACATAAATGAAGCTTTGTAGGGATGAATGCTCAGTGAAAATGGACTTAGATACTACCACTGAGACCTCATCAACAATCAAAATTAGCATCAGATGGAATAAGCAATTAAAATGCTAAGACAATCAGGGATGAGAGAATACCATGTCACCCATGTGGCCAGTCACACATCCCCAAAAGAAAATTGCTTTTCAGACCTTTTGAATGCTTGCTATAAATAATTCATGTCTCCACAGACATATATATATGTTGATATGTTAATACTTGCTGAGCCAATCCAAAGATATCAACAAAATCTTCATTCACAATCTGCCAACAGGTCAAAGTTGGCAGAGTGCATTACTTCTTGTGGATATTTAGATCAGTTCTCCTGACAACTGAATGATTTTCCAAAAGCATAAACATGCTTACCTGCTACCGAAAGACTACAGGCAGTAGATGTGTCAGGAGCACTGTCATCTTTGACAATCCTCCACGTAAAATATACCTTCTAATGCACCACAGCTTTTCTCCTCTGCTTGTCTAAAGCTCTTGAAAGTTATTGTTAATGTACCTGGCAGAAGAACACAGTTCTGAAGACCAGGCTGCCTACTTGTCTCTTAGGCATTTGAGTAAAAGTAAGCCAGTTGTCCTGAGTACTCAGCACTTGGTAGTTCCCATTAATCTCCTTGAAAGCTACCAGGGGGCAGAGTGGAGAGGGCAAATAAAGAGGTGATAACTGTGACCGCTTGAGGTGGGTTGGCCGTGGCTGGACACCAGGTGCCCACCACTCTATCACTCCCCACCTCAGCTGGACAGGGGAGAGAAAAAATAACAAAAGGCTTGTGAGTCGAGATAAGACAAGGAAAGGTCATACACCAATTACCATCACAGGCAAAACAGTCTCAACTTGAGGAAATTAGTTTAATTTATTACCAACAAATCAGAGTAAGGTAATGAGAAAATAAAAAGTAAATCTTAAAAACACCTTCCCCCAACCCCTCCCTTCTTCCTGGGCTCAGCTTCACCCCTGATTTCTCTACCTCCTTCCCCACAGCAGTACAGGGGGACAGGGAATGGGGCTTGCGGTCAATTCATCACACAGTGTGTTTGCTGCTCCTTCCTCCTCAGGGGAGGACTCCTCACACTCTTCCCCTGCTCCAGCATGGGGTCCCTTCCACAGGAGACAGTCCTCCACAAACTTCTCCAATGTGGGTCCTTCCCACGGGCTGCAGTTCATCACGAACTGCTCCAGCATGGGTCCCTTCCACAGGGTGCAGTCCTTCAGGAACAGACTGCTCCAGCATAGGTACTCCGTGGGGTCACAAGTCCTGCCAGCAAACCTGCTCCAGCATGGGCTCCTCTCTCCACAGGTCCTGCCAGGAGCTTTCTCCAGCACAGGTTTCTCCCAGGGTCACAGCCTCCTTTGGGCATCCACCTGCTCTGGCATGGGGTCCTCCATGGGCTGCAGGTGGATATCTGCTCCACCGTGGACCTCCATGGGCTGCAGGGGGACAGCCTGCCTCACCATGGTCTTCACCATGGGCTGCAGGGGAATCTCTGCTCCGGTGCCTGGAGCACCTCCTCCCCCTCCTTCTTCACTGACCGTGGTGTCTGCAGAGTTGTTCCTCTCACATATTCTCACTCCTCTCTTCCAGCTGCAATTGCAGAGATTTTGTTCCCCCTTCTTAAATATGTGATCCCAGAGGCGCTACCACTGCTGCTGGTGGGCTTGGCCTTGGCCAGAGGTGAGTCCGTCTTGGAGCCGGCTGCCATTGGCTCTATCGGACACAGGGGAAGCTTCTAGCAGCTTCTCACCGAAGCCACCTCTGTAGCCCGCCCGCTACCAAAACCTTGCCATGCAAACCCAGTACACCACTGTCTCTCTGTTAGTGCCACATGCATTAGGCATGTGATGTTTTCTTCCATGACAGAACAAGTTTATAAGATTCCCACCCTCAACCTTTCCTTCCAGCTCCTGCATCGCACTTCAGCCATTCAACTTTCTGTTGTGCCAGTATACAAATCTTCACAGAGCTAGGATGAAAATCAAATTGTTAACATTTTCTTGGCTAAGAAAATATCCCTTTGAAAGAAAGGGATATTTCCCTTTCCACCTCAATTGTAAGAGAGACAGGAATCAAATAAACCCCAGGGCAGAACTGTTCCTTAAATAAAAGGGCTGGGGAAGGTGGTGCTGTAATCGCTAAGCAATACTGGAACTGCCTGTGTAACAGCAAGTAGCATCTCTCACCACTAGACAGATACAGTGCACTATGTGCACTGTCAGACCATTATCAAAGCACTAGAAAGTGGGTTTGTTCAGTTTTATACTGTGTACAGATATATGGTTTAATCCATGTGGCACCAGCTTCCAGAGCAGTACAGTTCATGGAAACCATCACTGAACGATAATCGCTACTTGGAGGAGATGTGCTCTAAGTCACCATTGCCACTGCCTTTCTTCTTCTGCTACCTACAGTCATCTTGGGTTCAGCAGGAATGTAATAACAGCAACATTGACCTTCTTTTAATCCTTTGTTTCCTAACAGTGTTTTTATCCTTGAGTGCTGCCAGTAATCACGCAAGCTTGATGCATGCAGAAAGAAAACAATAAATGAAACTAAACACATAGACGGCAAAAAGACTTGTATGGATGTGTAAATCTATGCAGTGCTAATAGTCCTAAATCTAGTAGCTCTCAGCAGCACATAATCTGACATAGAAGTAACATGACTGATCTTCAGCTGGTGAAAACTGGCGTGGCTCCATTTTTGTTGATTAAACCACCCCAACTCGCACTAACTGAGAATCCTCCCTGTCTGCTTTTTTATTAGTTGTTTCAAATGGTTTTTTCCAAGTGGATAACCTTTTCCTCAGCCCCACCCTTTAAATTAGATCTGATCAGCAGAAACACTGTAAATTAACTCAGAAATGAAGATAAATGTTTATGAGGAGAGTTCAATGCCTGTAGAAAATACACGTGACAATTTGGAATTTAAGCAAAAAGACAAAAGCTGAGTAATAAACCAAATCAAAGGTCTGTATGGGCATGTGAAATATCTATCCTGCATTTAAACAGGAGTAGTTATTAAACTGATCTCCACTCTCCTGCAGATGTAAACGCATGGCTTGCATGGAGGTGCATATCTGCCGGTGCAATCACAAGCAGTATGACTGTGCAATAGAAACAGCAAGGAAAAACCTAACAGTTAAACCAGTGCTGAGACACTAGACCATGGCCAAGATGGATCGTGTGTTCTTCACACCATTGTTAAACTCTCCTAAAAGAACCCTGAACTTCATGAGCTTTATGTTCTTCTAATCCCTTGTACAAGAACATTAGGGCTGCCCAGTGGTTCCCTGAACAGCATCCTTTGGAAAGCATGTCAGTTAACAGATTTTACTCAGATTCACAAGAATTACATGCTGCACCATGCTGTCTCCCTGTGCTTAAAGTTCTGTCTGCTTCCTCAGTTCGGTCTCACTTATTTACCCAGGGCCAGACTCTGGCTGGACCATGGATGGATGTGAGGTCAGAAAGCTGCTGCAGACTGCCCCCTCTCCTCCCCGGCTCCCCCTCCACGTGAGAGCTGCAGGATCTCCTTCATCCCTAAAGGGGGGCAGGAAGGTGGCATCTGAGCGAGTCCTTTCCCTGTCCCACGTTGCTTCCAGACCTCTAAACCAAGCAGGCTGGATACACATTTGGCCCTTCAAAAGCTCAGTGCTCCCCAGTGCCTCCACAACAGCTGCGCAGCTCTGTAGCAGTGGTGGAGCACACCAATACTACTGTAGCACACACAACCTGGCCCTCTCTTGAGTTCCCCTGTGTTTTTAAGGGAGACTTACCCCTACTGCAGAAGGAGCATGCTCCAGAGGAACCAGGCAGTCCCACAGATGAATTGCTCTTAAGCCACTCAAAAAATAGATGAACATAGCACTATTTGTGAACAGAAAGGCAGTGAGTCATTACATCTCACAGGGATGCTGTGGAAATTAGCCAAAGACAATCCCTGAAAATCTAAAGTGCTAAGAATTGTTCCTTAATGATACTTACCAGTGAGTAATTTAAGGCACTGCAAATAGCAGCAAAACAACTGTGCTACGCAGGAATGGGAAAAGAGCACAAAGATTCAAAACCTCTCCAGCAGAGCAGCCAACGCAGGGATAATACATGCTTATATTGAGCCAGCAGATTATTTTCATTAAAAAATTACATTTCCAGCTTTTCCGAAGCTATCTTACAGGACTCCAGAAGCTATGTATGGACAGCTGACAACCAGAGAAATGTATATATTTAGGAGGAGGAGAGCATTTTGGCTGCACATGTTCCTTCACACACATTTTCACGTCTTTTCTCGAGCAGTTCACCTTATTCCAAATTCTCCAGCTGCAGATGGGGAGGCCGTATCAGAGGCTTTACACCTGTTTCAGTGTCTAATACCATGATGGCCACTGGAAACTTCTATGTATAAAATCAAGGGATTTTATAACTGGAACTGCTTCATCAGCAGAGCTGGGATGTGCAACAATCCATTTCTCACAGATTAGCATATACTGGGACAGAGGAGACTTAATACTTGGCTGCAGGTTACCCAGACGGCTTGGCACTCTCATGTGAGCTCTGACGGATGTCAGCTTGGCAATTTAAGATGTTAAATCCCCCAGCTGTTAGTTCTGCTGTACCAGGTAGCCTCTGGCAAGGGCTACAGCTGCTATGGCAGTTCACAACCCAGTGCCTTGGCACAAGCCCACTGTCTCTGGCAGGAGCTGTGACAGGCTCTGGACCGGCACAGGCGAGATGCAGACGCACATCTCAGCTGATAAAGGAGCAGACAGAAGGAGGAGGCAAACAACCAGGGACAGTAACATCAAACTGCTGCAGCTAAATCACCCAGTGCTTGTCTGTCAGAGACTCCTGACTGCACACAGCTGCCCCACTCTAGCATCCTTCATTACAAATACAAGTGCTGACCTCACCGCACCACCTAGAAGATAAGACGGGATGCTCTTATTACTCTAATATGCTTAGTCCCTTTGAAGTCACCGGTATCACAATCACAGCCTGACCTTGTGGACTAAGCTTGCACCTGGCTTTCACTCAGCAGAAAAAATGATGTGCCGACAGCACCACTCTGACAATAAATTAAATCCCCATTAAATCCCGAGCATCCCTCAAACTTAAGTGAAATGTGTTTCACTGTCACAGGAGGGGGAGGGCCAGGCTGTGCTCCAATTTGGCAAAGTGATTTACTTATTGGCAAGCTACTATGTGTTTTACAACAGGTCTGAGCAGATTACCAGAACTGTCCCTTTGGTCTCAAAAATCTGTCTCTATGACAACTGTAATGCTGCAGCATGGTTATGCTGGGATTTTGCATAAATGCAGGGATTTTTTTTGCATTTTGCATGCAGGGATCGACACTGCAACACTGAACCATGTGTGAGCCTTGTCAGCAGCACTCTTAGAAACCACTTCACTTGTGTGGGTGAACTGAACAAGCCCACAGAAACCTGAACAGAGCGAGTTGGGGAAAAGAGGAAGATTTATTTAGTTGGCTACAGTATACAAAATGGCAATTCTGCCTTGAGTCCATTGTTTTTATGGCTGTCCCTGTTTCATACAGAAATAGACCTAACACTAAATATATTTAATGCTTTGATGAAAGCGCAAGCCACTTAAAGTGATATTGCAGTGAATCAATAAAATACTCCAGTTGAACCTCTGCATAGTTCGTTGCCAGAAAAAACAACTGTGTTCATACCTAAACATTCATTATCACCTCTGTTGGCACAGAGTGGTCTGACAGAATGAGATTTGAACAGATTTATCACAGCTCCCTGCTTGAGACAAGATTGCATTGATCCAGGGTATGACTGCATTTGAACTACCAAGGATGTAAGAACCTACACCTCAAAAAAAAAGGGCTATTTTTATTAGAGATGAAGAACCTGTCTTAAATCCAAGCTTTCCCAGACAGCTTTTCCTTTGCCTGTCTGCAGGCACCAGATATCTAGTAATTTATTCATGCCTGGCAATAAAAATTCACTAATGAATATGACTGCGCTGGTACGTGAGGCAGCAGGAGCTTTGAGCTGGATCCACTCATGTCTTTTCCCTAAAGTATCCAAAACCACTAAAAGGGCGTCCGGTCTCATCCTGCTTCTTCTCACCAAGCACATCAAATTGCTTCTACAGAAGGCATAATTTCTCCCCTCCCAAATGAGCTCGTTGCTCAGAGTATTCTAAAACCCAGTTGCAAGGCCCCTTCCCAGTTAAAAAAAAAAAAGCTGGAAGGACACCCAACTCTATTGTTTTTTTAAGAGATTCCATCTTTCTGATGTTTCTAACGAGGGCAGCTCCCACCCCTCACAGTTGCTTAGGTTCTGCCACATCTGTAAATTAAGAGCTTCACTCACTCCCCTGCCTGTCAGACTCCCCCTGCTCCCCCATGAGACATGTCGTCCATAAACCCGTGTCCCGGCATGTGTCGCTTCCCACAGGACCTGCAAACCCTGGGAAACAGAAACTCGTTTTCTCCAGTTTCACTTGTCTCTGGTTATTACAGTGTAGCACTGGGAATAAGAGCTCTCTTCTGCTTCTGGCCAATTCCTTTAACTGCTCTAAAATACATACTCAACCTTAAATTTCTTTCGAACTTCTCTCTATGAAGAGAGAGAGTGAGGTATCTGTTCCGAAACTCAGATCACTCAAACAGTGGGATCTTTCTGAGATTAACTATCTGAATGCAAAAGGCAGAAGAGTTCCTGCCTGCCCATCTTGACTTAATCTACCAGCTAGAACTGATACGAGGTTCTTAGCATTTCATCCAATTCACAGCATTCGCAATTCACCAGTGTGCAGGTGGGTCTCCATCCATGGCTTCCTCTGTACTCCCACTGGTGCCTGCTCTGTGACATGCACAAAATGCCTTATTTCACAAGGGCTCTGCCATGGATCAAATGCCATATTCAAGGAACTAGCTCCCACAAACCCTAGCAAAAGAACAGTTAACACCAGAAAAACAGAAAAGCATACTTTATCACAGCACACTCATAAAACAAGCAAGACAGTACTATAAGAAACATTCCAGCAAGAGCAGGAATGGAGATCAGTACACACAGGCTGCTGGTGTGATCCTATACACTGCCCATTGGGACAGCAAAGTGACCACTCTCTGGGCAACACATTTTGCAATTTGAAAAACACTTTAATCATGTCTGAAGACATTCAGATAATACACCCTAGGTCACTCCATATACCCTGTGCAGAATACACACACTGAGCTTGTATCACTGCAAATTCACTCTCTGAAGGATCGCCCATGGAGGCTCTGCAGGCACACAGCAATCTGTAGATCCACATTAACTTCTGCCATAGCCGAAACGCCATCCTTCTGAGCGGCAGAGAACATGCTGGCAGCAAAACAGGAGTGGTTTTAAAGTTACAGCATGAGCATCCACAGCAGCAGATTTAAACATCACGGGGACAGAAAGACTTGTACAGAGCTGTGGAGCTGAGCAAGTTGTTTTTCAGATACTCTGAGAGGCAGATTCACAAATAGGTTGTTGATACTGAAACTGAGAAATTAGCCAAATAGGACTGTATGTTTCATTTTTTTCACATCAAAATTTAAAATGTATTTTTGGCTCATTTTAAATCATTCCTTACTGCTCATCTCTTAAGTCAGTCACTAAGCTAAAATAATTCATTCTTCACAGTACACAGTACACTAGTGTTAAGCCACAGCGACTGCTCTGTTTCCACACTTTGGAAAGATTTCTTTCCCCAGAGGACTATAAACCAGTTATTTTACTTTCACACTGTATTTTTACACTGCACACAAATTTAGAAGTTACTCAGATGCTGATAGTAGAGTCTATATGACTTTCCCTCTTTATTTTCAACAAGATGGATAGCTTGTCTCTATATGGATACATAGATTTTAATAGCAAATACTTGACACTCAATCATTTCAGTGCATGAGCACATGAAATTAGCCAAGTCACCTATCTTGTATCTCTTCAGCACTCTTCTGTTGCACACAGACAAATGCAGAGTTATTCCCACCGACTGCTCTTCCCATTTTAGTGGCACCTCAGTAGGTACCTCAGAGGTACCAATACAGGGCCCAGGCTGTTCCCTGGTGACCGCAGAGGACAGGAAAGCTGGGGCCAAGCCGCTCCCCAGCACAGCCTCGCCAGGTCTCTGTCTTCAGCCTCTGACAGCCCCCAGGCCAGGGGAACAGCAAAAGGAAAAGCTGGGCTTGCTTTTGAAAAATAAGGGTTCATTTAAAGGAGGGGCTGCTTTCTCAGGCAACAGCTGTGCTCTTAAATGAGTCTGTATTTCTGCAGTCACAGCAGCAGGAAGAATAATCTCTGCACCTGGTCATATCGCATTTTTGGAAGAGCTGGCACACTGTGCTTTGAGATAATGCAGTTGTCCTAGGATGTTACAGCCATAAGTACAGTTTATGTATTTACTTGTCTTCTGCCAAGGTGTGTATTGCCGTATAAAACCAATAAAACCCAGAACAAACTGGAAGATCCTGGAACTCATGGATTCAGTGAGAATGAAGCCTTTCCCCAAATGCATCAGAGTTTACAGATATAATAAATCTTGAGAAATTTTCTGTTCAGTGCCTATGCACTCTGTGTCTTGATTTATACTTATGGCTCCTTGACACCGCAATAATACAAATAAACAAAACACAATGCCTCAAGTCTCTATGTGGAAAGACTGCTTACCTGACCTGGCACAACACTAGGATGAAGTAGTTTTATTACGTGGGCAGTATACTTACTTACGAGTCCTCCAGCCCTCAGGAATCTACTCTGCAGAACTGAGAACAGAATTGAGTGTGTCCGAGAAAAAACATTAATGCTTCCTCCGTTAGCTTTCTGCTACCACTTCTAACAAACAGCTTTGTTTGATACTGATTCATCTTCTGCACAAACTTAAAGCAACAAAATTACTCGCAAGAGAAACATCTGTTGGTATGCGCAAACCACAGTGTGTGGGAAACTTCAAGCAGAAAATGTTGAGCATTTTAGTTGTGTTTGAGGAGTTCATTCATACTAATATGACTTTTCACTGAATTCATCTTTTCTGATGATTGGCAGCCCTCAGTTCATCAGGCTTCCACGGAAGGAGCAGCACCAAGTTTCCCAGGCTGCCAGCCCAGATCTCCCTGGCCATGCAGGAGCCACCTGTGTAGAGAGGTGCACATTTGTCTCCCTCAGTCTTTCAAATACCTGTTACCATTGGAGTGCAAGCCTGGTTTGTACAAGGGACAATTGCCCATCAGCATGTAGATGGAAACTGAATTAGACAATGATTCATTTCATATGAGACCCTGGACACCAGGGTCAGGGCTGCATAGCCATAGTGCTGATGGCCAGGGAAAACGGAAAGGCTGCACAGTAACTCTAAGTACAGATCTGAGCTAATGAAGCAGCACCTAAAGGGTGCTGGATTGCTGTCCAGTATATCTGTTCCTGCTGGTGAAGTGCAATTTTGGCTAATACTCTCAATGACTTACTTTTAACTCAGAATACATGGCTAATCTCCTCAGCATCTATCTCCATTCTCATTCATTTATATTCTGTCAGTGCCTATGAATACTAAATTACCGACGGAGAGTTCTTCCTGAGAAAATACATGGTTATTTAACATATTGCCATTTCTAATCCAAACCACACAGAGCATGACTGCCTTATTTGAATTTACGTTTAGGGTCAAAGCAGCAGAACCTGTAATTCGAATATTTCACACACTTACTGTGGGCAGGAATTTGTATCAACAAGATCAGGCACACAGAAAACTATTCAGCATCCCTTGATTGTAAGACCTTGGACCTTCTCCCTCTATGGAGCACCTGCCCCTCCATTAACACCTCGTACTAGTCCACTAATGAGCGTGTGCTGCATGCCTGCCTCCACACAAAACTGCAGATACTAAGCACGCTTTGAATATCAACCACCTAAGAAGTCTGTTCCTTGACTTTAGCCCACAGTTTTAGCCACAGAAATCCCTTACTCGTTCTTTAGTGCTTGAAGAAAAACAGCAGCCATAGCAGTATCATGGACAGCTTGGTGTCCAAGACAACATTCATCTCCTCAATGCAGGACTGTACTCTGCTCCTGAACCCAGTCTGTTCATTGCCCAGGGGAACATGCAACTTTTTAATTCTGATTTTCAGCCCAGGCTGTACAGTCATACCAGACTAGTAAGGCCTAACATTTCTCTACATACCCCTGTCTTTGGCTTATCATTGATTTGCCAGGGTGAAATTAATAAGGCAACATGTTGTTAAAGTGTGATATATGCCTTCTACGCTTCCCCTTTATGCATTTCAGGTCTCCCTACAAAATAGAGATGGATTGATTTTGTGTAGTATTAAAGTCTGTGGATGAAACGTGATGTATAGTTTCCTAGTAGTAACAGAATTTTGCTATTTTCTACCATAGTTTTGCTATTTTGTTCCCAATCACTGCTAGCAGAAATTCAGTCTCAGCAACACAGGCAGCCCAAAAAATGCGGGTAACTTACACTGCTTAGCCCAGCTGTGAACCGCAGTATGTGTCACAGTGTTTAAAATGATGTTGGCTTATCTCAGTGCCTTAGTGGAGGTGCATTTTCTCAGGAGAAGCCAATGCCATCGCAGCTTCATAAGCAACAGGAGTCATTTCTGTAGAACCAAGACCAGAACTCAGTCTGACGCTGCCTTTTTTTTTTTTTTTCTGTTACAGCTGTAAATCTGTTTACCAAGTACAGATCTAGATTTACTTGCCCCTGTGTTTTGGTTCTTTGTAGGACTTTCTTGCTCCTACCATCCTTCACAGTACAGAATTAGTATTTAGCTATGGTTACAGAAGTAAAGCAGATTGGTGACAAAGTTTTAAAATGACAGTCAAATAGATCTAAATTTCATTTTGTGGTCTTGGAAAAATGTCATAAAGAACAATGTGATATTTTTCAGGCAAGGCTTTTTCCCCAGTGGAGTATATCGATTTAGTATGTGCAACTATTTTGCAAAAATATGCTTGCAGAAAGAGTGTAATACATGCACAATACTTGTGTGTTATAAAATATATTTTCTAAAAAAAAAGCCAGTATTTCATTTTCAATAGTAAAAATAGTTGTATTTTTTATTTTAAACCAATTTTGTTTAGAAAAGTACCTTTTTTCATTCAATTACCCTTAATTTTGGCTGAACAAAAATTTTCATGTAGCTCAGTGTAACTTTAAATCTTTCTACAATTGTTCATGAATTGAAAATTCAGCTACTTACATAGTCAGGACAGTGAGCGAGACCACCATGAAAACTTCGTTCTCATTGTTTATCTAAAAAGCCCAAGTACATTGGCCTTGTACTTACATCAGTATTTACCTCTGAAAAATTTAAGCACCTGAATAAAGTAATTAAAGTTTTAAAAGGGTTTTCACTATCTGTCTTGGACAGGGGAACACAATATTGCATAGAAATGTACGGTGTATGTGCATAACCCATGCTGGCATTAGTAAGAAACGTGCCGTGTCCTTATTCACCTACAGTCCGTCCGAGCCCTGCTGAAAACAGAGGCCCTCCTGCCTTAAACAAGAGCAGGTTTTGGCCTGACACGACGGAGCCCAAACCAGATGGACCTGGATTTCAAATGCCTTTTTCACCAAGCACAATGGCTGTATCTAAAATTGGGGCAGTCTGCCTGGCAACAAAATGGGAGCACTTAGAAGTAGATCTTAATTAGTCAAATGAAATAAGTGCTCAGGGGCAAGATGTGTTTACAATACGAGCAGACAAAACTATGTACCATGCAATATTGACTGAACTAAATTAATTGAATGCTAAGCAGCTGGACCTCTGTTGCTAATGTTTACATAATGTGCTTATAAATAGTGTTGTTCTCTTTTTAACTTTGTAAAGCAACTGAAGTCAGAAAAAACTTCCAGGATTACGGCTCAGACTCGGATAGCCATGTATTGTCCAGAAGCTCCAGCTGGGAAAGTAGTAGGAGGAAACCGAAGGGTGAAAAGGGTGATTTGCATCAGACTTCTTACAAACTCTACATAAAATGTGCTCCTGACAGCACTGCAAGCAGGTTACCTTAGTCTGGTTCGTGTGAAGATGTGGAAGTCCTCTGAGTTAGCAAAAGAGGTGAGGGACTGCAACACTGGGCTTCCAGAAGAGGTCAGGTCTCTCTCCACATGCCGAGGTCTGTCACCCCCAGTCAGGCACTCCCAGCCTATGCTGCCAGGATCAGAGTAGAAACAATTTGTGATCTGCATTTTGGTGCTCCCGAAGATGGATTTTTTTTTTTCCTCCTCATGAAACCAGGGGGGAAAGAAGGGTAGAAGATAAAAAGAAAGGGGCGGGAGGAGGGGAAGCAAGCAATCCTCACCAGAACAAGTCAGGAGCTTTGGTTCAACTTTCTGCAGATTGAGATACAGCTGGTATCCAGCATAAGTGTCCATTCAAAAGGAGAAGCAGAAGGGGAGGAGGAGAAAGCTCAAAACAGATTCAGGAAAAAGGCATCTCAGAACAAAAGCAAGAGAAGATGACTGGGACTTCTGACACTTGCTACTGGAAAGAAACAACCCTTCTCTTCCCAGCTCCGAACTCTCAAGGACAGTCTGGTACCAGCAGCAAGTGAACCTGGATGCAAGGCAAGAAAACTACTGGGGTTAAACTCCTTATGCATAGCCTCTGCCCTGATCGCTGTTGACTAGCCTTTAGACAAGAACGCGACGGTGTGACTTCAGAACTTTGCGAGTTCCAACCCCACAGGAGAAGAGGATTCAGGCAAAGAAGTGAAAAACGTGGAAGCAGTTGAACAAACAGATCCAAAGCAGTTGTGACTACCAAAGTAACTAAAGCACCATTTTAAAACTTCATGCTTCAGAGTCACTCAAACTAGATTATAAGATGAGAAACTAGCTAAAGGTCTGTAAAAACTAATGTATGATGACTGTACTTATCAGGGCTGATCTGTTAATCGCAGTTGTGCATCTGTACGTGTTATGTGTACAATTACGCAAGTATCTAGTTTGCACAAAAAGACACCAGTCAGGAGCACATACTGCACATTTGCTTTGTTAAAAAAGTTTAAAAAGCAATGTCATTGCTGCTAATTTTGAGAAAACAGGTCATCAAAATATCTCAAGTCCAAAGTTAAATCACTGGCACTGCTTGTTAAACATTTGCGTATAAGAGACCTCTGAGTTTTCAGTGACATTTTGGCCACTGAGTTACTATGGGCAAGTTGCTTATTATTACCTACAAAATGCGTGGGCATGAACAAGGTTTTCTAATTGCAATTTAATTTATGTGAATTACACAAAGATGTGTAGAGTCAGAGGCTCTCAACATCAGGCTAAAAATCATCACTCCAGTGACGAAGGAAAAATATGAGTGGTAAAGGTGAAAGACACGAGACGGGCAAATCTGGCTGCAGTGGAACGTGTCAGACCCTTAACTGCTGTACTGTCTCAGGCCGAACATCTGTCTCACCCATCATCTCATCTGACAGTGGCCAGCAGCTCACATCTCTGAAGCTAGAACAGAGCATAGGATATACATGCTGATATTTCCCCAGTGAACTCCTCCAGTAAGTGTTCTGCACTTTGCTACCTCAAGTCAGAAATAGTATCATTGTGTTTAATAACCTGGATAGATTTTTATTCTGTATATGTATGAGAGCGTCTGAACAAGCATAAACTTCTGACACTCACGTCACCTTGTGCAATGAGTTCTGCAGTTTATCCGTACATTTTATTTCCATTTATTTCTTTCAAACTAGCCACTAGACATACAATTTGTTGCTTTCTTGGTCTGGAAGTGTGAGGGATTGTGAATAATCATGTCCCGTTCAAGCTCACCATGCTAACTTAGGATCTTACAGACTTTTGTTGTAACATTCCCTCAGCCCCCTTACCTCCAAGCTGAAGAATCATGACTCAGTCAGTCCTTCTTTCAGTGGAAGCAAGTCTATCCTTAATCATCTCAGCGGCCCTTCTTTGTAGCCGACTAAGTACAGCTGGTTTTGAGAAAGAAAGAAAGTTGCATATAATAGTCAAGATATAGCACAACATGAATTGGAAAGCATATGAAAATGCAAACAAAGAATTTTGCATTTGCTCTCCTTTCCTTTCCTAATAATTCCTTGGTTTGTTTTTGTATAGGTAATGAGAATTAAACTCTTCTTAGTGAACAGGAGAAAAAGTAAAAATAGCAGTATGCCTTATAGGAGGTACTTTTGGACATGAAATCCATACTGGGTAAAACATATTAATGTATATTTCTGATTGTGCACTGCATTGTATTTATTTTAGGCTCAGCAGGTCCTTTGACATCACTAGCATAACCCAGTAGAAGGAGACAAATAAACCGGTAAGGCGTTTTCAGTACAAGCCTGACTACTTATCCAGAAACCTTCGATGTTTCCATCTATTGAGACTACAGTGATACTGAGAAGTCCTGCTGTGTTAGCTATTAAAGAGATATTAAGCAAAACCAAACAATTCCTCTCCCAAAGGACTTTAAACCTTGTATCAAGTCTCACTGGCAAATGAGATTTTAAAAAGTTAGAGTGGTAAAAAATGATAACAAGTAACAATGAACCAATATTCAGGGTTTTTGCACAGTAATGCAAGGTTATAATTCACTCTCTGAATTAGATAAGGATGTTGCAAGACTGACTTTATGCCGTAATAACATTTATTTTCTGCTTCTAATGGATAGGAAGTGATGTCTCCAACTGGGATGGAACAGATTGCCCCATATGTGAAATTTATTTTTATTTGAGAAACCTTCTTAAATAACTGACAATTTGTAGTACTCCAGCAGTCTAACCAAGTTTTCATTTGGGTCAGTATTGCTTAGGCTAAATTCTGACTCATATCCCCAGTTACAATCTGCTATCTGCCTATAGAAAGTATTTCTCAGTGAAAAAAAAAGTCGCTTACAGATAAAAACACCCACTCTAACACAGGTGGCGGGAAGCCTATTCAAGCAATTCTATCAGCCTTAATGTTAACTAGTGACATTGCTTTCCAAAACACATCTTCAGATCTGCGGTGCCCCGTTCACATGTTGGGTTTAGGCTGACATAGCACAATAAATTTCCCACTGTATGGACCACCTCGGTGGTGTGTGGAAGAAATGTTTTATCTTCTTGTTTGAATACAGTCATAGGAATAATAACTATGTCAAACAAGAAAAAATATACTGTAAGAATACATTCAGCAACAAAGACTAAGTTGTTAGGAAAGGGACGATCCAGTAGTGATGGAAGAAGGTTGGGTTCCAGCCTCATGTCCTTACAGAAGGCCAAATGATTTGGGGGCACACAGGGCGGAAATAATCTTTTGAAATGCCCTATTTAGACTCAGATACCAAAGGCAGAGACCCTGTTGCTGGGTGCTTTGGAGCTGCCTGCCCTGGAGAATCAGAAGGGAAAAGGGGCTACATTTGGACATCTCTGTGGAAGTGGTAATAATAGTAGAACTATGACTTTATTTGTTAAGTTAATGTAGTACAGATCTTTATTTATCCCAGAGGTGTTTCAAATGGTAAGGGCTGCGGTGGAAAATAAAACAGCCTGGTGACATTAACATCTAATACATTGCTAACCTCAGCTATATCACAATGTCAGCAACATTTCTAAAATATTTTTGTCTGTGAACAGCAAGATGTATACATAACCTATTTCTTGTCGTGCTTGAATCTAGTTACTTTTTAGAACTGTGGTACTTCTGCCTGAGTGTTCTCATTTAAACTTTCAGCTGCTGGTCCAGAAGAAAAAAAAAAAAAAGTGCTGGCACATCATCAAGGACTGCATTATCTTTTCTAGACATTATTTTCTAGGAAGCAGAAGTTTACTATCTGGAGCTGGGCAATTAAACATATCTTAATGGTTTTGAAGCTGGAAAAGAACCTAGCAAGCAAACAAAGGCTTAAATAGATCAAATAATTTTCATGGGAGCTTTATTAATAAAAAAAAATCTTAGCAATCACTTATTATTTAGACCAATGAAAGCACATACAGAAATCCTGGGGAATTTGTTTGATTAAGTGGGCTAGACTGCTAGGGACGTCAGCCCAGAAATCAAGCCACATTTGCTCCAGAAGTGTTGAGTAAATGTGTTTCAACCCCAACGCATCCTCGGTACGAAGTCCCGCCATTAGACGCAGGCGCTGACATGAAGCGCATCACCATCCCGCAGTCCGGGCTCTCCTCTAAGCTATACGAATTGCTGTCCCGGCCCAACTCGGCAACGGGCGTAACCCCTTCGGGACCGCACATGTCGGGCGCGGCGAGCCAGGCCGCCCCCGGGCCGAGGGCCGAGGCCCCAGGGAGGGAGGGCGGCCGGCGGCGGCGGCGGCGGCGGCGGCAGCGGGCGAGGGGCGGCGGGCAGCGCTCGGGACCGGCCGCCGCCGCCGCGGAGCGCGGGCGCCCCCCCGTGGCCCCTCGGCCGCGCTGCGCCGCGCCGGCGGGCGGGGGGGGACAGGCGGGGCCGGGGCAGGCGAAGGCCTCGCCTGCGCCCCTCCGAGCCGCCGGTGGGAGCCTGGGGGGCTGCGCCGGGGCTCGGCCGCGGGGGACTCCCACGCGGAGAGGCTGATTCTGATGTTTAGGGAGCGGGCACAGTTGACTTGGATTAACTCACGTTCTTAAATCGGTTAAATGTTATTAATGTCATGGTCTTATATATTTGGGGAAATAATTCTAGACTTCTGCAGCTAAAGTTGAACCACTCTTGACAGCTATTATGAACATAATGGAAATATTTCAGGTTCCCAATATTTGACTTCTACGAAATTTGTGTTCAGACATCACCGTCCAGTCGTAAGTGCTGCTCTGTCTGTCACAAAAGCAGAGGCATCCCTTTAAAGCTGTGACATGGATATGTACACAGAGGGAAAAGGTTCATATGGAAAAAAAGCTGTCAAGGGAATACCTGGGCAGTACAGATAAGTTCAGTGAACAAATCGGCGTGTTAGAGCTGGCCACTGCACAGCCTAGACCCACTTTTTCTGTCACTGAAATAGCTTTTATTCCATTGTAAATGTTAAAGGCATATGCTGCCAGAAATGAGGGTTTATCATTGCCTGCTAGCCAGAAGCTAGTGCTGCTCCACACTGAATGTTTAATTTACATCACTACAGCTCCTCACTTGAAGGCACCAGCCCTCTGCTAACTCTGTTCAGAGCTAAGATCGATTCCAGTCTTTGAACTGCAGCCAGCTGTGTGCCTCTCGAGTTTGCTAGTTTGGAAAGCAAAAAGCAACGCCAACACCTGTGGAACACAAGGGCCTCCAAGCCCTGCATCTGTGAGTCATCGTCAGCCATGGAAGCAATGCCTCTCCCACACCTAGAACAACGTGCGAAGCACGTAATGAAGGGCATCACACAACAAAAATCATATCACGGCAGGGAATGGACTGCCTGGGGAGACTTTACACCTTGTTAGTGTCTAGCAGAGTTATGACAATGACTGTCAGGGAAATCATGATTGTACTGAGGTTCTCTCTGTAAAAAACCACAGGAAGATGTTCCTGCTCAATTACTCTTCTAAAAAGAGAGCTAACAAATGTGAATGCTCCTGATATTGAAAAACATCACTATCCCTTTCTCATAATTTCCCCCAGCTTTAACCGGAGTAAATTCAAGGAACAAATCAGCATATTAGAAACAGCAGTAGCTCACACTAGATCCACTTTTTGTAGTATCTGGAAGTCTTTTTTAAGTTTGTAAAGGTTAAAGACATGGCCTGCCAGCAGTGATGGCTTGTCATCACCTGAAATCTTCCACGCTAGGTTCTTGCTTTTGGTCAATTGACGTTATAACCTTGTAGTTCTACTTTTCGTTTAGTAGCCAAAGTCATAGAAACCCTTCCAAGACTAGTGAAAAGCACATTTGCCTCCATTGCAAAACTCCTGTAATCTGTTTTGGTGAAGGTCCAGCGTCACCACACACTGTACCAATAACATGGTGCAATCCTGGAGGAAGGTGTGCCTGTTTTCTTTTTGAAATCTGCCCTGTGATATGCCAGGTGTTTATTTGGTACCATTTTGGTTTTAACAACTAAATCTACAATAATTCACCTTTGGGGAAGGGGATTATATCTGCAGTAAGGTGCCCAAACTATTCCTTCTTTTGTCAAGAAGGCAGAGAAACTGCAGAGAGGCTGGCAGAAGCTGCTTAAGAAGACTGAACAAAGTCAAGACTTGCTGAGCATCATTGGAGACTGTGCCTCTCTCCGCCCTGGGTCCCAGCGTGCACCAGCTGAGGACGCAGCACAACTGGAGCAAAACTGGAGGGAGGGGTGTGAAAAGGGCCCCAACTGATAATAGCACAGAACAGAAGAATCAGGTTCACGGTTTTCTTCCAAACCCCGCAGTAGAATCCGGGATTCTCACATCTAAACCTTCACCTGCGAGTTTGCAGGAAGTACTGGTGAAACTTCTGGGTAGTGCTGTGCCTTTCTTCTTTCTATTTCTAGCCCCTAAAGACATGCAGAGGATGTCTGTATGGTGTCAAGTCTACACATAATCAGTACCCTTTCAGTATGAGATGACAGCTTACCATTATTTTGCTGCATCTTTTTTAAAAAGGGAAAACATTCAGGAGAGTTTTTTTATAATACAGATTTGCAAGAAAATGAAGTTAACGCTTCCTGACAGTCTTAGTCTTGGCCTTTTAAACAGACTTAGCAGTCTTCATTCCCTCCTTCAGTCATTCTGTATCACACCCTACATGTGGCTCATGTTGGCCCCGTGGTTTGCGTGCAATTCCTTTAAAGCAGCTATTGAAGTCCCACTATCAAGCAGCTACCTTGACCTTTTGCAATGAAAAGCTCTTCGCTTCGAACTGGAAGACATGAAAACCAGCCATGCAGAGAGCCCTGTGTGACAACCCTGGGGTGGTTCATTTTTAAAAAAGTAGCCTAAGTAATTAGGGAAGCACAGAAGTTTTAAGCAAACAGCAGCAATCCGTATCGCACGGGTTAGTACGGTTTCAGGAGCGTTTCAGATAGTTAGCAACCCATGGCCCTGAGCAGTTCACAAATAAGGTATGTGAACACTTAACCTTGTTCAGCCCATCACTGTGTGTTTGCATCAAAAGTAGCTGTTCAATAACTGCAGACTTCCCAAGCAGTCCCTTGAGCCCGGCAGCGGGTTCTGAGAGCTTCTCTCATCGTCATCAGGGAAACTACGGACCCATTCTGCATGTGGTCAGCCTTCCAGAGGTGAGCCTGTTACCAGGCACTATCATAGGAAAAGACATTTCAGGATCAATTTCCCTAGCTAGAAATTGCGTTACTGGTGCCCTAACTCTGTAGAGGCTTCTGATGCTACGGTTGGTTCAGCTGGCAAAACTACTGTCAAGTTTGCTAAAGCTTTGAGTTCAAACACATGTTTTTATCTGATCTGTGTTATATGATTTAAACCTGATTAAATCTAACACCTGAAGGAAAAGCCTAAAAATAGATGAGATGTTGTTCTCTCCTTTGGTAGATGTCTGGAGAAAGTAGTAAAATGCAATAAATTGGAACCAGTTTAAATATTAGTTCAAAAATGTCATCAATTGTGAGATTTTTTTGAAACGCAGTCACTTTTGAGTTTAATCAAAATGTTTTTGAAAATGGTAGCAATAATGTTAACATTCCCAGTGGTAGAATGGCAAATTAATTTTTAATTAAATGATAAATAATCAACATCGCTGTTAAGAGGAAAGAGGAGAAACGTGCTAGTTTTGAAGTCAATAGGAAATAGTTCTGTGATAACAGAAGATCAAATATAAAATGCTGCATGAACATCAAAGGGATACCTATAGCTCCGACAGACATTGTTAGGTAATAGTACAGGCACCTGAATTCTTCTGGAATCATCTTTGCCTTCACTGGCTCCAAACTCTGTATGCTGTCACAGCCTGCACAGGAAATCAAATGCAAAGCTGGGAACGGAACCTGGTTTTGCTGTCAGAGCTCCTCCTAGGGGAGTTTAAAAGTTTTGCTGATGTTATATCAGTCTGTTGGTAAACTGAGCAACTCAAGCCTGAACGAAAAGTAGTGGTATTAGAGCTAGCTAAAAATTGATCTTTAATCTTAAAGTCTGTCCTTGTTTTCTGTCTTCTCCCTTTCCACACCTAGAAGCTTCCCCTAGGGACAGAGGAGGCTACGTGGCTTCTGTATAACAGAAATGCCACACAACAGAAGGCTGAATTCCTGATTAATGGCAGCTCCCTCCACTTTAACCACAACTGTTTAAGCCAAGTAATAAAACAAAAAGAAAAATCAATAATCAAACTGTGCCTCTGTTTCAGATGGATACACTACTGATGATATTGAATTTTACTGGAATGGAGGAGAGTCGGCAGTAACAGGAGTCAATAACATCGAGCTCCCACAATTTTCTATCGTTGATTACAAGATGGTATCAAAGAGAGTGGAATTTACAACAGGTACGCACTGGCTAGTTAAAAAAGCTCCCCCCTTTTCCCCAACCCAGAAATATCAGTGTCTAACTTTTGTTAGGCATTAGTCATTATATGACTTCTTTCTTTCAGGAGCATATCCTCGATTATCACTTAGCTTCCGGCTTAAAAGAAATATTGGATACTTCATTTTGCAAACCTATATGCCTTCCACGCTGATCACAATTCTGTCATGGGTATCTTTTTGGATCAATTATGATGCCTCTGCAGCCAGAGTTGCTCTAGGTAACTTCTTTTCAAAATCACTGAACTACATAAACACTTGTTGTCTTTGAATACAGTAGCAGCAAATCCATACAGCTGATTGCAGCGGCATTAATTGTGATCTTACACATGCAGCGCAGGGTCTTCGTTGTCAGGAAGGCAGGCAGGTGTCCCCTTGCCTACAGCTGAAGTTCTCGTTCGGCAGTTAGGTTGGGATCCTGACTGGCTTCCAGTTGCCATTGCAAAGACCGTTGTCTTTGCATCAGGCCAAACGCATCTTGCTTCCAAACTGAAGCGGAAAGGTCTAATTCAGGTATCTAAGGGTATCTACACTGTGCTGCATCAACATTTCATTGATGTTAAAAAACGTACTCTCAGGCCAGATATGTGGCTGGAATGAATACACAAGATCCTACTGACATCAGTGGAGATATGCCAGCTTACACCAAATAAGCCTGTTTTACCTACGTAGTTGGTTATTTCTCATACCATGTTCCTTCCTGCAACTTTCCATAAGAACCAAGATTTTCTGCCACCATCTGTGTTTTAAGGTAGATATGCTTTTCAAATGCTAATGCCAGAAAGCCATTTTGTCTCACCTCCATTTTGTCCCACCTCTCTGTAAATTCAACTCATTACACCTGTGCCTAGAGCTATTATCTAGATGCATTAATGACCTGTGAACAAAGCAGACTAAAAAATAATTTCATCTAGCTAAAACAAAACACATGCAACAACAAAAAAAAAAAAGAATCATGCAGTGATGGATAACACAATGAGATGGAAATGCTTTACTAGCAAGCACCCCTTTAACAGGAAAAGCTGGTTTGGTACAAGCATATATATCACTTTCTCTTCATCAAAGACCACCACTTTATCAAAAAGCTTCCCTTTCTCCTTTCAATACTCTGTTTTCAGTCAAAAGCTAGATACTTAATCCAGTTCCCCAGAGCAATGCAAGCCACCCTATGGGTCAAGCAGGGCTACTGCTGTAAATAAAGTGAGAAGCATTTCCTCACATAGAAAGAACAGTGATAAACTCTTTGCTATCCAGATCAGCTAATACCACATTCCCTAGCAGAGTTATTGTAAAAATTAAGGCAAGATGTACCAAGATAGCCTGGGCTTTTGAAGGCTATATTTCATTCACCCTCCGTTGCATGGAAAGCCAAGCAAGGTGCTATCAGCAGGCCTGCGAGAATATCTTCCTTTCCAGTCCTGAAAAATGCATTCCCTTGGCTGTTGCGAATCTGATCATGTAATTAAGCCATCTGCATGGGAAGTGCAGGGTCGCTGGGCAATGCTGCCATTACACCTTACACACTCAAATCTCCTTCCCTGTCTTGTTAGTCAATGTCTTTTTCTTCCTTTCGCAGGAATCACAACTGTGCTGACCATGACCACCATCAGCACCCACCTCAGGGAGACCTTGCCAAAGATTCCCTACGTCAAGGCAATAGATATTTACCTGATGGGATGCTTTGTGTTTGTGTTCCTGGCCTTGCTGGAATATGCTTTTGTAAACTACATATTCTTTGGGAAAGGACCCCAACGTCAAAAAAAGGCAGCAGGCAGAGCAGGACATGCTACAGGCGAGAAGAGCAGACTGGAAACAAATAGAGTCCAGGTAAAATGTTCAAGCTAACTTTTCAAACATTATTTCTGCTGTGACAATGTTGATGTATATGATGATAGACATAAATGCAGTTTGAACACATATGTAGAAGCATTTAAGATTGTCTAGACAAAAATCGTATTTTAAGGAGATTACAGCAACATATGGTTTGTTCCATCTTCAACTGAAAACAGAGTAAGAAACTACAGAAAATGCAAATGAATATTCAGAACAAGCATTTCTTTGCAGCACCGGAAAAATACAAGGGGTACAAGGAAGTTAAATATTTACCATTTCGACTGTATATTTCTTTGCTATAGAAGAAATGTTTACTATATAGTTCCTCTTTACACACAGAAACTTCATCAAAAATAGAAAGCAAAGACAGACACTGTTGCTTCAGTGAGTCTTGAATGAAGCCCACACCACTGAGCTTCCAGGAACGCAAGGAGGATGCTGCTAGGTTATAACAGCTTGCACAGATGTCAGGATTTTTCCCTCAGGTTAAATTCAAGCAGACCACAGCTACCCCCTCTTAAAAAACAAGTCAGACAAACTCCAGGAGGTAATACTATGGACATTTTTTCAACAGATAAAAATTTAATTTAGCAGTACATCACTAAGCGCTTGCAAACTCCTATAAACCTATTCCATTTTTTCCAAGTTTTTCAGAAATAAACACTTCCCTCAGGTGCATTTGGCCCAGTCTGACTTGGAGGAAAATACATATCCCAATGAGCCAAAAATTTTCTTCTGTTCTCTGCTTTTCTTACTGTATATTACATCCAAGTATTAACGAGATCTTACTCAGGCTGTCCTATAAACTGAGGCGATAACATTTGGAAAAAACTCTATTTGAGCCCTCTCTTCAGCTTGAAGAATGAAACCATGACATAAAACTTTAACAGGTAAGACTTCAGCTTGATGGATGGTTGCAATTTCACATACATGTCAGGAAGTGCATTTCAGAAACTCTGTGATATTTTATTAATTCTAGAGTTGTGTGTCTTGTGTCCTAGCGGCCACACCACTACAGCTAAGCATCATTAACAGAGTCGTCATGTCCTCAGTCTCAGTGAACTCATGAGCCCAATAAAAGTCCGTACCTGCATTTGCCTCCTGTCCCGATGTGCAGAAGATGCTTTATTACAGTGGGTGCACAAATTCAGTTCAGGCTTGCAGCAGTCTCCAAGGTCGCACAAAGTATTGTCCTCCACAGAGCAGAGGAGATAAGCCATCCTGTTACGGATTGTTGTGTGCAGACACTGTCTATCCATTGCTGTGGAAGACAAGGAAGGGAAAAAACCCAACAAAACACACAAACTCTGACCAGCCACCTCAACAGCTCCTGAAATAACCCAGCCTAGGTGAGAAGCAGCGCAGCAAGGGTTCATGATAAAGAAGCAAGCAACACTTCTTCAGCGGTCAGCCTTGGCTACATGGGCCCCAGTGCACTGAACTGAGTAAAGGATGAGAAAGTATAAAGGATAAGAGTACAGGTAAGCTCTTTTTCCTACGTAGTTGGAGAGTCTGTTTAACTAAGAAAAAACCCCGACTCATGACTAAAAGCTTTTGTCTAAATGTCATGCTGGCAAAGATTATGCTGAGACCAGTACTCAGAATGGGATGAAAAGTATTTACAACCACACTTGAACTTTTCAGAGCACCGCATGCATACACCAGCATTTTTCTGACAGAAAACAGAAGGCATACATGCTTTGTACCAGGATTTGTAAGTGTTCACACTTTAGACTGCAATTTCATTCTGAGACTGAGAATTCTTTAAGTGAACAGACTGCTTTCTGCCTGTACAGTGCAGGTTTGTGATTTTAGATAAATATATATATACACATACACATAGACACACACATGTGAATGGATATCAATGGATTTTGTTATCCCACCGGAGATACATTGATGTTGGACCTTGTGAGCATTCATTTTACTCAGCATGGAAATGCTGATGTCCAACAGCCATATTTCTTTGGCAGGAAGAATGTACATGACCGGAGCGGTGGGACACAAAGTAGCTTCTCTAGTGAAGACAGCTCCCAGCCTCTCTCCATCATGTTTTGAGATTTTTCACTGGTATTATGATGTCTGTGCCAGAGCAGGGGAAAGTTTTTTTGGAGCATAAAAGAAGTACAGCTGTAATTATATGCAGTGTAGGATATATTTTTCCCTTTTACTCTTGACCCATACCACTTATCCATACAGGGACCTCTAACCAATAGAAGATAAGTAATGGTGCTTCCTCTCTTTGTGCCAGGTGAAGATAGTGCTCATTCCCATCTGACATACAACTCCCATGACTAAAAGAGTTCAAATTCCTTCACCAGATAACAAAAGCATTAGACACGTGAGCAACATTCAACAAACTGACAGCAATATTAACACAGTATAGAGAAGACGAGATGGGAAATGAAACCATACTGCTGTTCCGTATGTGGCTGTTCCTTGCTCTACAGACTGAAGAAGGTGGAAATAAAGCCTCTCCCGTTTCACAATTTATGCCATTCTAATTTTTAATATGCAAAAAATATTAATTTGTAGTAAACAAGCTTTCTGTTTCTCTGAATAAAGCAAAAAGACTGTTTATATCTCCTTGTCCATTTGTCAAGGCTAGATGTCACTGAGGAAACCACCATAATTATGGATAAACAGAACAAACCACACAGCAGTAAAATATTTAGATAGTCCATGCCTGCAACTGCTTCTGTTTCCCCAGACAATTATAATGTGAATAATCATTACACAGAAGATGTCTCTTAAGCACGAGAAAGAGGTAGGATGCAATGATAATGTGAGTGGGAAAGGGGCTGAGCCATCAAGGGGTTCATAAATGGCAATGCAAGGCAGGTGATAGATGGTCTCTTGCTCCCCAGTTCTGCACAGCATCACACCTTCCTTTCAAATGTTCTGTGAACCACAAAACACCTGGGATGGAAAGCCAGAGACCAGCCACAGGCTCCAAGGAAAACATATGATTTTCCAGTACAGTGGCTACTGGAAGGAGAAAAAGGAGGGCACACATAGTCACAGAACTACCTCAACCTTCAAGTAAATCCACACCTGAATAATTCTATCCCTGCTGAGCATAACCTGTTTCTTTGCAGATCAGATTGTGATAACACTACTGCATTTGTTCCAACAAGACAGCTTGTATGAGTAACATGGCCCTGAATCTTTCATCTTAAGAGAAAGAAAATATGTTTTTGGATTGAGACAAAACAAAAGTTCTTACCTTTTATCTCCCAACAGTTAACATAAAAAAAGTAGGTAGGTAAAAACCCACTCCAGACAGCATTAAGCATTTGAGACCCATCCTCTGTCAAGGAATGACAACATGCTCTTCCCCTAGAGCTGCCTGACTACTTTTTATGTGGTCAACACAGGACTGCTGTTTTGGGGGGGGGGGGGGGGGGAGTTCTTACTTTAACTATTTTACACTTACAATATCATTTGATGCTCCTAAGCAGGAAACTCATTTTCTAAGTAAACATACAAGCCAGATTATTATTTCTTTTTATGATATTTTCTGAGCACACATCAAGGCTTTTCCATCACTGATGAAGATTCATATATATGTACCTGTGCTGATTTAGGCTTTAGGTAGTTCCAGTGCAAACAAAGAATTAAAAATCTATAAACACAATATAGATACATACTCAATATAGATACAAATGTCATTACAAGAAGCATCACCACAAACATGCATCTGAAGAATATTTAAACTTTGATAATTGTACCAGATGACTAACACATCAGCTTTAGATGCTTTGACATCCTCCTCACATATTCTTCATGATATGTTCAAAAGACAAAAAAAAATAACAATTCTTCAGATGTCTACAACTTTAGGAAAAATTTATGCATTGTACAAACAAGGCAAAGTGTATATGTTCATGCAAACACACATACAGGCTCAGAATATCTGTTAAGCAAGAAACCCTGTTTTCATCTGAGCAACGGTCGGTTTACGTAATAAAATTTAGGGCATTCCAGTTAAAGAACAACAAGGTGGTATTTGAACGAATAAATGTGTTATATCCAAGCAAGGAAGAACTACTCTGGGCTTGATACGGCTCATCTTTCGTACCCAAGGAGGGGACTGAAATACTCTACTCCTAAGCAGGCAGGCAGCTAGTGGGACAGAAAACTGATTAGACAGAGCCTGGTCTCTTCCATCCCCATTTTTTGTCATGCCATCTGATGCAAATGTGTCAAAGACTCTGTACCGCGGCAGTACATACCTGATGTAGGGAAAGGGCCTCATCACTGAGACACGGGGTGGAATGAGTTAAAGCCTACTGGCTGTTTCTGATGCGCAGGCTTCCTCCAGCACAGGACCAAGAGCAAGCCCCAGGTAACCTTGTATTAAGTAAGCAAGAAAAGATTTTAAGACAGAAAATGTACAGCTTTTACTGTGCACATATTTGCTGTTAATTCAGTCTAACATTAACATAAACAAAATTAATAACAAGTTTCTTTTGGGAATCCCTTAACAATTTGTACATTTTCCAGATTCCTACAGGAATTTGTAGAATTCCTGTGCTTCAGTTACAAAACCTCAGCTGCACAACTTTTAAGAAAATGTTGGAGGGAACGTCAATACATTCTGAAAGTGTTTTTAACACTGTGGGAAATTATTAGTCCAGCTATGTGTCACACAAGCAGAGAATTTGACCCAGGTACATAAGAACAGCTTTTATACTTCTCTGAGCTAATTTACTCAAGATCGGTGTAAAAAAAGACTGCAATTGCAAAGACTGCAATTTGAAGTCTGAATTGCTTCATGATGTATACAAATTATCCCACCTAAAATGATTTAAATAAAACTAATTTTAAAATATAACAGGTTCATTCATAACACTTAAAGCAGGAATTCATACTCTGCTTGGCTTATAATAAACTGTCAGGGAATATTAGTTTAAGAAACATCCCTATGAATCACTTTAGATCGTAGGCAGTTAGGAGTTGTCTTCACAAAAGAGAAGCCATAATAACTGCTTAATGATGCTTGCACTGCTGTTACTACTATTATAACACTAAAGTCAATTAGCTTAAACATTAGATTATGTAATCAGAGGTAGTTCAAAGAGCTATTTTGTAAAACTGGGAAGAAAAGGTTGACCTATCAAAACGTCTGAGAATTTTAAAAAAATCTGTTTTTACACAGAGACAACTCTGAGATTGTTGCTTTTTCCACAGAAAATGTCAGAACTGAGGAGTAATGAATAGTCCCATAGTTAAGGCAGAGAGTAGGAAACCCTAGCTTAGATATTCCTTCTGCTTAAATTTGAAGACTTGACCTTAAAAGTATAAACTGGGTAGCCCATATCTCAAGTAAAGATTGCAAACACCATGTTGATTTGTGACCCACTGGCCTCTCTAACCCAGAATATGTAAGCTTTTCCCACAAAAACAGTGGTAGGAACTGGGATGTTCCCACTGAATGCTCTTTTCAGCATGTACAGAATCAGTTGTTAAACCTGACTAGAGCATCTTCTATCTGTGGTGACTTATTACTCCATTTAGAAGACTTTTTTCCCCACAGCTCTCCTGGGTGGCTTTTGTACAAATAGCCCCTTCATTTCTTTGTTTTCAGTTAGTAAGTGCTTAGTCTAGCATCATGTAAATACATCAGCAATCATTACACAACATTTTCTCCTTCTGGCGATGGGAAGGAACATTTTCCATGCTGCCAGGTGGAACCGAGGCTTTGTCTGGCTTCCAGCTTTCCTCTGCGGCAATCCCCAGAGACTGGATTTCCCCGTGTGCTCTGCTTGGAGTTTTTTCTTGAGCATACTTCAAACCGGCTGTAGATTTTTATACCGTTTCCTAGCTCTGCTATGTCTCGCTAAAAATGTAAAGCTCAGAGTGCAAATAGAATCATAGAATCGTTTAGGTTGGAAAAGACCCTTAAGATCATTGAGTCCAACCATTAACCTAGCACTGCCAAGTCCACCACTAAACCATGTCCCTAAGCACCACGTCTACCCGTCTTTTAATACCTCCAGGGATGGAGACTCAACCACTTCCCCAGGCAGGCTGTTCCAATGCTTGACAACCCTTTCAGTGAAGAAGTTTTTCCTAATATCCAACCCAAACTTCCCCTGGCGCAGCTTGAGCCCACTTCCTCTTATCACTCGTTACTAGGGAGAAGAGACAGACCCCCACCTCGCTACAGCCTCCTTTCAGGTAGTTGTAGAGAGCAATAAGGTCTCCCCTCAGCCTCCTCTTCTCCAGACTAAACAACCCCAGCTCCCTCAGCTGCTTCTCGTAAGACTTGTCCTCCAGACCCTTCACCAGCTTCGTTGCCCTCCTCTGGACACGCTCCAGCACCTCGATGTCCTTCTTGTAGTGAGGCGCCCAAAACTGAACACAGTACTCGAGGTGCGGCCTCACCAGCGCTGAGTACAGGGGCACTATCACCTCCCTGCTCCTGCTGGCCACAGTACTTCTGATGCAAAACATCAACAAAGCATTGCATATCACTGGTGCTTCACAAGACTAGATACTGTCAATAAGTAATTTTTTTTTTTCTTGGTATAAAGGCATCCCCAGACAGCCATGGTATAGATTGTAATATGTTTGGAGTAGGTCCAATGCCACAGTTTACAAAAAACAATTTTAATACTCAAGCCTCAAGGCAAAGTCTTTGAAGTTTCATTTAAGAGGTCTGTGTCCTGATGTGTATTTCCCTCATGTGAGCTATAGTGGTTGTCTAAATATCTGGGAATTTGAAACATCTAGGAAGTCTTTATGAAGAAGTCAGGAGTCATCCTGGAAACACCAAAAAACTTGTTCTAAAAGAGTTTTTACTAAAGATGAGTGAAAAGGTAAACACTTTCTAGTAATGCAGCCATTCATGGTTAATTGCGTTCATATACAAAAAGGCAATTACATTAAAATATTTTATATAAAAATATATATATTGTTTGTGCCAGACGTGCATACCAGTTGCAGTTCCTGGTTCTTCGCTCAGGTACTTAAAACAGTGCCCTGACTAACTAAACAGCACAAATAAAGTAAGTAAGTGATAAACATATTTGAAGCAACTGCATCTGTTACTGACATAAAAATGCAACTGAATGGGAGGTTTCATTAAGTAAAACAGATTATTCTATCTGCATGTGAGCAAGTTAATGGTATGCTGTGGGGAGTAGGGACTTCCATCTCTGCAATACAATAATTCTCATCACAAGCTTATTACAATAACTGATAAAATGCACACGTACCTGTATGTTCTTCATATGATGAACCCATTGTTACAAAACCGTTCTTGAAACTAACCTACAGCACTAAAACTGTATAAAATTGACAGAGATGGCAATATTTTTTTTTCACCTTGAGTATATGAAAGCTTAGGGTGTCAGGTCACCAGACATTAAAACTCAGTATTTCATAAAGACCGTGATCTAAGTTAAAGATAAAATTAGAAAACTCTTACTTTACAGGGGATGAGATAACTAACTGAATGAAAAGGTCACAGACCAAAGAGCTGGGTCAGAACGGAAGATATTTAGATGCCTAACAGATAATTTCACACCAGTCAGGAAAGTGTATTTTCACTTCCATCAATGCTATACAAGACGCGACTGTCACTGCAGCCCCAGGACCACCTTGGCAGTAGAGCCAGAAGGTACCTGTCCATCTGGGAGACACCTTGTGCTGGCTGAGGAACTTGTCTAATTCACATTCCTTCCTTGACACAGGTTGATTCCCATGGAAACATGCTTCTTAGCCCACTTGAAATACGAAATGACATCAGCAGCTCAGACGTGTTCATGAGCCTCCGTGACCCCCGAGCCACCACGTACGCGTACGACAGTGCCAACCTGCAGTACAGAAGAGCCACTTCCAGCAGAGACCTCTACAGCAGGAGTGCTTTGGACAGGCACAGGCTTCATAAAAAAGGACGCTTACGAAGAAGGGCATCCCAGATCAAAGTCAAAATCCCTGATTTGACTGATGTTAACTCGATAGACAAGTGGTCCAGAATGGTCTTTCCCATCACATTCATTCTTTTCAACGTTGTTTACTGGCTGTATTATGTCCACTAATTTACACAATAACATTACCATAGACTAACATAATTAGACTTGTTTCTTTTCCTTCTCAATTTTGTTAACTCTGAAGAACTGCAGTAGCCATAATGTTACATGTTCAAGGTAAGATACCCAGTCATTGAATAATTCTAGATTTAAGCTTTCAAAAAAAAAAAAAAAAAAAGAAAAAAAAGAAAAAGCCAAATCCAGCCTCACTACATCCAGATCAGAATAGTACAGATCTGCTCTTAAAGAGCATCTTCAGCAAAAGTGCTATACCTCGATTTTTACAACAAGTCTGTGCATCACCCATGACCTTTCTGTACCTGCTTTTATCTTTTTAAGTGGAATAAAAATTAGTCCTACTGTATTCTCACAGCAGCATGCTTCCAAACAAGACAGTAATACAACTCAAAGTAGTAGTCACGTCACAATCTTTCAGCGTTTAGAGTGTAAAGAAATTTGAAGAAATAACTGTTTGAAGGATTATAACTATTATATCACGCATCATTTCAAAGTTAATAGTTATACTAGGAATATTTCCATAGTGTCAGTGAGAAGTATCACTCAAGGAGATGTAAGTCAATTCACATTTTCAGAGAGGTAGGGATCTTCAAAGGAAAAAAAGGGCAGCAGAGACAAATCCCACTGAGTTTCCAACTAAGGAATCAGCTGATTGGATCTAACTGGAATTTTGTTATTTCCACAAAGTAGCAAAGTTGATGAGAACAATTGTGCCATCTGTAATTTTGTATTAAAAAGTAGAAAACAAACACGTGTTCATTCCTGGAAGCAACTACTGGGGGATACCCCAGCCCAAGAGTGGCTCCTTTTCTTGACTCCCAGGTTTCCTGTGGCTGGTAACTGCAACACATTCTCCCCCAAGCTGGCAGATGTCTGGGAACATATCTGAGGAGAGTTCTGCACGTAGTTTCCTACAGATTTCCTTACTCCGCTGAGGAACAGGAAATACAGCCGAGTCCTACGGCACACTGGTGATGTTGGGTACACGGCTCCTGAGGACTTGCCTCTCCCCACCCGGCTGCTTATCACCTGACACAACCACAACCAAGGAGCTGCAGGTGAAGTGCTAGCAAGCTGCATGCAACTGAGGAGCAATAGGTCAGTCATCCCCTATCTGTATCAAACCCATTTCCCTTCTCTATTGCCAGTTTTTTCCTAAGAGTGTTTGTACTATGTTGCCTAACATAGCATTTTATTAAAACAAAACTACTATCAGTTAAGTTTCATTTTGTATTGAAAGTGTTTCATGCTTTTAGGAGAGTCAAGATATCCAAGCCAACAGAGTCTATGTACGTACCAAGATGACTGTTATCAATGCCAGCTGGTACAGAAAGAAACATTGATTGGACAGGAGGCAGCAATACCCGCAGTTAGGAGTTAGTAAGGAATACAAATGAGTGATGTGGAAAGCTTCTTCACCAGTTCCTCATTGCCTGCCAGTAAAGTCAACTGATGACCTTATCACCAGTTGACATTACAACTTTTTAATCAGAAGGTAATAATAAATGAACCACTCCTACATGTTAACGTTTGTCCCATCCTGCAAGACCTCGACCTCCTAACAGATCAGGACCTGCTGCAGCTTCTCTTTGTGCAGCAGGCTTCTGCAGAAAGAGTCTGGAATGATAAATCACCAAACAAAAAAGGGAATAGCTTTAATGTACTCATTAAAAATGATAAAAGGCTGAAAACCAGGCATTTGACATTGCTAATCTAGGAGGGTCCTTGAGACGGTCAGCTTTTCTGTGGGCTCCAAAGTCCCAGTCTCATCCCAAGTTCAATGGAGCACAAATGTGGTCTTCTCAGCTGTCTCTTCTCTGCTACAACCTTTAACCTCCAGCCTATTGAAGAGTTGCACAGTTTTACCAGATTAACCAGCCACTAGGTAGAATTTGAGATGATTCAGGATAAAAACTAATTCAGTCAAATGGCTCTTCTGAATAGGGCACAGCTTGTATGCCTATCCCCACCCTAAAACAACTTCAGATAATTTTTCAGCATTTGCACCATGTTGGCAAACAAATTAAGAACTGCCACACATCATGCCACACCGGACATTTTGATTATCTTTTTAGTCAAATTTAAACAATATTTAGATCAATAATATTTTAGTGGCAACTAACAATAATATTTTGGTATCATAAAATAAACAATACACAAACATACGGAAGTCTTGCATGCTAAGCAAACTGAACTTTCCATAACTGCAAAAAATAGCCCCAGGAGAGAGACAGCATTAGAGCCGTATGTGCTGTCCATTACAAACACACACCCCATTAAATGGTTTTGAATTCAACGAACTGGCACCAGACTTTACGAACAGAGAGAATAAGTCCATGAGCCAGTGAATTTGCCAGCTTTGTGGTTATACACAGAAATAAATTAAAGCAATCAATACATTCTGCAGATTTGTAGTGTAAAATACTCTGTGGAAAAATAACTGCCAGTGACCCAAGTTTTTGCATTACCTGATTTTCCAAAGACATTTCCAGACAGACCACAGGTCAGTAATTTAACCCAGCTGTTTCAGTGGTGTGGAGACATTACAGCCCCTCCTTACAGTTACAGTGGACATTTAGGAAGAACCAACATCCAACGTGATACTGAAACAAGAATTTAGATAATAGAAAAGGATCCCTTGCCTTCTGTTACAAGAGCAAAGATCAGCTGTACCGGTCTTCGGCATTTTTTCTTGTAGACTCCTAACATCTGCATACACATAGTTTCTAGCTTATGGATCATCCAGCTAGTTCATACACAGATGTTAGGCACATGGGCTAAAAGCAGTTACATTGTACAGTTCCAAGCAAAAAAAAAAAAAAAAAAAAGGGGGTATGGAGCAGAGGAAGGGCCATTAACAAACCAAGAGTAGTGCAAAGGCAAAACTCCTTCAGAACGTCATGTTCCAAAAGAGCAGGGTCCACCCTCATGCATCAGGAGTCCTTCAACACGTGTCACCAACGCAAACCCCAGCCCTGCTGCCAGTTTTGAATGGCACGCAGCAAGGCCTGGCTGCATCGAGAGCTGGAAGCCGCGATCTTGAGTGAGGAAACAGCTGCTGGCTCTCAGCACAAAGCTCTGCAGCAGGGACCAATAACCACCCCACATACAGAGGCAAGAGCCACTTACTGCAGGTTGGCAGTATCTTAGTCCAGAGCCAGCATCTCCTGCCTCCCGCTGAGCTCCTATCCACACATTTAACCACTAACTCTGGTAAAGAAAACAGAATTTGGCATACAAACTTGCAAGGCACAGTGGATTTAAACTAAAACCTCTTTCAAAGCCTCAAAAGAGAATTAAAACCAAAATTGGGAACAGAGTATACAACCATTACTAGCACATTTTCCCTCTTTCCACTACTTTTAGAAAAAAAAGCAGAAAAAAATATTTCTCACTTGAGAGCAATAGCTTGATAGCAAGGAAAAGGCAATGATTATTAGAGGCACAGGATGGTAAAACGTGGCTATTTATGGGTTACCCACGTACATTGCCATCTGGAGCTAGGAATTAGTGAGTACAAAAGAAAGACAACCTCTTCCCATCAATAGGTTGGGGTCATTTGGCTGGCTTTAAGCGACAAAGGTGAGTAACGCTGTCATGCTGAGCTCCATCACCGTTGTCTTTTAGCAGTTTGTTTGCCTGGCTGTAGGAACCAGACTTCAAGCTCAGCATAGATGAGTTCCTGTTGCTAACTGGGTTTCAGGTAAACCCCCTTACAATTTGTGCCGCTGTTTCATGCAATTTGTGAGTTTGAATAGATTATTCAAAGAAACTTGCACTGGAAGTCCTTTTTAGCTAGGTTTCCCAAAGATATGAGCTTCTACTGTCGCTCTGTGTGTGTTTGTTTGCCTATGTGGGAGTCTCCCAATAATATTTGGATCCATTGGCAATTTCTACCACAAGATAACAAACAGTAAGGATCTGTGAGATAATACATTCTTACAAGTTTCAACAAAGCAGGTAGCTGAGCAGAGGACAAAGCTCCTTTTAATCCAGCCCTCTTCTCTGCGAGAAAGGGACTCGATGAACCCCAACCTTATTAGTCATCAGAGAATCCAGACTGGAGGGCAATTCAATACCCAGATCCACAGGGAAAACAAGGTTCATTGGTTTTCATGCTCTTCAAACTACTTATTTCACATTTACAATGATCTTTTAATCCCATTCTAATCTTCCTCCTCTTCAGCAGTATCCCACCTAATTATGAATGAAATGGTCAGTGGCTAAATCAGCAGTATGTTTGGAGCGTGTATTTCTCCAAGAGCAGAGTAAATTAAATAACTCCTCTGTGCTTCTCCAGGGCTTCCAACTGGGATGGAGTCAGCCAGGAGACTGCAGGGATTTCGCCCATCTCTCTAATACCAGCCCAGCTGGGTAGCCAGCCTGCGAACCCTCCTTGGCTGAGCAAAACCACTGGTTTACAAGAGCCTTATTGTTGTGATGGCAGGCACGAGAGCTGGGATCAGCCCGAAACAGTGTGTAACCGTCAGCTGCAGTCACTCCAAAGGATAAACCAAAATCCTTCCACTTCATTTATATTCCCACACAATTCAAAACAATTAAGAAGGAATGGCAGTAGAAAAGGTCTTAAAGCACCACAAAAAATAACATTTTCAGTATCACAGGAATATTTCTGGCAACATTCCTGTGCTTTATGCTACCACTGAACAGCACAGAAGTTGCTATTTCTGTTACCTGCTGGTTCACCTTGTTCACCCTTACAGAAAATGTTCCATCCCCTTGTACTGCAAGTGGAGGATTTCTTGAGATAAATCATGAGGAAAGTCATCCAGGGCTGGGGGCCATGTTCTACCAGCTGCTTCTGTTTCCCATCACCGACGAACCTCTGCTCCTTCTGGTGAATTCCCACGTACTGAGGATGCATTGCTAACTCTGCCTTGGCAGTATTAGTCAAAAAAGGGCTGTGTTACACCTGTTGCATACAAAAATGTTTTAAAATGGTTTCTGCATTGAAAGCATAAAAAAACCACATCTGAGATTGTATATTTCCTCCTACCCCCATAGGCATCCACTCTGTGGCTCAAAGAAGGCAGAAGAATATTGAATTTCAGCATGTGATGATACTGAAACGTATATGCACGGGGTGCAAGAATTAAGAGACGAATGAGAAATCTGGCATTTTTTAAAGGAAGATCAGGTGATTTTGGTCTACTTACTGACTTGGAGTGCAGAGTGAACTCTAATTATGTTGTCTGCTCCTTGGCATGTTTGTCTCTCAACTATTTTATAAGTCATTTTGAGTCTCCAAGTGTTACAAAAATATCACCTCTTGTCTTGTGCTGGTGCCAGTCTAAGAAATGGCATGGCAGTTATTCTTTTACATTTTTATTCTTGGCAAAATCCATTGAGTATCATTACCAATAAGGAGATAAGATAATTACACGGCAGCAGAACCATGTCATCTCTCTAGAGACGGTCTCTGATCAATAATGTCTTTTAACTCATCGCTGCCTATCTGTATCTGCACAGTCTTGGGGAAAGTATAAAATATGAATCGCACCACCAAAAATATTCATAAAGATGGTTTCCTTTGGCAGATTATGCATTTCAGTGAGAACATCAGCAACCTTGTTTACATCTGTGAACACATCAGTTTCCTTGTTCCCATCTCTGAAACATCATTTGCTGTTTTGATCCAGCTGACAACATATTACCTGATTTTTTTAGATTTTCAGAGGCAACTAACTTTGAATATCATGTGCTGCAGAAAACAGCAGCTGTACAAAACAAAGGTGGCAAATCATCACTTCAAGAAAGAGCTCAATAAGACTTTGGCATAGGTAAAGAATTCAAGATTGGGTTTTACAAGGGCAGTTAATAGCAGTTCTCTTCAGATCATCCAATGCTTGCTCTGGCTCCCATCTAAATCAATATTAAAAGAAATATGGGAGATCTGAAACCTCTGCATTCCCAAGAACAGAATTCCTTCTTCTAATGTAGCCATCAAAAAAAAAGCTTTTTTTATCTATATGATGCTAGGAATCCTTCCCCCCAGACAGTCCACCACCAAACCAGTCCCTGTGGACCTGTAGTAGTTTCCAGTTAGAAAAGTCTCCACACCTTCCAGCACTTTTCATTACTGTATTAATTAGCTATATTAGCTGACTAATCTGATGCTAAAAAATAGCCACAGCCTTCTCTATGCCGGACCCTCGCTGGTGCCAGCACACACGAAGAGTACCTTTCAGTAAAACTCCTAGGCATAGACAACATGAAGAGTTGAACATCCAGCATATCCTCCACAAAACAGCTGAAAACACAAGCTTCTGCTCCTGCGATGACCTCTCCATGGAGCAGCCTGACAACGTGAGCCCCACAGGCTTGTAAAAGTCCAAAGGACGGATCTTTGTGAGATTTGCCCCCTTTTCTACATTTTGGCAATGGTCTTTTGGTCTTTCTGGAGCGGTCTTGAAGTACGTATAAACTATAAATTTACAGAGGGAAGCATAGGATATTGCCAAATGTAATTAAAGTGGATTTAAAGTAAAAAACTTTACAGACTATCTTGATGAACTTATGAAAGCATTCTCCAGTACCAGAAAAGTAAAAATCCCATTAGTTCTGATACTTCATTATAAATATTAATTCACAACTCAAAGTGATAGCAAAGTGTGCATACTTCAGGACAAGGTGTTACGGGTTCCTAAAACCACCTTACAGACAGAAGCATAATCATGTTTCAGCGTGTTTCTTATCAGAAAGGCTTGCTCCAGAACTCAGAAATGTTCTACAAGCTTATATAGATCTTTTAAAAACACAGCTTCTTGACATACACTATTGCTTTGTTGCAAAAGCAGTTTTATTACAGTAGTCACTTCCATACTGACCGTTTGCTGGGCAGATCCAATTCTGATTCACTTTAGTGTGCCAAGATCAAAGCTGAAATGATTGATCAAGAAAAACATGATTTTCCTGAAATCAATGGAAGATTTCTATGAAATGGAGAGAAGTACAATGAATGCCAATGGAGGACAAGTAACTTCTTTATAATTCACTTTTATATTTTGTATCAAGATACGCTACATTTTCTGATTCAAATTGCAGGTCTGTTTATGCAAAGTGAATTTCTGCAGGTGCTTTTTACATGTTGAAATTAAAACTTCATACAGTGTGTCCATTATACGTACTATTTCCATTAGGACTTTTGGTTCAAAGAGCCTACTGTATAAAATTTTGTTTCTGGTCTTAATTACATGTTTAAGAGGTCTGTACATAGTACCTGCAAAACCACAGAGGGTTCACCAACCTATTTATGACGGTTGTTTTCCTTTTTTTTTTGCCCAGTGACCGCAGGACCCAGAAGCAAGCTGCTCTGCAGGGGCAAACACTATGAGAATGTGAACTGATGGCCCTGAAACAGGACAAAAGGGGGAGCACCACCTGGGAACAACCGTTACAAGTTGGCATGGTGGGATGTGCAAACATCAAAGCCATTCAACTTACCATAATCAACTAATTAGAAAGAGCTCAGGCCTGGACGAACACAGAAAAATATGGATATAGGCAAAGTGAGCAGATAGGCAAGGACAAAACTAAAAGTTATTTAATGTTAATGGAGTCTCTTTAAACTCCTGTACCTTTGGTCTAATTCCTACACCGTCAGATTTCCCCGATTCCCCCCTTAATCACAGGCTCAAGCAGCTTTGCAAGTGATGCTCCCCACATCACAGCCCCTCCACAGCCTTCGTTACCTGTGCTGTTCTTATATTTCGCTCTGGTCCAAGCATACAGTTCCTCCAGAGGCTGTGACGTGCACAGCAGTGCTTTGCGCTGTACAAAAACCTGGGTGGAAATGCAACGGCAACTTCCTTACCTAACTCCCCGTTCTTCAGCCTGGAAGCATGCCTGGGCATAATTGACAGACACGGTCCTGGCCGCATGAGCTTGTTCTAGATGTTTCCATTACACATACATTTTTTCCTATTCACTACCTTTTGATGTCTACCTGTGTTCATCAAAGTGTATGCTGAAGCTGATACCAGCGAAACGGGTTTTGTGGAATCTCTAGCTTTTTGCATCAATTTGGCCTGGTACAGTCTCCACAAATGCCTTATCTGTCACAACTGGAGACCTTGCTTGCTCCAGAAGTACCTAATTCTCAGAGCAGAGACAGAACGAAACCCCTTTCTGATAGATGGTTCAAAGTACAGAGCAGCAAGCTCTCTTCTCCATTCTGTTTGGTCCTTTTCCTTTCCATCTACTGGAGGCCATTACGTGCCTTACGAGGACAGTTCGTTTCTCTGTAGAGATGCATGTTTCAAATGCAATTCCATGACAATCACATTTTAGCTGCTAGTTCTCAACTGCTCATCAACTGGTGCTCTTCTCCCTCTCTAGCCGTTCACATGGTGTTGTTATGCCCTGTCAAAAACATCATTTTGATGGTTATATAAAAATACTCAAGAGTTTCAACAATGTCTAACACCCACGAAAAAGCAGCTCATGGCACATTTATTGTTGTCACATCATAACAGAAACTGTCCTGTCTTTTTTTTTTTAAAGCAAAAAATCATTGAAAAATGATTCTTCAGCCTTTCCTGTTCAGTCCTGCAGTAAAGGACAGGACAAATATAGGATGATACTAAAGATGAAACACCACCACATACCCTTAGAGTAATTATAAATCCATTTTTACATAACTTGCTATAAAAATTAAATGAAACTATGTAAACTTTAAGTCTCTACTACTAAGAAAAAGTCAGAAATATTTTTAAATAGCATCTACATTTTTTAAAAAATTGCTTTCTGTCAGCTAGATATGTGGCAGATGTGCAACAAAAGTTTCATAGATTGAACTAACAATGGAAGTTATCATTTGTGGCCTTTTATTGTTGAGAAAACATAACTTTATTTTGAAGAATTTACTGTATTTTTGAACAATTGATCTTTGAAAACTAAGAGGTAGCAACACAAAAGTTCTCTTCAGCAACATACTGCAAAATAAGTTTTACACATTCACTTTAGTATTCTTTGAAGTACAGACTTTCAAGGTATCTGCTTTCTTAAATGTGTTCACAGTACATCTATAAATTGTATAAATGGGTCAGCACACAAGTGTCTTCTGTCCAAATGACATCCCAAACTTGATAGTGTACACTTGTATGAAATAAAATGCTAGCTGTTCATTATTTCTGCTACTGTAAGTAATATGAATAGTTTTCAGTCCTTTTGTCCTAATGATAAAAAAGTGTGCCAACAATAAAAATCAGTTAAAAAAATCAGTTACCAAAAGTTAAGCCTCTTTTCTCTACAAAAGCCTTCTAGCAACATATGCTATCTGAGCATACTGAAAGCTAAAGCAGAGTTACACCTTCAGTATGCATTATACAATCCATGAAGCATTTAAATGCATAAGGCCATATCAAAGCAGTATATTCATTCTTCTATAAAACGACTAGATCTAGAGGAAAGGGAAAAGTGGAGTCAAGACAAATATACCTATGAATAAAATAAATAGACCTGACCAATTTATTCATTATACTCACAATTAAAAAATAGCATGCTCCTGAATAGACTACTGGACAATCTGCAGTAACTCTTTCCAGATTTTATATAAAGCTAAACAAATATCAATTCCAACCTTAACTTTTTAGCTTGAATTTGGTCTCACTTATGCAAGGTCTTTATCTGTTATCTGATCCATTATCAAATTTCTGTTGCTTATGTACATTCAAGACTATGATCAAGCCGTATCTGTTAAAGCGATTGCAGTCCTTTCACTGTAAGATGTATTTTCTAGTCTTTCATTCTTATGACTCTTTACCCCCTTTCTCCACTTTTTCTGATCTTTCTTGAATTGCTGACACTGAATTACATACACATCTAGATGTACCAGTACCAAACAGAAGGGAAACAGACTACGTTTTATACACACAGATTTTTTTTTTAAATACTCTCTGACCCACAAAACTTCTGTGATAGTTTTAATATTAGAAACATATATGTAGGTTTCCTATCCATGAAGCCTATTAAAATCCTTTTCATAGAGGCCTTTCCACAAGAGAGCTTCTTGCCCTCCTCTTCTCCGACCAGTCCTCTGAAGTCCAATTTTTTGTATGGATGTATTATTTTACACTTTGCTTATATGAAAAACTATGGCACAACAAACTATAGTGGAAGAAACTCAAGACCCTGATTTTGAAACTATGAAGAAGGTAAGCCATCAATACTTTGCCTTTTTATATATACAAAATGTGTATATACACACACGTGCATGTTGAGAAGTACACATTAGTATATATGTAAACATTACAGACAATTTGCTTTTTACATAATGGAAGAATGCTTTAGCAAATAGTAGAAACGGTAAGATTCCTGGTGTACTCTTCTCTAGTGTTACGGCTTCTAACTTTCATTACGTACTACAATCAAAACCCAATCTGGTTTCAGAAAGGTTTAGACTAGGATTTACCAGTTACCTGCTGTATTAAGTGGGCTGGGAATATCCTTTTCACAGTCCACGTAGGTCAGCTCCTCTGCAGCACTGCACTCCCTTTTGAAAACATTCATATATTAACTGAAAAGCCATCAACCAAGATACAAAACCAAAGCTAAAAACCCAAACTTTACTCTGAGTAAAGCCCCCGTGCTTCTTCCTCAACTTCTGAGCAGTGAACAGGTTGCCTAGGGAGGTTGTGGTGTCTCCATCCTTGGGAGATATTCAAAAGCCACAAGCCATCGGGATGCGGTCCTGTGCAGCCTGCTCTAGGCGGCCCTCCCTGAGCAGGGGGGTTAGACCAGATCATCTCCAGAGGTCCCTTCCAACCTCAACTATTCTGTGATTCTACACTGCTTATGTTTGTATAATTGATTTTTCCCAGCATCTAAAAAAAAAAATTGAGTTTAGCGATTAATAAATCAAGAAGCAATTTACTGCAATCATTCACACACAAAATCAAGTGTTTATTTACTATTTACAAGTATAAATACACAAATGCTACAAGGACTCTGTAATGTTCTTCATTATCATGGCACCTTAGATAACAATAACGTATTATGCAAGTAAGACGCCTTAGTTTCACTAGGCATCTGTGCAGTCACTGCCAAAGTTTAAGCAAAACAAATATGGCACATGTCATTAGTGATACTTTTCCATAGTTCTACAAAGCTTTAGTACTAGAAGTGACTGTACATTGGATTTTTATATTTTTGGTCAAACAGATACAAGGTTTTATTATCTTTATCAAAGGATGAGTAGTTTATTTGGTCACAAGTCATAAGGCCTTCTCAGTTCAGTATTTTATAGCATCAACAACTTCCGGCTTTGCAGACAACTTCCCCACCCCCACCCCTCCCGCCCCCAGTCAACTGGGGAGCCATTGCCAGCACATACTGTCGATGATCTGAATTCCATCATTTCAGTTGCAAGACAACCTTCAAAAAGGAGAAAAGGAATGAGATAAAAGTTGGATGAGACCAAAACTTAAGCAGTCTAGGAAATACAGCTTTTTGCCTTCTATTACAGTATAATATGCAAATGCGTAAACATGTCTTTCCTCTGGAAAATACACCATCCCTCTCTCCGCTGTCTTTTACAACCTCACACAACTACCGCTTCCGATAACCTTCTTTAGCATTTACTGCACACAAACCATTCCTCAGCTCCCTGCAATCAAAAAGTAGAACGGTAACTTCCAGGTCCAGTCAGATTCCTTCCACACAAAGCAGAACCAAGGGACTCTATGAGCTATAAAACTATTTTTGTCACTTGTTATATACTGACAAAAGATTTTTTTCTAAATGCTGGTGTTCAGATTCCAGCTATAGCATCATAACATTATATAAAACACCTAAAGAAACCCCTTACTTGCTAAATGTTATGATGCAACTAGGAACTGCTAACTTCTAAAACATGTTGATACAACACTTTCACATCCATCCTGCAAGATGTCAGAGAATTCAACCTCTCAGATAACAGACTTAATAAATATTATCCAGTCAGGCACTGGAACAGGCTGCCCAGGGAAGCTGTTGAGTCTTCATCCCTGGAGGCATTAAAAGGCGGGTAGATGTGGTGCTTAGGGACATGGTTTAGTGGTGGACTCAGCAGCACTAGGTTAGCGGTTGGACTTGATGATCTTAAAAGGTCTTTTCCAACCTAAACGATTCTGTGATTCTTCCCCTAACAATTTTTCTTCAAATCCTCACTTCCCTTAGCCTTTTCTATTAAGAAATCTGAAACACTCCAAACAAAGTTTCGCTTAAAATTTTCTTCTTGGGTTACTGTATTGGAATGTTTGTAACTTTCTTCCTGATTGTTTGTAACTTCCTTCCTGATTTACTATGCCATGGAAATTAAAGCATTCCATCTGAACCAAACAGCTCTCCCATGTGCATTCCCAGCCACTGATATTTTGTGAAGCTGGGAGAACACTGGAGTTCTCTCCAATCTTTCAAAATCAACTCTCATCTGACACTTTGTCATTTCATTTCCTTCTCCTCCTGTTCTCACAAGACTTTTTAATGGTGCTCTGAACAGACTATGACACTTATCAGGATTCTAATTACATTTTTAAAGAATTCTAGACTAAACTGTGATAAAAAACACTCTGAAGTATATCCATGATAGCCTGCCTTATGTAAGGCTTTCTGTAACTCTATAGTCATTTTGCCAATGAATTACTTACTTTGGGTTTTCAGCAAGATACCCAGAACAAAAAATTTCAGTCAAAATAAACTCAGTACATGAGAAGTCAGAAACAAAGGATGATATCCATAAAAACTACCTTATTAGCGGCTTCCAGTGCATTTATTAGGTTCTGCAACTCTTCCTTATTCATCTCTATAGAAATTGGTTTAATTTCACCATTTTCTCTCACATCCAAATCAAGATTGAGAAGCGGCATTTGCAGCATGGAGATCTTATCACTGGAGAGAGCAAGCTATGCAGATTGATGAAACAACAACAACAAAGTGTAAGGTGGAGCCAGGTTTTAGTGTTTCATAGCATCACATCTGCACTTCATATTGAATGTGTACTACCAGAACAAACATCAGCATGACAAAACTATACTCTCACAAGTCATCTCTGCAGTTTTTGGTTTTGCTTTTTACACTCCCCCCCCCCCGCCCCCCGTTGTTGGGATTTTTGCTTGTTTGTTAATACCAACAATACACTGAAATACTAAAACCCCGCTTCATAGCAATACATTTGTCAAAACAATTTGTTAAAATTACTGGGCTGACACATTTTTGTATTCTAGGTGAAAAGAAAGGATACATTTGACCATGACTCTCTAAAAGTGAAGTATATGAATTCTGAACTCACTGTATTCAAACAGTTCTGGTACTCAACACGTAAAAAGGGTCTTATAGAAGCAGGCAGTTGGGAGAAAGAGGACGCCTTTGTGCATTTTTCAACTCTCTCTACAGCTGATCAAACACTGTTTGTCAGATATCCTATTTGACAATCGCTGATGAAGAGGATTACATACCAATTGTGCTTTCTTTTTTGTTTACTATTATACTCACTCTAGTATAAATAAGGTTTTTAAAATATATTAAAATCAAAGATCAGTTGATAATACTGTAGGTCAGTACTGTACACACCTATCTTGTTTATTTAGAGAGCAGAATGTGGTACAGCAGAGGAAAGACAATGTCCTTGGTAGGGTTCAACTATGGTAAGCAAAAAAAAAAAAAATCACAACTAGCTCAAGGAAAAAAAAACACACCTGGTTTAAAGCAAAATGAATACAATAGTAAAAGAAATTAACAAAATCCTCCAGAAGAAAAAGTTAAAACAAACCACAAGCAAAAAAACAAGAGTTCACATAAGTCTAGTTTATATTTTTGTCACCAAAGGCAGTTAGCAAGAGACCAAGCCCTAGTAATAGTTCATCTGAAGCACATTATGATGCCACATTTGCTTGTGCAAAATCTTGTCTATTGTGGGCATTGCTCTTTGATTTCCAAAGCTGTTTGCTGCACAAATTATTTAACACTTGTTGAGATGGAAAACTATTTAACAGCTCCACAAATCTGTTTAACAGCTCCCATGGACTAACTAAACAACATTATTACTTATACTGTTTATATTTTAAGTGCTTGTTAGAGCTTAATTTAAAGCAGCTGTCTTCGTAACCCCAAAGCACCATCCAGCTTTAGGAAACACAGTTATCATTGGCTTATTATCAAAATAAGTCTAAAGATAAATGATTTCAAACTAATTATTAAATAAGTGTTTATTGCAGGAATCTAAGAATTTGAAAAAAGTCAGGGAAACACATCCTGAATCGATGTACTACTCTTAAAATTAATTAAATATTTCTTCTTCCTTTGATTAAAAATACAGTCTATTCAAGCCTCAAAATCATAACAGCGTATGAAACTTTCAGGCGTTCCTGAATAACACTCAATTTCCTTCTAGGAAAGAGATAGGTATTGCAGCTTTTGAAGGGGGGGGGAGAGGGGGGCGCAAATAAGAGTTTTACTTTTACAGTTTATACAAATTTCTGGCAAGTCTTTGATGTGTTATCATGAATGTGCTTTCCTGATACCTATAAGAATTGAACCATGCTCCAGAATGAGCAGGCCAAAGGGGACTATATCAATAGTCACTTCTGTGTTCTGGAACACTTCTTTCAAACATTATGGCAACACTCTCACCTTTAACTGCCAGTCAAAATCCTGCAGCTGGGCAGAAGAGATTGCATTCACATTTTCCACCAGTGCATTCCTGATTTCTTCCTTTCTGCCTTTTAGACATTTTGTGATTGCTTCTTGATAGTTTGAATTTAACTCATTTATCTGCTGGGCAGCCTACAAAAATAAAAATCGTGAGTGGTTAAAGTATGAACCACAGAAATAACATGTACCACATATAATAGCTGTGCTCTGCAGATATGCAAGCTTCTATCCAGATAGCTGTTATACTAGACTCCGTAGTTTCCTCTTTCTTATACTGCCCTCAGTGGCTGCTGTGTTTGATAGTTCGTCAGTATTTACCACAGCAACGTATTAAAAAAAAAAAAAAAAATCTTGTAATTTAGATTGAAAGAGGCCAGAGAAAGGAGGCTTTATTGGCCTTCTTAGACGCCACCCTGAAATCAAAACAAAAGTCACACACACAAACAACACAGGTTTAGTTTCTGAACATCAGAGTAGAGACAAAACACATCAACTTAACTGAAACAAACATATTGATGTTCAGACTTTCCTATGCCTACACAAATATCTTTCATTGATCTAGCTACTAGCAGGTAGTCAAAATACAAGCAATGGGCAAAAGGTGAGAATTAAGATTTCTGATAATGGAACAAGTTTTTGCAAAGTTTATACACATTGGAATGCCCTGAATTATAGTCCCCGTCCCACATCATCCTCCATTCAGTCTTGGGGTTTTTTTTGGCTTTACATACAGTTAATATTTTAAAACATTTCAATGCAGTAGTAATGAGCAAAGAAAGCCAAACAAGTGTGTGAATTGTTTTTATTGCTAATGAACAGTAATGACAGGTTAAGTATTTTAAGGAAAACAGATTTAATTTGCTGGTACTTAAGATACCAATTTAAGTGACTAAAACAGTACTTTAACAAGTATTATGCAGTTCCATTGAAAAAAAAAATTAGTGTCCAATTCCACTTTTTCTTTTAAAAGCCTTCACAGTGTATGTCTAAACGCTGCTAGCCTTCTACCTATTTAGGCTTAGTCTGCTGCTATTCAAATGCTACACTATAAAAATACTTTAGTACTAAATAAACTACAAGACCACTCACTCCAGCATGACCTCTCAAAGACAAGCCCAATCAGCGATGAGCCCTTACCTCTTCATCAGATATGTTTTTGCCAACCGCAGTTTTGAAATACATCGTTGTTTCTTCTAAAACCTCCATCCACTCTGACAAGCTCCAAATACTGCCATAATCCTGGTATCGAGGATACGCACGGCCACATATGCCATCAACTATTTTATGAAGGAACTGAAACAATGTGACACATAACTTAAGAACATGATTCTATCACAGTTAACCTACGCCAGATACGAGACTGATCAGGCAATTCAGTTATCGCCCCTCCCTTCACTGGGTACTGTCTCAGTACTCCATCCGAGTGCAGCCCATGCACCATTCTAAAAAGTCATAAAGAGGTAGCCTGTGCATATGAACTGTCCTCCCCTCTCCCCCAAAGTCAATTCACAAGGTTCGGCCACGGAAATCACAATGTCATTGATTCACCTTAGACTTACATTTGGACTTAATAGTTTTGTGCACGACTATAGTGTACAGGTGAGCAGCAGAGCTGCCACACCAAAGGGCACCCAGTCATCTCTGCACTGGGACAGTCAGGATGCAAAGCACAGCTCAAAAGCGCTGATCTCCAGGCCTGTGGATCTCTCTAGTCTCCCAAACCACTGTCCCCTAGCACTGAGGTTCTTCTATACCCCTGGCTTCCTGTAGTCATTTTTTTTGAGCACCGTAGCGAGGCAAACCCAGCCAGTCCACTACTTCACCGACTGGAAATCGATGGCGCCTCCCTGGGAGCAGCCGCCAGGGCCGCAGGCCGCCCCCTCAGCACCGGCTTACAGCGCCGAGCCCCCGCAGAGCGGAAGACTTGCGCTGGGAAGGGCTCAAGGACGCTTCCCATATTCTAACAGCAAAGCGAGCGCAGGAACACCCGCCGGGTGCACCCCCAGCGTATTTTGAGCCGGTACTTTAGGTTTCGCTTTGGAGAGGCCCAGAGAGGCCGGTGAGGGAGGGCAGCGCGGCGCACAGCCCCGAGAGGCCGGTGAGGGGAGCAGCACCGCTCTGCAGCCCGGGGGGCCGGCGGACGACGGGCTCGGCCTCCCTCACCGCTGCCGGAGAGCGGCACCTCGGCCCCCCCGCGGCGAACACCGCCCTCCCCAGCCCCGAGGGGCGTTACCGGACGCCGCCCAGCCGGGACCGGGGGACACCCGCCTGCTCCCAACGCGTCCCCACCCCTGGTTCCCTTCACGGCGGCAGGGGCCCGGAGGCCCGCTCCTCACAAGCGCCGCCGCCCTGCCGGGGCGCGGGGAGCCCACCTCGAGGGCCCGTCCCGGCGGGAGCTTCTCCAGCAGCAGCAGCATTTCCCGACCCTTCCCGCCCCTCCGCCGACCACGTGACCGCCCCGGCGGCCCGCAAGCACGCGCTTCCCCCTCCCCTCCGGCGGCGAAGCGCATGCGCACGGGCAAAGACCCGCCCTCTCCCGCCTTAAGTCGCGGGTTCGAGTCCCGGCCCCGGCGCCGTGGGGCTTGCCCCGCGGGTTTGGAGGGCAAACCTTCAGTCAGACGGCGAATGAAGTTGAACCCCCCAAAATTTTACGAGCTTTTATCCAGCATTCTCCTGGAGAACTGGGTGCTCACGGCTTGCATAAGTGCACTTTCCACTGGGTAAAAAACTGGCTTAATGGCTGAGCCCAGAGAGCCGTGATGAATGGAGCCAAATCCAGTTGGCGGCCGGTCACAAGTGGTGCTCCCCAGGGCTCAGTGTTGGTGCCGGTCCTGTTCAACATCTTCATTGATGATCTGGATGAGGGGATCGAGTGCACCCTCAGTAAGTTTGCAGATGACACCAAGTTGGGTGGAAGTGTCGATCTGCTGGAGGGCAGGAAGGTCCTACAGAGGGACCTGGACAGGCTGGATCGATGGGCTGGGGCCAACTGCATGAGATTCAACAAGGCTCAGTGCCGGGTCCTGCACTTGGGTCACCACAACCCCATGCAACGCTACAGGCTGGGGGAGGAGTGGCTGGAGAGCTGCCTGGTGGAAAAGGACCTGGGGGTGTTCGTTGACAGCCACCTGAACATGAGCCAGCAGTGTGCTCAGGTGGCCAAGAGGGCCAATGGCATCCTGGCTTATATCAGGAATAGCGTGGCCAGTAGGACCAGGGAGGTGATAGCGCCCCTGTACTCGGCACTGGTGAGGCCGCACCTCGAGTACTGTGTTCAGTTTTGGGCCCCTCACTACAAGAAGGACATCGAGGTGCTGGAGCGTGTCCAGAGGAGGGCAACGAAGTTGGTGAAGGGTCTGGAGAACAAGTCCTGTGAGGAGCGGCTGAGGGAACTGGGGTTGTTTAGTCTGGAGAAGAGGAGGCTGATGGGAGACCTTATTGCTCTCTACAACTACCTGAAAGGAGGTTGTAGCGAGGTGGGGGTCAGTCTCTTCTCCCTAGTAACAAGTGATAGGATGAGAGGAAACGGCTTCAAGTTGTGCCAGGGGAGATTTAGATTAGGTATTAGGAAAAATTTCTTCACAGAGAGAGCGGTTAGGCATTGGAACAGACTGCCCAGGGAAGTGGTGCAATCACAGACTCTGGAAGTATTCAAAAAACGTGTGGATGTGGTGCTTGAAGACATGGTTTAGAGGTGGACCAGGCAGCTAGGTTAACAGGTTGGACTCGATGATCTCAGAGGTCCTTTCCAACCTTAACAATTCTATGATTCTATGATTCTATATGCAATAACATTTCAGCTATTTTTACATTCTGCCTGTTTTGCAGCTTTGCTTTTGCACTCTTAACAGGCTAACGTTTCAACTGATGGCAGGGAAGGAAGCTCAAGGCTTACAACAAGCGCCACATCTCTGATATTAAATGAAATTGAGGAAGTTAGGAGAAACGCTAACTACAGAAGTCTATGCTGCTGGTACAGTGTTTACCATGAAAACTCATTTATTGTTTTTGCTTTGCCAAAGTGGGAGTTCAGTGCTAACCAGACCGTGGAGGAGGTTTACGGAACAGGTTTTAGCATTAGCAATGACCTTTCCATGCCATAAGTTGATTTGAATGTGAGCGTGAAGAAGCAAAAATGCCCTGACCATTTGTACGAGAAAACCGGTACGAATTCAAGTCCCAGCAAGACACAAAACTGCACAGAAACTGAGATATCTGTAGGCAGACCCTATTTCACTGAAATCGCTAGGCTAATTGACAGGCAAACCATTATGCGTATGTAAGTATAACACTGGGCCATAACAATATGAAAACAGCTACAAGTCTGTACTGGTGGATATAAGGTCTGTGGAAAACCACATGCTGGTTAATTCAGTTTGCAGCACGTCTTCTCCAAAGACAGATATGTGGCCTTGTAGGAACAGTGTGGTGTGTGGGAGTTTTGGAGAAGAAACAGATGGGGAAGAACTGATTTCTTGTTTTGCTGACTGTAAGCTTTCAGATGCACCCAGCTTCTCTCAGGGTTTGCTACTGGTAATAGATTAGATTTCTAATAAAGGCTTCTGGAAAGTGTATTTAATTTTATTATGGAGAAATTACTTGATGCTGCTGTTAAATTCAGGAATAGCTGAAAATGCAAATAAAAATTATTTTATATAATTTCCAATAATAATTTACTTTATTCCCCTAGAACTTGCTTTGTTAGATAACTGGAAACCTACCCAAGTTTTTGACTGTACAATGTTCCACACTACAAAATAGAGCAGCAGGGGGAGCTTCTGCTCCAAACAAAACAGACCCAGAGACAACACTGGAGAAATACGAAGGAGATCCAGACTTGGAGAGAAATAAGTTACAGGGAATAAGGAGAAAGGTAATGAGTGTCCCGCTCAGTTGAAAGGGATCAAACAAGTGACAAATGCAAGAGAGCAAAGATGTAACACATGAACGACAGGAGCACATAAAAGAGGACAGGGAACCACCATTCTGTCAGGCACAATCTCAGTGACACTTTCAAAGCAGCTTATTTTTTTGCAGGTCTGAAGAATAAAGAGTTTCACTTTTCATAGATGTGTAGTTTAAAATAATATTTTGGATTCAGCCTACTGACATATGAGGAGCAAAGTCAGACTGCGCAAGGAAACCAGAGCTGGGTTGGCTAAATCCATGTTTCTGATCCGATGTACAACTACGAAGTACTAGGGCATACAAAGCTGGCCTTTGGCAGTTCTAAGTTTGTTTGGACTTGCATTATTTGGATCTGCCATCAGGTCTTAGGCCTTAAAAATACCAGCTTTTCATGCTTCTGTACCACAGCAGCAATAACCCACCCCACTCCCCTGAATGTCAGCTGTCAAATAACCACAAAATCACAGATGGGGAGGCAAACTTGTAGAACAGTAAGTAGGTAGGCAAGAGACTCCAGGACAGCAAGAAAAGAAGCAGCTTTATGAGAGAGAAATGCAGAGTGAACTTTGCATTATATTATCCACATTGCTGCTGACTTAGAGAGGGTTTTGTTTGCTTTTGCAGATACCACGCAACCTAAACTGCAGCAATTAAACATATTTTAAAATTGATCCTTTTGTTGCCCTTGTTTTTGGAGGAATAACAATAATTAAAACATTGGGAAATAATTTAATAATCAGAGGTTCTTAATATTATAGTAGGATAAAGGTGTTTTACATTGCTCTAAGTATGTCCAGTTGGGGAGAGCATCTGAGCACCACCATAACTCTGACCCGGAAGGAACTATTAAATTGGTTTGGCAATAGAAATAAATAGAAAATTCTGCATTTTACCAACTCAGAGGGGCCAGTAAATGGGATTTTTAAATGCAGAGGATGCATGAGGTTGCAGTTCAGATTAAGCTAAGCTAAATGTAAGTTGCTGTGGAAAAGGGAGGTCCCACTGGTCCCTCAGCCCCTGTTACCAGCTCTGCTTCATTTCCCCCTCCCTTTTGCCAGCATTAGGGTGCCTGTGGCTGCAGAATGACACTGCAGCTGATATAGCTGAAAACGAATTGTTATTTTTGCACTGATTTATTTTTTTCACGGGTTAGATTTCAGCCAGGTTGGAACAGAGCACCACTTCGAACAGAAGAGAGCTTTGTCATTGGGACCAAGGGGGAAGACAAAACCACCCCTTCTGGCAGCCCACACTTAGATCAAATGAAATCGGTCCTGAAACTACAGCTTGACACATGAATATCAATCAGTGAACCACTTTAATTATTAAACCAGGACTCTTGAAAGCTTTTGTAGAAGCTTACACACAAACATGCTCATAGTGATATGCTACAGCTGAAGGAGATTGAAAATTATGTATCTATTTAAGTTTTACACTCTGACCAGCCAGTGAAGTTCATAATAAGTGAGGCTGGATAAACAACATGGCACTGACATGCAGAATATTCTTTATCAGCTATTTGCTCTTCATAATCTATAATCATAACCTCTCCTGAATGAGAAATCAGTTTCTTATATTATTTTACTTGTAAAATTTAAGCATATAAAACCATGACAAGTTTTGGTTCTCTTCCTTCCTCCCTGCCCCATTCTGTAAATATACTACTTGTGTATTCACTCTATGAGACATGAAGAGTACAGTACATCATGCATAGTGGATACAGTCTGTGTCCATAGCTCTGTACTTGTCTCTATCTTCCCTAGCTTTTTCCAGTAACGAGATGTAACTAGAGGGACTTCCTTAAATGTTCTTGATTTCACTTCTCACTCTTAAATTTCAAAATCCTCTTTCTGGTTTCTGTAGCAGTTCTGTCCTTCCAACAGATTGCACTGAAGATCTAGCAATAGCTGTTAGTGACATTCTCGTGGTTCAACATCACCTCAGAGACACACAATTTATGTATTGAACTCTGTACTGCCTTTCACAGACAAGGAGATACTAAAGAGATCATTCAAAACAGCTCTGCTATGTTGCAAGATTTTCAGAGGGGAACTGCTATTGCTGGACTCTCCAAGCATACTTTGACATATCAGATAGGAAAAATCTTGTACATATTATTCTAAATCAAACAAGTTATTACCATAGGTTTTTTAAATATCTGTACTGTATACATCTCAACACCTGCCTGCCTGAGGTAGTGGAAGGACCAGGAGCTGGTATCACAGCCACTATTTGGTAGGACAGAGTCAGGGGAATAGTGTAGACCAGAAGATTGACTTACTCTATAGGCCAAGGAGCCTGTAGTTGGCTTGAACCATATACCCACTAAAGTAACAACTCACAGCTCAGCACAAACTGGAGTCAGTAACTGGGGCTGTATGCTCATGAGTCCCACTGGTCACCATCTGCTGTCCACAGCTGGACAGGCACAGACTTATTCTGGGACCTGGATGTCTTTCTTTTCCTTTCCTGTCCTCAAGACACATTTCTTTGCACAAGCTTCTTTGACAGGAGAGGGAGGAACCTTCATCTCCCACCCAATGGAAGTCTCTATGAATATTCTCCTAAGTCTCCTTTCCTGCAGTTCAGAACGATTATTTCTTATTCTGTGTTCAAGGAACATGCAGAAGAGTTTATTTTCATCTGATTTATTGCTACCATTTTACAAGGAAAAATCTATTGTTACCATTTCTATTCTTCTACATCTCTCTTTTCATGCCTAAGAGTTCTAGGTGAGCTGAATACCAGGTATGCGTCAGGACTGGAATTCTACTCACCATGTGCAGGCCTAATAATTGTAATGGCTAGAATGCAAAAAGACAACAACAACAGAAAATTAATAATCACTTTTAGGGCAGATGCAGTAAAACTATAAATCAAATATTCCTCCCCTTCTCTAAGCCTAACTCTAAGATTTTAATATTAATTATGAATGGTAATAGTGTGTTGGTGCTTTTCAAAATTCTTTGGGCATCATAAAAGAGAAAAGAAAATGCCCTGTGGGTAGATTATGATGACTCTTAGCCCTATTAGTAAACAACAATTAGTAGACACTGGAATATGCTGCATAGCAAGTTCCACCAACACATCATAATAGCAGCGGGGAGAAAGTATTCCTAAAATAATAAACACACTACTAGGTACCTCTCCCCTCATCCATACAAGGAATTCATGGACTGCATGTATTATATGACTCTGAGTTGAGAGCTACTACAATAGCTACTATAGATTTTATTTTTATCACGTAATATTTTAAGGTAATGAAAACAGCTGTTGGTCAAATAGTTATGCTGGCAAAACTCTGTTTTTACTGACAGAGGTTGTTTCAACCTAGGGCATAGAAAGAGAAGGTAATTTTAACAGACTAAGAAAAAGCACAGTGTGTTGATACAGCTACGTCCATGTTAGGAGTGCTTTTGCCAGTACAGCACAGCAGTGCTTTTTTACCACTAAATCCCTCCCAGGGTAAATACAGCCAACTTGCTCCCAAGGCAAATGGCCATACACACAGTCTTGTCAGTCTGTGTCCAGTTTGGCAGCACATTGTGCTGGCCAGAATGCCTGGAATTCTTTGGGGTCTCTAAATAATACATAAGGGGCAGCTTTTCACATCTACCTCCTACTTCTGCCCTTCTCTTTTCCGTAAGAAATAACAATTGAATAGACTTCACTGAAGACGTTCCTCGACTCCTATTAAACAACAAATGCCATCTATCCATGCCTGTACCCAAGTTCTGGAAAGTGAAGTCAGTTAGCACACTTTACACATATAACTTTCCTTGAAGGAAATATTTGACATTTGTTCCCATTTTTTCTTTTCTGAGACAGACTGTGGGACTACCATACTTAGCACAGGACTAGGATAAAGAAAAAATTCCAACTCTGCCACTATATTATTTCCTACCCACTTCATCTTCTTGCATCTGAGTTTCTCCACCTGCAGAATTAAGATAGTAATATCTGACTGCTCCTACAGGTGGTATAGGAATCCATTAAGTTTGTGGCTTTACACCATTGTGTTTATTAACTTTAAATAATATCTGACAAGAACCAGCAGTTTTTCTGTATTTTGGGAAAAGTATGACAATGGTAGCAAGCCAGGTGTGTGTCCAGAATGATAGAAATTCCTTTTTCTTAGGAAACACATGGCAATATATCAAACATAGCAAATGTAGTGCTCATGAGGAATACAAAGAAATACATTGCAGAGGAGAAGCAGGCCAGAAAAAAATAATTTGAAAGTGACATCTTCTCACAAAGCTAACTAAATATTCACGTATTAATTTGAAAAGTAGATTTTGGGAAGCAGTTGCAAGAGTCCTGGACAACTTTTTTATAGTTACCAACTTTTTGAACCTTGCTAACTGTCACACTGTTGCTGCAGTTGTATAACCTCTATGACCCATGACCTCCATGACTCCTGGAAAAAATTCTGCTTTGAATCATATTACTGCAACTCCCCTTTTTCTTCATCATGAGAGTGTCTCAAATTAACAAAGATACAAAAAGAATGTTTGCAATGGCAAACAATTTTCTCATGGCTTAGTCACTGATGAGTACGAGAGTCACGCCAATAAAACCATTGTACCTCAGCTTGCCTATGTATAATCTCTCTTTCTAGGTACGAAAAAATGTTCTAATTTACCTAAAAGCATTACCAGCCAGCTGAAAAAGTCTGAAAACTCTCTGGCTCATTTTTTATAAGGTAGGAAAATGCATGTATTTAAAATAGGGTTTGCTATAGTGAAATAATGAATCTCATTATGCAGGTGACAATAGCTTTGATTAGTATTTTGCTCACACCAGATTTGCAGTGGTTTAATGTTAGAATCATAGAATCATAGAATTGTTAAGTTTGGAAAAGACCCTTAAGATCATCGAGTCCAACTGTTAACCTATCACTGCCAAGTCTACCACTAAACCATGTCCTCAAGCACCACGTCTACCCGTCTTTCAAAACACTCTCTAACATACAGGGCTACCCCACCACCTCTCCTTCCTTGCCTATCCCTTCTAAAGAGCTTGTAGCCATCCATTGCAGCACTCCAGTTGAGTCATCCCACCATATTTCCGTGATGGCGACTACATCATAGTTTTCCTGCCACGCAATGGTTTCCAGCTCCTCCTGTTTACTGCCCATGCTGCATGCATTGGTGTAAATGCACTTCAGTTGGGCTATTGATCTCTTCTCCAACACAGGCATGCCACCCCTAGGCTCATCCCTAGCAAGCCTGGTTTTATCCCCTTCCCCCTTCGAATCTAATTTAAAGCTCTCTCAATGAGGCCTGCTAACTCCTGAGCCAGAATCCTTTTCCGCCTTTGCAACAGGTGAACGCCCTCTGTCTCCAGCAGGCCTGGTGCCACGTAAACTGCCCCAGATTGAAAAACCCAAAATTCCACCGCTGGCACCAGCCTCTGAGCCACATGTTAATGAGATGGGTCTTCCTGTTCCTTTCCATATGCCTCCTGGCTACTGAAGGGATGGAGGAAAACACTACCTGCACTCCTGATCCTTCAAGTAATCACCTCAGTTCTCTCAAGTCCCTTTTGATCGTCTTTGTGCCTCTATCAGCTACTTCATCACTGCCAACCTGAACAACCAATAGTGGATAATAATCGGATGATTTTACCAGCCTAGGTGGTAGCCTAAGTTTACCTACTGATGTTAATGCATCAGTAGAGATATTCTTAATTTTCAGTGAAGTAGCTGAGATGACATTTCCTTTTATTTAAAGTTACTCTGGAGCAAATTCTGGAGAAAAGCTGTCCAGACAATTTCTTTGCACTGTGAAGACATGGTCTACTCGTTCTTCCACAAGCCACTGTAAGGAACATAGTAAGAAATTTTCCTTTTACAGTTTGGAGAATATTTCAGGAGAAATCCTGAGTGACTTAAAATAGAATATTTACAATTACATTAATTCTCCTAGTTTTCCTTAAATAGTTCCTCTACCTATAGGAGGAAAATAAGGAGAAAATAGAAATTGTTCATTTGAAGACAGGATATGTTTTTTCCATATGTTAATTACAATGCATTATATGACATAAAATCCTAGCAAAGAGCAGTTGTTCTAATGTTGTCACATATAATACTAGTTAAAAGTAAACCCTAGTCGTCCTTCTAAGTTTGAACTTGACTTACAGATACCTGTAAAAGTATAAATCTCTCTTGTCTTTACCATGGCCATGGCTTTTTATGAATTAGTCTTGGATCTGTGATGTACTGGGCTACCCAAGTGAGCCAAAACACGTATGTAGTAACATTTTTTCCAAGTTAGCTAAAGCCGTACTTGTGCTTTGTCTTGGTCTTGGTCTATACTTCATCTTCATCTTGGTTTACACTGGCTCTAGAAGGTGAGATGATCAGATATAAGTCTGCTGGGACAAAGTTTCACCTTCCAAAATGTTTAAATACATGTGAACCATAAAAATGAGTTTTTATCAGTGTGGTGTCTTGTAGACACTTTTGATCTGATACTAGGTATCCTAAAATTAGATTAACCATCATCTTATGAAAAAACAGCCTTGGATTTTCCCTTGTAGAAAATACCTGTGAGAACCAAAAGTCCAAATGGCATCTTCATATCCATCTACTGGATTATTTTTATTTGTTCAAGAAATGGATATAGTGGTTGTGACATAAGTAACTATGTTAAAATAGTGAAAAATTTTGTTTAGCAAGTTGGAGTCATCTGTTCAGCAGGAATTATGAGTTAGAAAAACTGTAAAAAAAAAAGTGAATAGAAGAAAAAAGCTTGAGAAAAATTATAACCCAGACAATAATTTTCTACAAGGAAAGAGAGAGAAAAAAGCAACATTTACTAAATAGTTCATTTGATGTCACTGACTCAGCTCATTTTATTAGCTGATAGAGTGGTTTGATAAAAAGAAGATGCAGGATTAAGGTTATTTTGTGGACCAGATAAAATCAACAAGTCAAATAACTTGCTTCTATATACAATGAAAAGGAAGGCACATAAGTACATCAGTGCATGTCAAAAGTGTTCCAAAGCAGAATAAAACTGTAGCAGTGTAAACACGCTAATAACAAGTTTACAGCTGTAGATAAGATAAGGCTGAAGATTAGCCATGGGAAATTGCCACACCACAGTAAACAGAAAAAGAAGGGATAAAACAATTTATCTAGGTGCATCAAAGCTGTCTGTGTGAAATTCCACTTAGCTAGTACTACTTTCCAACCACACACACTTTCCCATCAGCCCAGAAGCACCAGCATTAGATGGTGTTCCTTTTCTTTAGAGTTATAGTTTTGTGTCTTCTTACTCAATGGCCCCGTGTTAGTTCAGCAGGGTAGTGAACCTGGATTGTTAGAAGCTGGGGTCTCACTATAGATTACCAAATCAGCTTCCCTATTGTAGAAAGTACTAATGCCAAGATAAGAGGTAAATTCCTGCTGCATTAGGAGCTGCAGTAAGATGATGATATCTCATTTCAGATGATTTTCTGCTTGTCCTGGTAATTCAGAGCCCCCTAAAAGTGAAAGACTCTTTCAGATTCCTTGTTACATTCCAGTTGATAGTTACTTTCTGCAGAACAGGCAACAGAATGAAAATCCCTAGAACAAAAAGTCCCATCATCTTTAGTGACTTTCAGGATGGAAGTTCCTAATACACATGATGGCCAAACCACAGTGAGTGGTATATCAGTAAATGCTATGTCAATAATAACTGCTACTGACTACTAATAACTGCCCTCCAGAACTGGGATATAAAGCAAGCTTTCTGATTCCTGGCATTCTGCAATTGGCTAAACATAATGGTATAAACCACAGGCAAAGCATGAGGATTGCATGAGTGAATACTACAGTCAGTTACTCCCTTAAAACTTGTCTACACAAGCTACCTCATGGCAATTTATCCAACATTCACTAAGGTCTGAATGGATTTGTTAAACTGCATTACACCTTTGGCTGGGCACTTTTATTCATAATTTAGTTAGCCTTCATTTGGTTTGATATAATTCATTCTTATCTGGTTTACTTTAGCAAAACAAAGGTGAATGGATAAACACCAGGAACAAAAAGAACTATTTAAACCATTAAAACAGTGGTCACTGCTGGTATAAGAGCAAATGGGTATGAGATTGAGTTTAGAAGCTAGAAGATCATTCTTAACCCTCACAGCAACCATAGTCTGGAACAGTTTTCTAATACAGTAATATGAGCAAAAGACCTAATTACTTTTAAGATAAAGCTCAGTCAGTCTATGAACAGATTACATGGCATGCTTGCAATAACAAGGGAATAGATTCAAGGCACCCAGAAGGTGCCTTTCAGGAAAGTTCCCATGATAATATTTACATACCTACTCTACCTCTCCCAAGATTTGCAAAATGTACATAATATACACAGAATATATCTTGCACTGTAAAAATATAAAAACAAATGTTAGATCTTTCAAACTGAGCATGTAGTCTCAGAATCACTGGCAAACACTTTCATGTTGTGGTGTTTATTCTCCCTTGTTTCCATTTTTATTTGTAACATGGAATTAGTAATACCTTCTTGTCTCACAGGGAGCTGTGAAGGAAAATTCATGAATGTTTATAAAATGTTCACTCCAGTGATGAACACAACCTCCTCACGAGGAAATCAATAAACCCATACAGATTTAGACGGTGTACAGTAAATAAAGGTTATAGCAACGCACAGACTAGAACAGATAAACAGCTGTCTCATTCACTGTGCATCATCCTGTAAACTGAGTCAGACTGGGGTCCCGTCAGGAAATACGTCTGAGGATCTTGTAGTAAGAGACTACCTTAGTGCATATGCAGAACAGATAGCTATAATTTGCACTGGCAAAATATCGGGTTTTCACATATAACATTGGCTAGGACTCTAAATACGTCATTTACAATGATCTTGTGAACAGTAATTCAACGTCATTTAAAATTTAATTTTCTGGTGAAATCTCTGCTACAGTTAAATGATTTGGGTTTACTGCAGAGCTAAGGAGGAAAAAGGTGGTCAAATTACTCGGTGATAATCAAGTCCCTTTCTGGCTATAAATTACGATTAATATGATACCACATCTTCAAAGATATTTGAAGCAGAGTGTATATCATAGTATGTCACTATTTATACCGTAAATACACACCAGATCTCTCAGGTACATCCACTGACCTGATGTGAACGCACCTTGTACTTGCTAAGCTGGTCCAGGAGCATCCACACTGCAGTAATGATAACCATCAATGTCTACAAACCCAAATCCCCACTGGCACTGCTTTTTATGTGGATTTGGCACTGGAATGTCTGGGGAATCATACCCAGGTTCTTAGCATTTCATTAACTTGAGGTGCTCCGGGAAGTGTTTGATGGCACGCTATGACAAATTTCCCTCTTCCTTCCAGGTCTTCGTGGGAAAGTTTTGTCTACCAGCATGTTTAGTTGACAGTTCCCATGACGTAAGTTCCTCTCTTTCATGTGTCCCAACCAGTGCCAACATGAGCACAGCTGGACAAGCTGTTCATGCTTGTACTTGCAGAGTTACTGCAGCCATGAACAGATAGAGGGTTTGAAGAGCACAGAAGACCAAAGAGCTCTCCTGCTGTGCTGGAGCCATCAATGGCTCTTACATGCCCATAGTTTTCTCTTTTCATGTGGTGGTTCAGGAATGAATACAAAAGATACCTGCAGACCTCTCTGGAAAAAAAGGGATATATCTGTGTGGATGACATTCAGCGTTATTACCTCCCCACAGAAAAGCTATCAGTGAGATTTCTCAATCAAGCATTATCTTCGGTGACTGTCGTCTTTGTAGTTACTCTTCCATAGGATACTTGAGAGAAATCAGTTTACTTACAGTTCAGACATGCTGGATAAAAAGCTTTGCATGCTTGGGATCAAGACCATTTGTACTACTGGACAGCAGTATAAAAGTGAAAACACATATGTGTAATGGCCAAGTCAGGCACCAGTAAAGCCTCCCACCCACCCCATCAGACCTACCTCTCCAAACAGCTCATACACCCTGCTTCACATCTAATTAAACTGCACAGAGTGCTGCGCTAAGGTAGCTATGCTCCTTCTAGCAGCGAGGCTAGCTCATTTATGGTTTGGTCAGGCATTTTTGCAGCACACTGATGTGCAGGCGTAATCGAGGGAATTGCTGGGCAAACAAGGGAAACAAAATGATGCCTTTTGTAGTTGTAAGCTTACAGAATGGACTGACATGCATGAAAAAATATGAATGGGAAATGTGGGACTCTGCACATGAATTATTTACAGCTCCGATGTGATTACAGAAGAGGTGGCTATTTTGTTAAAAGCTGTGTGATGTTCTCTTCTTTCTCAAACACCTATGGAACCTGAAAGTTCCAATACATCAATACGTTAACCAATTAAAACACATGAAAGTAACTGTTTTCTGGCAGGCCTGCTACCACCTTGTGTCTTGCAGCAGGTCACCCTGCCCTCCCCAGAGCTGCATCCTCTTTCCTACAGCACCTGAGCCAGCAAAGGTGGTGGATCCTGCCAAGGAAACAGAAAAACGCTGTATCTTTTCCTGCCAGAAGGATAAACCTGTATAATTTCGAGGCAGCAGTTATGGAGTTCCCTCATGTAGATGTATTTTTATTCCATCTGACATGCCAATGTGTTTTGAAATTCCTGCTAGCCATATGGGCACTTCAAAGAACACACCGTCAGCTGACATACCGGCCACTGACACATAACCGAAGTGTTTTCAGCGTGTGGTCAGGCGTGCGGGCCATGCTAAAACGCAGGACAACTGGGGAAAGCAAGGCCATGCGCATGGGAAGGAGAGCACCACCACCTACCCCTGCTCGGCACAGCCCTCCCGGCTCTCAGGTAGGGATTCACTGTTGATACTGGACAAGTACTAGGAACTCCAGTCGATTTCAATAGGCAGCGAGGCGCCTGCACATAACTTTTTCTGTGGTTTTCTTCTTTTTCCAGCAGCAGCCGGCGGAGGGGCGGGCGGCACCGGCGGGGCGGGGCGGCCGCGGAGACGGAGCGAGAGCGGCGAGCGGGGGGGTCGCGGCCATGACGCTGGGATGTGCGCGGTGCCAGCGGTAAACGCGGCGGGCCGGGCGGGGAGGCAGGCAGCCTGCCTGCCTGCGGGGCCGGGTGCGCGGCTGGCGGGGCGGGAGGACACCGGGGCCGGGCTCCTGGGCCGAGACCTGACGGGAGGGAAGCGTGGAAGCGGCGGTGGTGGGAGGAACCCGCGCTAATTCAGAGCCACCCGCCTCGCCGTGCGGACAAACGAGCCGGCAGGAACACGGCGCTGCCTGCGGCTGCCGGCCGTCGGGCCTCGCAGCCGGCCTGGGCTCCACGGGCAGCCGCCGGCAGCCAGGTGCCCCCGCCGCCGGGGACGGGGCGAGGCGGGGCGGGGCGAGGCTGCCGCCCTGCAGGCCCTGCGCGAGGGGCCTCAGTCCTGCCGGCGGCCGGGGGAGTTTTCCCGGGCAGGTGCCGCCCCTCAGCCTGAGGGGAGCGTGAAGCCGTCGGTTCTCGGCGTGGAAAGGTGCCGACCTGTCCGTTTTCGCCTCCCAGCCGGGCTCGGATGTGGAGGGAGGTCCCCTCTTCCTCACCGCGGGCGGCATTTTGAGGGCGTGAGGGGTCTGGTCCGGGCAAGTGCTGGGGAGGGCGAGCCGCCCCCCGCTGAACCCGGCGGCGGCGGCGGGAGCTCAGCGGTACCGCGGCCGTCGGGAGCGGTGGAAAAGGGCGCTTTGTGCTATTACGTTTTTAAATGTCTCCTGAGCTGCGAGGCCACCCCTGCCTACGTTAATCTCATCGACTGAGCTGCTCTGGAAGCAGACCAGAAAAAAAAGGTAATTGAGACCTTGACTGCAGAAACAAAAGCCTTTGTTTTAATAGTTCATGGCGATAATTGAGGGGAAAGGGTGTAAGCTTTTACGTACTTTACAGATTTATGGCAAGGAAGTAGACTTAGGTCCATATAAGTCATAGGGAAATCCCTGAAGCTTCAGGAAAGTACGGAGGGACGCATAGTGCACGCGGTCAGTTACAGGGTCAGGCCACCATAATAATTACTGGGCTTGGTGATGAAAAAATGTTTGCAAAGGTGGGAAAGAAAAATCAAAGTTCCTAAAAGGAAATTATCATTCTGTCAGAAGTACAGCTACTGAAGAAAAATGTACTTTTAGTATCAAAATTACTATTATTTTCATACTAAAATAATAGGGTATTCATGTCTCACCAATGACCATAGTATTGACAAACCTCTTATTTAAAAACAATCATAGAATCATTTAGGTTGGAAAGGACCTTTAAGATCATTGAGTCCAACCGTTAACCTAGCACTGCCAAGTCCACCCCTAAACCATGTCCCTAAGCACCACATCTACGTATTTATCTTCATATCATCACTATGATGTAACAGAAGTGTCATTATCCCTATTGCAGGAGAGAGGCACTAAATAGTTTCCCCAAGATCAGAGTGGAATTTAATTCTCTTAACTCCCTTGCGTGCCCCAAAAGCTGGAAACTTTACGGTGAGTCTGTGGGCAGTTACTGTTTATAGGAGCAAAAGCTAGGACTGACAGACAAGGATCACATTCTTTTGTTAACTGCCACTGCTGTGGATGATGTAGATTTCAAAGGCAATAGCCACAGCTGATATATATTTCTAATGAAAACTCGAACAAAATCAGGACTGAGTGGCCTTCATAAGTATTCAAAGACGCTCAGTCTAATCTGACATTCCTGTCCCACCTCCCTCTGCCAACACAAGTACTTTGACAGCTGTAAGCTGGATTGGGAAATCCAATAATGTTATTGTCTTTGAGTTAGTAAAAGGTCTTGTCAATCAGTGAGTTGAACCAGGTTCAGTAAGTATCAGATCGATTATGAAGGAGGGGCAAAGCCAGGAGCAGGAGGTAGGAGAAGCAAGAGCAACTCCTGTCAGTGTTAGCTTTGAAATCAGTTCAGCTACTCACAGCACTGCTTCTTCAGTGTCTTAAATAGTTTTGAGGTTACTAGGGTCAGAATCTGAGCATTCTTAACCCCCTGCATTTTTTTCTAGGCTCCTATATCTTTAGGCTTCATTTTTAATAATAAAACTTTTAAAGATACACATTTGTAGTTGAGCCCTGAGTAGGACACTTCTCTCTTTCAGGCCTGAAATATCCTCTCAAAAGGCATGTTTTGTAGTGTTGCAGAAACTATCTAGTGGTTAAAGTGGATTCACAGGTTATTCCTGTCAAAATATCCCCAAGCCGTAGACAGGTTTTATTGCTCCATGACGAATATCTGATTGTATTCCTGAGGTTATATGACAGTCGGGTTTGTCAAAAATTCACTACAGTGTTGGAAAATTATGTTCACTGCTGTCTTGAATTCTGTTGAACAGTGTTGTGGCTGATGACCACCTGTATCACACCTAATTGTGGTTTCTGTAATGACTTTTAAATGCCCCATCTTGTTCATATAAAGCCAGAAACCATCAATATATACTGATATGCTGTTTAAAATGGGTATAAATACTGGCATAATTTCTGCTGTCACATTAATGAAATGAAAATACATTTATGTGTTCCAAGTACAGGGACGATGCACAATTCCTGTCTTGGACAGATAAGAACTGAAATCAGTGTCATGAAATATTAAGTGAAGGCTGCAAGATCTGAGCCTAATTTTAGACCTGGATATAATAATAAACAGTACTGGAAGAGAAGTGAAAAGATAATGGGTGTGGAGATGAGTAAGAAAGGCAAGGACAGAAGAAGCAATACTAAATAGAAGTGCCACAAATGATTTCATGAGGCTGAAACGAAAACTAGACACCTGCGTAGTTTGAGTCTGACCCTCAGAACTGCCTCTCCAAAGGGATCTCCCACTGAAAATTTTAGAATGCCAAGGAAAAAATGCGATGCATGGCTTATGTTCTACAACAGCACTGTCACTTGCAGCTGGACTGCATGTGAGGAAGATGCTTTACTGGTAGAAAGTAGGAGCTCTGCTTATGCACAGCAGTTGTTGCTGAAGCTGCAACACAAATACAGCACAACAGCATTGACAATTAAGGTTCTGTCAGCTGTAGCATTACTATCCCTTTGAAATATGCAGGTATCTCACATCTGTTGCAGCTGTTGTTTCAGCTTCTTAAAAATCAGAAGGCTGTATGGAAATTGTTCATATTTAAGATACACTTTTGGTAGGTATGATTGCAGTATGCCTAAGGTAGTTTTAATCTCTTTGGCTAAAATCCAGTGAAGCTGCACTGCTGCAGGCCTTGACATGAGCTGTCTAAGTCTGCACAGTACTTGAAGACCTTCATGGAAATCTGTACTTTTGTGGCTTAACTGCTGTTAGTTATCTAGATATTAAGTAGCTCAGGTTATGCCCACACATGTAGCATCCACATTTCTGGCTTCCAGTGTTGGCAGAGAAGTCTGTTTAAAACCAGAAGGTCTTTAGGATAAAATCAAATCTAGTATATTCATTTAAAGTGAGTTGTGGAGGATTTTTTGGATTTGGAGTTGTGCTCTTTTTGTAACCACATGTATAATGTCCTCTCCCAGATCCTTTGAAGAACCCTAGAGCATTAAACCTGAAAGCTTCTCTGGATGCCTTGGGAGTTTCTGGAACTCTTGAGGAGCTGATAATGTAGGTGTTTTAGAAAACCAGAAGAATATGACTAGACAGAGACCTAACCTAGGATTTTGGGAAATCAAGTACAGTTTCTTGCTGTAACAGGTACTTTCAGTATAAATTTCAATGAGTAACCTAGACCTTCTCTACACAACAGAGGTTTGGCCCTTTAAAGAAATCAGCATAGTTAAAAACCAGCAATACTGCCAATATGGATCCATTTCCTTTAAAACTGTTTACTGTAACTTAGGGAGCATACACTGACCACAAAAAAATCACATCCTTTTGCATCATATGAACACCAGTATAAATTTTTTAGCATAGCCCACACCTTAGTCTTACTGTGAAATTAATGTGAATTTCACACATATCAAAGCATCTGCAGTGATTAAATGCTGCATGACCATAAGCTAAAGATATACTTGTGAGAAAAGATGGTCATAAAAGAGTAAGGCTTAACCTGGAAAGTTTTGTTTTACAGTTTTGAGAAACCGATGTGGCATATGAGAACAGGGCATAAAGCAGAACTTCTCTGATGAATGGAGAAAAGGATGGAAAACGTTTGCACAAATCATAGCTCTCCAGCAGTCCTCAGTTTTATTTTGAAACTGCTTACTTGTAGCAGAAATACATGATTCATCTGAGTTTTAAACCTGAAATCTGGTACTGCATGGTTCAGTTGTGTCTGTAGGGACAACATCTGATTGGCATCCTAAATAACTTTACCCAAGGTGGGGGAGATTTTTTGCTTTTATGTACTGCTCCCACACTATAGCATGTTAATCAGCACTACTGCATGTATGGTTTACTATCAAATTACCTTGAGATTGACCTTGTGTCAGGGCCTTAGCACTTCCTGAGTTTTAATGCATCCTGCTGATTCTTTTTTAGTTGTGAAGATCTGCCGATGGCTGGCTTAAGGTACTCACAACCAAGAAATTTCCTATCCAACATAAGGCATTTCAAGGCTTGCAGGTTTTCAGTGTTGCCCATGCTAAATCAGACTATATAGGAAGGAGTGCATGGCAAGGCAAAATATTGCCATAGCATTTCACTTTTCATAGTAACATCTGCCTTCCACTCTTAATCCAAGAGTTTGTAGCATCCCCTTTATGAATATAACTCAGAATATGTGGTTGCAAATAACCACATATTTTTCTTAGTATTGAAGTTTTGATTCCTGCAGATTTTTGGCTGTTTGTCCCAAAAATCAGCAGCACAAGTCTCTTATCCAGATCTATTCAGCGTATTAGGGTGTCTCTGCAGATTTCATATTGGCTTGCAAAGCAGTGTTACAGACTTGTGAAATTGCATGTTACATAGAAAGTAACAAACCTTAGGAGAAAAGAAGTATTTGTTCTTCAGAGTGTAAATTAATCTTTAGGCCATGGCTCCCTTAAGCTCCTCCATTGTCTAATAGCTTCTGTCAAAGATGATTAGGAGGTGTTTTTAACATTTAGCCTGTGTAGTTCTGAGGGTGTGCTCCAGTCATAATGTAGTGACACAAGTGCTAATGAGCCTGTGCAGTTACACTTGCTAAGAGGTTTAAATGGGACTATGTGTGGCTAAGGGAGGATCCACTCTTCCATGGCGCTGCGTAGTGTGACCTCCATCGGGGTTGGTATTTTGTATCTTCCCTGGTGACCCCAGAACCTCAGACCTGCAGAACATCCTGAAATATTTGGGTAGGGAGCTAAGAAAAGTGGTGTTGCTAGAGAGATGCATTGTCTGAATTGCTTCCCTTTTAGGTGCTGTAGATATTTTTCAGGTAAGATAATGCAGTTTCATTGGTTGCACTTATGTTTGCCAAGAATCAATTGATTAGTTCCTACGGGAAGCAGACCCAGAGGACACAGAAGGCATACTGCATGTTATGTCCAAAGACTCTGCCTAAGCAGGAACAGGATAGAAATAAGCAGCATACACATGCATGTGCCAAAGGTCTGAGGAACATTCTTGTGAAATATGTCATTTACCAAGTGTATTTAATAAAGAATTTTCTGAAAGAAGAATGAGAACTAACTATTTGGAGATCACAGCAAAAGAGAGGGATGTTGTCAGAAGGGAGGAAGTGGTCAAGAGAAGCTGGGGTAAATGGTAGGGCACTTCACATGACATGTGAGCAAACAACCACAACATAATAGTAAGGTGCAGTTTCAGAGTAGTATAAACATTGGCTAAATTATCTACACATCTGTTTTGCAGACAGTCTCTAGAAAGAATCTGGGATGGGAGAGGTCAGTGAATGCCAAGTGATTTGCCAAAGGCTACCCAATAATACAACTGGAACTAAGGATTTTTTAGTCTCAGCTCTGTCTCCCTGCAGGAAAGTTAGGAGCGAGGGCTTGCAAGCAGATATGAAAGTGATACTTCACAGAACCGGAAGGTGACAGAGTTTACGAGAGACAATGAAAGACAAGTGATGGGAAAAGAAAACAACTTCTGGACATGAAATGTACATACAAGAAAATGATTATACTGAGCTTTGTGATGAAAGGCCCTTCTTTCAGGGTACAGAGCATTTAAAAATAAGGGTTTTCACAGCATTACCAGTAGCAGAGTGTTATTAAAGGCTTTTCTATTGTGATGTAAGATGGTCAAACATGGATAGTGTGTAGTGCTTATCTGTCCTGTGATAAAAATGACACTGCTGTGCCTTGCTTTTACAAAGATTTGACAACCAGCTATTGCACGTTAACTGTATCTAGTCCTTCCAGTTTTCCATTAGAATATCTCAAAGTGTTTTATAAGAAGAGGAATGAGTCAGAGTACATGAGGCAACTGAGGAAGAGAGAAAGCAAATAGTATGTCCAGTGTCAGATAGTTCCCTTCCACATTTCATCATGATCATGCGACATTAGTGAGCTTGCTATGAAAACTTGGCTTTTTGCATGTAAGACATATCTGGATTAGCTGTATGTCAGCTGTAGCTATTTAGCAAGATCAAGCAGTGTTCACTAGAGTGTACAGTGTGAAAAAGAGAACAGAGTCTAGCTTGTGTGACACTGTCCTCAAACTTAGAATATGATCATTTAGGCTTCCTCTTTTCAAATACGTGAACATTATTCTTGGCTTTTTAAAACATTAACTTATTTTTTAAAATAAACGTTTACAAATACTGCTTCAGAGTTAAGTTCTCTCACGTCTGTCTAGAAGTAACTCGTCTTGTGGGTCTTTTGCCAGTGTTTAAAGAAACATCTGTCATTTTGTATTACTGCTTCAAATTCACGTTAGGCTGGAGAACTCAAGAATTTACTATGAAAAATGACATGACAAGAGGGTGCAATAATCGTTTAAGAGAAGGAAGGGTTTTCTTAGAAAAATTGTTTAAAACAGCTTTTATTTGATCTTCAGCAACTTCATCCTTTACAGTATCTAGCATGAAGTTGATGAATCTCCTTTTGAACTCCTGGCTAACCAAAGAAAAGGTGCTCATTACTTTATGATCCCAATTTAATGAGGAGGAGGAAGAAGAAAAACATTCAAAAGAGACAAAAAATGCAAAAGAGATTTCTGAAGTTTGAAACCTCATAAATCCTACTTTAAAATGGAAATGCAAATGACTTAAAAAAAAATAATTTGCTTGGTCAAATGGTAGCTCGGTCAAATCCCAGGTGAGTCAGAGGGCGTTGTGGCAGAGCATGAGATCCAGATACTTTTTTCCCCAAGATGCTGCTTAACTGTATGATTCACCTTTTTGACCATACTTGTTGCCTCTCATACAGTGCTTCCAATGTGGTACGGTGGTGGTGGTTTTGAGTTAGTTATTTCTTGTTCATACAGTCTTCAGAGTTTCCTTAAACAACGTTACAATAAAATGCTGAGGATACTGGTAGAAATATGCAGTGCACACAACTGCGTCGGAGGTTTCCTGTTCCTTTTTAAGCTCTGCTTCTCTGAAAGAGGATGAGGAAGGGAGGGGCAGAGGTTTTGGAGCTGTGTCAGGGATGTGTGTGCAGTGAAGGGGTGGCTGCTCTTCAGCAACACTGCGTACGCAGTTTAAACCTTTGGCTCCAGATCCAGAGGTGAGGAATTCTGTCTTAACATGCTGTCACATTAAAATGTCCAGTGTTCCCCTCCCCCTTTTTTTAACAGTGGTCCCCAGGTATCAAATGCTACAAAAGGTAATAAATTATGAAAACAGAAAAGAGTTAGAATTTAGGAGGTTTTGAAATTTGTCAGGTGTTATCTTTTGTTTTTGTCAATTCTCAACTCTCTCTTCCCATCTTTATTTGGATGTTAGCGATAATGTAATTCTTAAGCTTTTAAAGGTGGTTTAGCTGTATAGGTTATTTCGCCAATATAATTTTCACTGAATGAACAGGATCTGCCGTTTAAAGCATTTGCATTCCCATTAGCCCTGGGAGTTTACTTTGAACAGAGTTTCTTTACTTTTGCTGCTGCTTCTGATCACAGAGGTCACCAATATCAGATGTTTGTTTGGTCTTACGAAAACAAACATGATTTTCTCTACAAATCTAACCTGCTCTCAGATACCGTGTTCATATGGCATCTTGAAAAACTTTGTGGTATTTGCTTCCTTAAGTTTTCCGCAAGGATATTGTACATTGTAACAGTATGTAGAGAGATGTCAGATTACTGCTCTTGGGCAAAGAATTATCATTTCCAGCAAAAGCATGGTTAATTGACACACCCTGTATGATTCATGCTAAAGATGGAAGCTTGAAAGAGGCTGCTAAACTTAACAGGACAAAGAAGAAATCATGTTAAAACTCTTTCTGATAATCCAGCAAATTAAAGCAAATTTTTCTTTAAAAAGGCCCTTCATTGCATAAGATCTGTGTGTGAAATTACTGATTTGTCACAGCAGAGACAGTTGAAGAGGAGTATTTTTTCCTCAAAATGGCCAAGCCTTAAGGGCGCCATCCAAAACCTAGAAGTTTTTTTTTAAAGAACTGAACTGCCAGAATTTGTGATTGCAAAAGAAGAAAGTACCATTTTTTCAGCCAGTCAGCTTTTAAACTCTTTAATTTTCGATAGTTTGTTACTTTTTTCAGTCCTGACTCATGTAGATGGGATGGTGTTCATTTAGTTTTTAAGAGCCCTATGTGTCTTGAAGAGCTCTGTATAGCAAAGTATGGACTCCACTAGCAGCAGGTTCTGCAGTCCCTAAATATTTTTGCAGACCTGGCTTCCTTCCAAATTTTAGACTTGCTCTCAGACTCAGTGCAAATGAATTGAAGCATCTCTTTTCACCTGTGTACAGATCAATATTCACGTGTCTGACTGTATGGTAGCCATACCTTAAAAGTAGTTCATTGCTGTGAAGTAGCTGCTTCTAGATGTTGGAGTTTCCATCTCTGGAGGAAGGACTAACCCTGACTAAAATGGGATAGTAGCTGCTGTGCAGAGGGCAGTCTCTCTGCGGACTGTGCTCCAGTCAGTAGGATTAGAGGGACCAAGGACGTGAAGATGCTGCGTTCTGTGAAAATAAGAGGATGCCATATTTTTTGGAAAATCTTCACAATGTCCTTGTTTCTCTGAGAAGTCCCAGACATAGTTGCCTTCCTGTGCAGCAGTTGCTTGCCTTTGGTAGTCTGATGGTTACTGGGACCACGAGGTTTAACACTGAGAAAAAAGGAAAGTCTCTTTTCCTTAGACCGGTCCCTTACATTGTCTGGGGAAGCGCTACAGAAAGGCCTTGGGAGAACAGTAGTTCACATGGGAACTGCCAGGGTATGCGGAGAGGAGATGCTATATAGAGGTTTGGTTTTCTCTCATCGTTCCTTGTCTCCCTTCACGTGCAGATCAGGTTTTCTGAAGAGAAACATAAGTTCCATGTATGTGGTAACAGTCTTTCAAGACATTAAGATTGTAACAGTCAATAACTATCCACATCTAGTGATGATAGGACAAAAATGTACCGTCTTAATTTGATGAGAGAAAGAGACCAGTTAGACATTAGGGGAAAGCTTTCTAGCCAGGGTAGTGACACAATGGACCAGGCTTTTAGGAAGTCTGCAGAATCTTCCTCTTTTTAAGAACAGAATGGGTTGATGTAGATATTAATACTACCTCATTGCTAGAGGACCTGCTGAGGAGACCATGCCCATGTTTCAAGATTTCTGCAATTGTCATAGAAGAAAGGAAAAATCAGGGAAGATATGTAAGAGAAGATTTGATGGTGTCAAATCGATAGTTTGGAAAATTACTTTTTACAGCAACATTTTGGAGGAATCTCAGCAGCACAGAGTGGCATTTGTCAATGGCAGAAAAAGAGATACCACATGAATAGAAGTCTGAGTTGATTGAAGCCAAAATCAGGTTTAGTTTGATGACTGTATAGTGTAGTCTGTAGTAAAGAGATTTCATTTAGAAAGACCCAGCAAGTTTTAGAGGCAGCTTTTGTGTTGGAATTTAGGAAGAGTATTTAGTCAAAAATTTTGCTATAATGTATGCAGGTAGTAAGATACCAGAGGGAAGGAAAGTAATGTGCAGCAAGAAGTAGCTGTACTGATGATTTGAAGCTTATGCAAGTTATAGTTTTAAACAAATATAAGATGAGCTGTTCTATGGAAGAAGTAGTACAAGAAATATAGCAACTATTAATTCTAAAAACTCATTGTAAATTGTAAAAAAAAACCTCATTGTAAAAACCAGAAGTTTTGAGTTTCTGTTAAAGCATGGTTTGTGTGTGTAAAAGTCCTTTTCTGACTGCATCGGGTTGTTTGATTAGAGTATCACCTATACCTATGAACTTTGGCTTTCTTTAGGAAAACAAATTCCTGGGTAGATCGCTAGATCTTAGCTAAGGTGAATGAAGGAGAAGCATTGGCATGAAGTTCAGTCGTCCTCTATCAGCTGGTAAACATTCTCAAACCTGTTTCTAATTTGATAGGAAGAGGGTTTTTGTTCATGATAGCTACTTAGTGCCTTTCAATGGCAATTCCTCACTTCAGGTCTAAGGCTGTCCTCAGATGCCTGTTGCTATATTGTTGACTCCTGAGTTTAATAAAGGTTGTTAACCATCAGCAAGGACTGCAGTGTCTGAGATAAGGATTGCTTCTGAAATGCTGTTCTCTGCAGAATTGGAGGCTTGTCTGCTTTTTCGCCATACTACAGCATGAGAAACTCGTGGGCAGGCTGCTTACATGAGATGCTCTTACAAAAATATTGTGCATTTTAAACAGAGTAATCAAACTTTAGGGTCCTGAAAGGGTGGATGAAGTTCAGATAAATTAAACCTTTGAAGCAGAGGTTCTTGACCTCACATAACCTATTAACTGTCTGTTTTTTTTTTAAATCAAAATACGGAAGTGACTTTTTTCCTGGGCTTATTCAAAACTGTAACTGTGACTTTTTAGTTGAAAAGCCTTTACAGAGTTATGACTTAACTTGCTGTATTTTAACATGTTTCTAGATAGAGGACGCTCCTTGGATTATAAAGCCTTTCAGCCACAATGGCAGATCCTATCCGCTGGGCCCGATACCGTTGGCAGCGACTGATATCTGCAGAGGGCAGAGAAGGTAGCAGCAGCAGCAATTCAAGTAACAAGTGCTATCAATCGTCAAAAACTATTGGCAAACATAGGATAGTGATACCCTGTTTGGGACATTTTAAGGAAGAGTATGAAAAAGTATCAAAACTGTACATGAACAACAAAATACGGACTACTAAGTATACTTTGTTGAATTTTTTACCACGGAATTTATTTGAACAATTTCACAGGTAATGAACACCTTTTGATTGTGGTAATTGTTCTGAAACCGAATACTTTTATTTAAATGTGTGCATTACTATATAGATGAGTATTCAAAAATTATTCTTCCTTGTCACCTGGCTATCACTTTGGAAAAGATCTGTGTTATTTGGCCAAAGTCTCTTGAGTATCATCAGTGTTGGGTTAATCCTTTTCTCCATAGCTTTATGTAACTTCCACTCATTTTGTTATTTGGATTATCGAAATATTCCTTACTCTTGGAGCACTGCCACACAGCAATCTGCAGTAGGATTTTCAGCTCATTTTCTGCAAATGTATTTCTCCCCTTCCCTCATGTCTTCCTCTGTTGCCAATTTTTTTCATCCTTCTTCTGCTTGGAGGACTGCTGATTTGTAAAGTTATGCAGGGAGGTTGTAGGATGGTTCCCTTTATAAAAACATGTCATCTCCCCCAGGCGATGATAAAATTAAGTTTAAAAGACCTGGAAGTCTGAGAGAGTGCAAGTTCACCGAAGTGTCACTAGAAGACATGTGCCTGGAGGACAGGTTTGAAAATACAGGAAAATTCTTGGTTTCTGCATCTTCTGGTCATGCATATTAAACAACTGTGCAGCTAAGTAATCTATTGAGTGGAGAGTGAAAACAGAGTTATGGGTGCTTAGCTGTTAAATTGCAGGTGGGGGGGAAGGAAAGACAAATCACTGTTAACTTAAGTGTCTACATAGCATGAAGCGGGGGAATAAGGATGACTGTCTGCTAGCACAGCTAACTCCTATGTTCTCTCTTTGTTTCAGAGTTGCCAATTTGTATTTCCTATTTCTAGTTGTCCTAAATTGGGTTCCTCTGGTGGAAGCCTTCCAAAAAGAAATTACAATGCTACCTCTAGTAGCGGTTCTGACAATTATTGCAGTGAAAGATGGTCTGGAAGATTACTCAAGGTATAAAATGGATAAAAAGATAAACAACTTACTAACCAAAGTGTATAGCAGGTAAGAGACAATAGTCATTCTGGTTTATTGTTATTATTTGAATATGAGTATATGTGAAAAAGTTGCTGATAAATCTTTTGGTTTACTTTCTGGATACTCATAGAATCATAACACAATTTAAGTTGGAAGGGTTCTCTGGAGGTCATCTAGTCCAACCCCCTGCTCAAAGCAGGTCTAATTAGATCAGATTGCTCAGGGACTAGTCTAGTTGAGTCTTGATCACCAGTTTTGCTAAATGGATATCAAATTAGTATAAAATTTGCTGAAAAAAATTATTCTTTGGTTGAGGCAAGAGTGTTCATGCATGAGTTTGTACTGTATTAACCAAGGTAGTTTGGCTAGTTAAGCATTGTTGTACATAGCATTTGTTTCAAAAGGCGTATTTTTAATTCCTCTAAAATCACTGTAAGCATCATGGAAATTCAAGGGTTGCTACTTTATCACTATATTGGTAAAGCTCATTAATGGTATCAGGATGTACTCATAATGTAGTAACGTTTCCCTAAACAGAATTAGATAATTTTCTATTTGAGTGCATCACATAGTTTGGTGCAGATGTTAGCATCTGTTCCACAGTGCAGGACTGCAGTATTATAGGCTGTAGGTTCAGGTCAGGAGTGGAGCGTGCTAGTGGTGAGAGGTTTGCTGGCAGGCAGTTATTATGCATGGATAATAAAAAGACAGGAACGCAAACTGATCGTATTCTAAATTACCTGGCAAAAAACTTCTTTTAGTGCACGTCAGTGCTGTCCATATCATTGTTTTTCTTCTATACCTGTCATAAAGGAGATTATGAGACTCATTAAAAGCCTGTAAAATACAAAGATAAAGGAGGTATAGTGGACCTTTTTTCTTTCTTGCATGCTTTGTGGTCATGCAGGGAAACAAGTATATCGAAAAAGGTCACTTTTCATGTGTTGTAGTAGCCATCACAAATAGCACCTGTAGGAGAGGATTGATTGGCAGTTAGACACTTTAATTAAAAGAGGGAGCTTTAAATATGGTTTGACACTACAGCAACTACTGTATGTTACTGCTCGGACCTTACTGAATTTGTTAAAGACGCACCTTTTCCTAATGAAGGCAATACACTGAAAATAAACTTTTCTAAAATCTTAATGTGCTAGCTGGTTATGCCAAACCCTAAACTCTGTACTGTACACATGACCTTAATCAGCCCATGCAGCAGGTTTGCAATCTGGTACTACATAACCATTAAATATACTTAGAAGATGGAATCTCCAGCTTTCTGGCATTTGCCATTCTCTATTGGTATTTTAAGAGCTATCTTATGACTACAGAAAAAGTCTGGACTATCATTTTATATCATCAGAAGAAAAACAAACAGCTTTTTGTTCTGCAAACATGAATATATATATATAGCAGCTTTCCCAGAAACATTCTCCTCTATTCAACTTCTAAAAATTTGAGCTTGAAACAAGTAACTGGGCTATTAGGGAAGATAAACATTTTCTTTCTTTTTCATGTCTGCAGAGAAGGCTTATGGGAGAAGCTGGATTATTTCTGCTATAAATTGTCACGTACCCTGAAAGAATTAATTGCCAGAAAGCTGAAGCATTCAATATCTATATTCCTGAAAACTCTGTGTTACTTGCAATCTCATACTAATGTCAATGAAGCAGAATTAATTTCTGATCTTCTTTTCTGGCTTGATTCCTTCACCGTCACCAAAAATGTATAATAATCAGTGGCCATATTAGTCATCTGTAAAAATTTCTTCTTGTGCCTATAAGTATTTAGTTTTTGTAACTTCTTTTTCTTCTTAGTTTCTTTATCATGAATTATTTTATATAGTATAATCTGGTTTTAAAAATAAGCTTGGAAGCATGGTTCAGGAGAATTAAATGTTATTGGTACAAAAATGATTGTTCACCTCCATCTTATCTTCACTGGAGAAACTGTCATCAGTACACTGATTAATCGTGTGGGCTTTGTGCCTTGTGTTTGTAGACAAGCATTTTCAAAAGGGTAGTGTCAGATAATGCAGGTCTGAAAGGTATGGGTGCAAAGCTTGATACAGGGAATATTTTTTCTGATACTTTCTTTGTCATTACGAGCGTCTGTTTCTATTTCAGTATTTATCGGAAGCATTTTACATAGCTAGCGCTTTGATTAAAGCTAGTAGATAAGTGCCAGTCTACACACAATGGCCATTTTGTGAAGCTTGTTAGCTTATGTTTGCACCATAGAAGCTAGGTGCGCTTCTCAGCTCCCCGGTGTGAGTGTGCTTCTCGGCCAGCTTAGAATGAGATCCAGGGAAGGAAGCACAATGTGGAAGACAGCCCTAGCACAGCCTGGACTATACCCCAATCTGGATGACAGAAACGACGACTGTGGAGAGTACATGCTCCTCTCTTTAAACATAGCGCTAGGGTTAGTCTGTACAAGGCAGAAAAGCCAGGCAGTCACTGAGGGCGGTAATTGTACAAAAACGTACTGCATCCAGACCTGTGCAGTGTTTGTAACAGCAACTGTAGGTGTGTTTCATCACCCATATAGCCTACAACTGTGTGCCTCCGGCTAGCTTATCAAGCACTCCTTGTTGCTTATTACCTTGCATCCTATTCACCCCCCTAAACCTGATTGTGTTTGCAGTAAACTGCTGTGGTTGCACAAAAGGAAGATTCTTCATCTCAGCTGAGGACAGAACAGCAGCTATAAATGGGAAGTTGAAAACAGTTCAAACTTACCTACATCATGCCTGAATATTTCATATTAATAAAGAATTTCAACTCAATGCTGACAGGCCTGAGCTTTTATTGACTTCCTTGAGTATTATAGAGTCTTGATACCTTTTCCATTAATTTTGAACGTAAGGTATTTTAAAAGCCTGTAAATACAAGTATTTATATTCAGAGCATCAGTGCAGTGGTTGCTGAATATTCTGTGCTTACTGGTAGGGGTTCATCGTCTTGGGAGACAGACATTTTTGAAAGGCCTTATCAGAAGGGAAAAAGATTTGCTGTTCTTGGTTGCATAATTGCAACAAAGAGTGGTGACCCAAAGAGAAATCCTGAAAGTACTGTTTGCTTTCTTGGAATAATGAAAATGCAGGAAGCAAGTGGGCTGAATTTTAAATACTGCTAAAATAATTCTGTGAGGGTGCCTGGAATGTAATTCCCAGAAAAACAGGGCTTGGTCCCCAGAGCTGATTCTTTGTAATTATATTCACCTTGAGGTAATAGGCTATCTCATCAGAGGTTTTTTTAATTATTTGGAAGCATAAATTAACTACTAGAGTAATTTTCGAGTTACAGTGTGTTTCCCTGGGCTTTCAGTTTATGCATTTGTAAAAATATACTGTTTTTATATGTATTTCAGGAAGGAGAAGAAATACATAGATGAATGTTGGAAAAATGTCAATGTTGGGGACTTCATCCGGCTTTCACGTAATGAAATCATTCCTGCTGACATGGTGCTGTTATATTCTAGTGACCTGGATGGAATCTGTTACATTGAAACAGCAGGCCTTGATGGAGAAACCAATCTAAAGCAGAGGCAGGTGGTGAGAGGATATTCAGAGCAGGTGATAATTGTGCATTTCTAGTGGTGTAAGAAAGTTGACATGACAGATGGTCAACTAAAAAAACCCAAACAACTCAACCTTCTAGATTGCCTAATTCTTGACAGCTCATCTGAAAACAAAATAACTAGGTAACACAGTTTTAATTTGTTGCGCGAGTTATTTTGGAGCAAATCTTTGTGTGTTCACTTAACCCAGTGAAAGAGAGATCTATTTCAAGTAATGCAAGCCAGTAAAAATAACTACTCAGGTAAATGTCAAGAAGTCATTTATGGTGTGTATCATGTCATGGTTGAGAAACTGGAATTTTTTAGAAGAGAGTTCTGTGCTGTATAAAGACCTAGAGAGAGAAACAGGTACTATCTTCTCTCTTTCACTGTTTTTTCATATTGCAAATGTATTTTACCTCCATAGAATACTTAGTATTATGCCTAGCAGACAAAATGCTGGAGGCTGGCACAAAGAAGATATCAAAAGAACAAAGAATTCTGGCATTTCTGCAGTCTTCAACACACCCGGTACTGAGTTCTGCTGCTGAAACACCATGCTGAAAACAACAGCAGGGAGACTCGGTGCTGTCCATAATAACAGACTGTTTAGTCCTCTGGAGATAAAATTACCTGAACTGCCTCTGAATTGTCAGCAGTGGTGAGGAAGTGTGCAGGAGTACCTTGTTGTGCATTAAGACTCCCCTGTTACTTAGCGAGTATGGTAATACCAAAGGCATGATGTGATATACATGAACAAAGCTGTTTCTTATCCCCTTACAGTGACATGCACTTTTAATTTTTTTTTCTTTCTTGATCTTAAAACAATAAGGCAGAAATGACTGTTTGATCTTTCTGTATATACATATCATTATGCAAGGCAAAATTCAAATGGTTCTACAGGCTTACATCATACTGAGGTGGCCCTGATCTCATACCAGCTCCTCCTACCAAGGTCTGATTTCAGTCTCACTCAAGAAAGAGACTGTTTTCTCTGTTTCCAGAAAACTTTCACCAAAATACTAGGAAAAGTCATACTGTCCAAAAAAGGTGACAATTCCTTCACTATTCAAGACTGCTCATTTTTGTCTCAAATACAAAAAAAAAAAAAAAAAAAAAAAGTCATTGCAGAGTCATGGTCAACTTCACAGACCTCTAGTGCCCTGCCAGCTGAGTTTCAGCTGCAGGCTTTGTCCTTATAACCTCAGGCTGAATAAGACTCTGGCAGTGCTGTGTAAGAGGCAGGCTGGCTGATCTCTCAGTTTCTTAAGATGAGAAGAATAGGAATAAACTACATCAAATTAAAGAACGTCTGAAGACATGGACTAAAAAGACTTAACCTATTTGCAAGGCTGTTATGTTCTGCTTCTTTGTGCCTGAGCAAGTAAAAACACAATGAAAAAGGTTATCGGTGGGGCACCTGTCCTTGCACTTGGTATTCCTTTAAGAGAAGGCAAAGCAAAATTAAAGCATGAAACAGGAGCTGAAACTCTCATAGTCAAATTTATTTTTTGGCAACTTAGAGTAGCATTTTTTTTTTTAAATGCCTAAATGACAACAGGAATGAAATTGGGAAAGTAACTCAAGGCTTCTTAGATAACAGCAGGTAACAAGGCACAGAACACAGTGTCTCCAACCATCTTGGCGTTCATAGAGGAATACACAAAAGAGTTGAGGAGCTGCTCCCTGAGGATAATGAGCTGTTTAGCGAACAAACTGACATTGCTCTGCTGCTTTCAAGATACTCAAATGTTGCTTACCATTACGAAGGAATTAATCTCCTTTTCCTTGCACACCTCATATGGTTAGCTGAACTAAGCACAGGTTTGCTGGGGTGGAGAAGCTAATATGCCATTAGCACCAAGTCACTGCGAGCAGTGAATGTTTCCTATTATGTCGTAAGAGAGGCCACAGTACTGCACTGGTCATTTCCTTCTCAGCCTACGTGGTCAGTGACTGAATTCAGTCCTAGCTGCAGCATCCTCAAACCTAGTGGAGAGGAAAGTGCTGTCCTTTTCTTCCAGGCAGCCTATGAAGCCAAGCTCCTGAAAGGAGGTGCCAGCTCTCCTCTTCCACCTTGGCCATGTACTCACTCCATTTCCAGGCTATGTTATCAAACCCTATAGTTTGTCAGAAACACAGCACGGCCAAAGCAGCGGGCATGGCCTTGGGAAGCTGCCTCTCTCCCCATTCCAGTGAGAGAGTCTGATGCAGGGCCCGTCACTCCCAGCTACCTTACTCACTTCCCATCTTTATTGTCCCCCTTCTTTAGGGATCTTTACACAAAATCCGAGTAATTTTAATTCTGCCATAGAAAATCTTTTCTTTTGTGCCAGGAGACATAGGAAAGCATCTCAAGAAATACGGTGCACAATCTGCTACTGTCAATATTTGCTTTGTCAAAGTTAAGATTATAATGAAGAAATATAGACCATAAACTTATAGTCCAGGAAGATCTGAGTGCCAATATCAAGATACCTGCTTTTGGACACAGGTTTTTGTCACCTCTGTTTTATACTGGCAGAGTGTAGACATAACTTCTGTGCCCACTATAGGTTACACTCCAGGTTTCTGTGGTTGCTATTTCAAGGTATACTGCAAGAAGCTCATACTAACACCTTCACTGCTATTACAAATTGACTAAGTCAAATGGTTTAGTTGTCCATCAAAAATAAGATGCTTTCACCAGAAATAAATATCTGGAGGCAGTTTCCAGGCTGTAGAAGAAAAGAATTGGCTGCTTTGGCTATTTTACTTTCTTTTGGGGGTAGTTCTTATTCTCTTTGTGCTCTTTTTTGTGTAATCATTGTACAACATGAAATGCTTGATAAGCATTCATCAATTATACTGTCTAACATTTTATAGAAATTTTGTACTTCCTGTAGAAATAAACGTAAGAAAGGTCAGTGGAGAGAGAGGTCTTTCATAGTTAATTAAATTTACAAAGAGACTGAAGGTATCTGTCTGTCTGAGCCTGTGTTCATATTGACTTCAGGTTAATACAGTGCAACAAATCAATACGGCAAAACATAGCAAAAAAAATTTTTTTAATCAAGCCACCAAGGTACGTGTTGATAATATTATGTCTTCTGAGTTTCAAATTCTACTTACAGGATGGTGTTTTAACCTCACAGTTGCTATTCTGCCAGTGTGAAGTCACCCAGTTGTGGGAGTGCAGCCTTCTGAAGACCTGTTATTATGTAGAAGATGTATTCAATTACACCTGTGAATTATAGATTTATCCTTGGAGTTTGAAACCTTAAATTGGTCATTCTTTTTTTCTAAAGAGCAGAACAAATGACTTCCCAAAGAGTTCCTCAGCTTGGAAACAGCTCTGTTATACCAGAGGCTAGCCTCTGTTATGCTAGAGGCTAGAGGCATACTCATATGCCATTAAATGAAATTAAATTGCAAGTGCCATTACAGGTAATTCTAAAGATAAGGCCATTTGGTTTTTCTCTTACTTCTTGTCAAGTTTCATTCTTTATTAATAAAGGATATTTGTTTTGCTTGGCTTTTCACTGAAAAGCTCACCTGTTCTTTATTTGCAACGGGTACTTCTAGTCTTTCATAACAGCCCTTTCTTTGGTACTGGTAAGGCTCAAACATCATTAAAAAGTTCTACCTGCTTTCTTTGCATTAGCACAGACAGTGTCCTGCTCATGGTATCAGAAACAATGGCTGTTTGGAAGTAATTCTACTTGTAGAGAAGACAGTGCCTCTTTTTTTTTTCCTTATCATGAAAAAGCCCTATGGGAAATTTCTTTTCAGATGTTCTTATTGCATTTTTTAAATTCTTCCTCACTCTTCCACCCCTTTTCTCCTCTCCAGTGTTCTCAAAATATCAGCAATTCAACTGATAGTTACCAGGGCTGGATATTTACTAGGAAGTCCTTCCATGCTGTGTAAGTCTGATTTAGACTGGGTAGCAGGTCATCAACACCACCCACAACTTATAGTTTCAAAGCTAAATTGTTAGATAGTAATATCTGAACCTATGAATTTACGATGGTTTTAAGTTGCATCACATTTTGTCTGAGTTCTCTGGGTTTTTTTTTCTATGGCTTTAGGTCTCTGAAATTGATCCAGAAAAATTTTCCAGTAGAATAGAGTGTGAAAGTCCTAACAACGACCTCAGTCGCTTCCGAGGCTTTGTGTAAGTAGGCTTGGTGGCTCGTTAAACTATTGTCATTTGCTTTGGTGCTCTTCCTAATTTTCAAAGAGCTTGTCATGTTTGCTTTAAAACATAATGACAATATGTATAGAAGTCAGTTTGCACCACTGCATTTCTGAGTGCAGCCCAACATCTAGAGCTCCAGAAGGGCTTTCTGAGCAGCAGATTGTGAACTGGGAAGCCCACTAGTGCTTTTTATTTTGTATTGAATATTTTCAACATCTTAGTTCAGGCTGTTTTGCAGTTGTGTATTCCATATTTGAAATAGCTGTTTCAAATCTGCTCTTAATAACATGTGATATCTACAGCATTTGGTCTGGACCATGGTCTGATTGGACAGGCTGCATTGCTCAGAATTGGAAATGGGAAGGACCGGCTTCCGCTCCTACTCTGATTTGTTTTGTGTAGCTATCAGTGACTTGATCAGATTCTTTTTCACCGACGTGCCTATCTGTCTTTTCTTCTCATGGGTTTATGATTTTCTATAGACAGTAGGAAAACAAAATACTATTTCATGGGGTGACTGATTTTCAGTTTTTGAGAGTTATAATGTCTGTATTCTTCCCTGTGGGCACTGACAGATTAGAAAAATGAAAAGAAAAATAAATTATATATAAATCTTAGTCTCTGAGGAAACATGTTGACAAACAGTGGGCCTACCTGCACCGAAAGTATGCCACAGGAGTAAAGATGCTCACAGGATATTTAAAATGGGATTTTATATGTTGTTTGAATTTTTTCTGGTGTTGGCAATCCAAGTAGAAGTTGTCAGCTTTCAGACTTCCAGTGTTTGTCTTGAGCTCTTTTCAATTGTGTTGCCTACTTCTCATATGCTAGCTGGCAAATGCTAGGCTTGTAAACACAAGAAAAAATTAATACAGTGCCTACATGCCTGGATTTTCAAAGGTGACCTGTATGCACCTTACCCGATTCTTTTGAAAAGTCGGATTGGGAAATTTCAGAATGGCAGTCAGTGACCAGCAGCTTCTTTGGGAAATCTGCTCCCTAATGGTTTTGCAAAGCCTGACTGGTAATTGCTGGAGTCCTACAGTTGAAGTAATGTGCTTTTTTTTCAGTGAGCATTCAAACAAGGATCGAGTGGGCCTCAGCAAGGAAAACTTACTGCTCCGAGGATGCACAGTAAGAAACACAGAAGCTGTTGTAGGCATAGTGGTATATGCAGGTTAGTGAACCACCCCGGCTTTGCCTTGCAAACAAGATAGAGTTATGTGCCCTAAGAAACAGTATTGTACAAAGGGGAATTAGGAGAGTAAAAGCTTGAATCTGGCAGAACGCAGCTGTAGCTAGAAATGTTAAGAATGCATGTCTGGCTTAAGTGTTTCTATTTTAACAATGTAAAGAACTGATACGTCTGATTATTCATGGCAGGCCAGCTGTGTTCTGTGTGGACAAGTCCTTGCCCTCAACTGTTAGTTGCAATAATAAACCCAGGTTTTGAAATGGACATGGAGATGTGTGGCTTGCTTAGGAATTTTTTCTGATCCAAAACTGAAGCTAGTGCTGTTCTTCAGTGTTCTGTATCAAAGGGCAGAGGTTTCTAAACTAACCAATATGATGTATTCAGCCAGATAGTTGTAAGGCAGGCGCAGGATTTTGTAGAAAATATTAGAAATAATATAGAAAATATCAAGAATAAGATTGTTTCTATAGGAAGGGATATTATTGACAGTATAGAAGTTAATATGTACAAGACAAGACAGATTTTGGTTTAACTTGCTCCGTTTTCTTCAGGACAGAATTCGGATTTGTATATTGTAGGAGCAGTTAGTTTGCTCATATTTATAATCTCTGTTCAAATGTTAATTAACAAAAATGTCCCGTTTCCCAGAGCTTTAGAAATATAAAGCACTTGTAGTTCTGATACCTGCTATTAGAGAATTTCAACCTGTGCTTTGGTTACAGGTCATGAAACCAAAGCCATGCTGAATAACAGTGGCCCTCATTACAAGCGCAGTAAATTGGAAAGAAAAGTGAACACTGATATTCTTTGGTGTGTTCTGCTTCTAATTTTGATGTGTTTAACTGGTGCAATAGGTAAGTGAGAATCAGCAGACTCCAGCTATTTTCCTCTCTCAGCCTGCAGTGCTTAGTGTTTTATTTTGGGGCTAATTCATTTTAACAGCCCATCTCAGAAACTGCCTTTATCCATATGTAATTCCCTCGTGGCTGGGGATGCTGCCAGGTTTTAGTTCATGTTGTCATGTTTAATCTGGAGTGTGGTCAAGAAGTATATTCCTGGTGGAAGTTCTTAGGACTGGAACCTGGTTCTCCGATTCATTTCTCGCTTTCTCTCACTACTTGCTCTGCAAAACTCCTGCTTTCTCTTAGGATTTTTCAGGTAACATGAGATGCATGTACAGCGTTGTGGGGAGAGGCCTAGTGTGACCAGAGTTGTAAGGACTTGATATTTTAGGGATTGATTAAATAATGAGCTTGAGTACATCTAAGCAGACTAACTTCTATGACAAATCAAAAAAGTGTTTAAAACATGTTTAAAAAAAATTCAGACTACACTTCATAATGATGACATGGTGTTCACAGGTTAACTAAAACCTGGACAAGCAAGGATAATACAATTAATTGCCAGAGGTTTTACTGGGGGAAAAAAAAAGTGTTTATCAAGTGTAGTTAGTATTCCTTTAGTTCTGAGATGTCCTGTTGATAGAAATGCATGTAAAGTATTCATGTGTGCATTGATGCTTAATTAATTTTAATCGGGTTCCTGTTGAGGAAAAACTCAAGGGATAAAATGGTGGTTTAAAAGCTTAGAAAGAATTGCAGAGTATAACAGCTAACGCCATGACCCTGAACTGTCATACAGTTTACATACAACTGACTCGCTTTATCTTGTTCTTGTTTTCAAGGCCATGGAATTTGGTTAAGTAGGTATTCGGAAATACCTTTTTTTAACATCCCTGAGCCAGATGGGAAATTGATTCCTCCAACATTAGCAGGGTTCAATATGTTCTGGACGATGATCATTTTATTACAGGTAACTTTGGTCTGCTTTGAACATGGGTTATATTCTGATCTCATTTATATCGTTGAAGTAACTCTTCAGCTTCAGTAGAGCTACTTCACGTTTGTAACTGGCCAAAGAGTTTGGTTTTATTTAATTCCCATGTTTTATTTTGGTAGGTCTTGATCCCAATTTCTCTCTATGTTTCAATTGAAATTGTCAAATTGGGACAAATTTATTTAATACAGAATGACACTGATTTTTACCATGAGAAAACAGACTCAACAATTCAGTGTCGAGCACTGAATATTGCTGAAGACCTTGGCCAGATTCAGTATATCTTCTCTGACAAGACCGGAACCCTTACTGAAAATAAGATGGTTTTTCGGAGATGCAGCATTGCAGGACAGGAGTATTGCCATGAGGAAAATGGTAAGACGCTAAACCTGTGTTCACAATGGGTCATTTTTCTCTTCTCAGAGAAGCCGAAAGTTTTGGTAGGGGTCCAGTGGACTTCATGAGGTTTGTGTGGCAATACACACGCACAGAAGGTATGAATTCAGACTGATCCTACTGATAGCCATGCATCTTTCCCCATTGTTTGGATCCCTTCATATATAGTGTGTTAAGAGACTCGAAGGCTGTATGTAAGGAGCTGCTTTGCAGCTAGTTAAGTTCCAACATACTTGATACCACAAACAAAATATTCTTTACTCGCTCTGGAAGAAGTCATGCCTACTGTGTTTTGCTTCTCTCCTTGCAATGTTCAGATCCCAGAACGCTACAAAGTTGCCCATCTAGTCTTTCCTCTGTTTTTTTTTTTTTTTTTTTTTCAACTAGAGTGCCAATGCTTACCTAGCATTTTAGCGTTCAGACATCCTGTTGACTGCCATAACAGTATACCACCTTTATATAGTAATCTTAAGGCTTTGATTCGACATACTGTTGCCCTTGAGGATACAGTAACCCAAATAGAATACATGCTGAAGTCAGAGCTTTAACAGTAACGTTAAGGTACAGTCAAGCAGATGTGTGTGTTAAGGCTGCAAAGATGAGTACCTCTATCAGAAATAATGACTGTTGTATTCTTACTTATATCCTACACACCTGTTTATTGTTAGCCAGAAAGTCAACAAGCGGTGTCACTGGATAGTTGCTACCTCATTGTCTAATAGTATAGCATCTCTCAATATACATTTCATGAGAGCCTACTTGGAGCCTTCTGGGAGCCAGGAGAAGATACAGCTCCAGGCACAAGAGAAAATTGGGCAAAGAGCCATGAAGTCTTTGATTCAATTAGCTATTTTAATAATTAGGTAAAACCACGAAGTTTTTATTACCGTTACTGTATGTAAATACTAGTGGCTGCAGACATTTGCTGTTTTGCTGGTGGGCGATGCAAGTATTCCATATGAGATCAAAGGTGAGGTGCTGACAGGTGGACACGTGAAGCACAGCTGTGTATTAACCCCCCCTTGGTGGTTTTGGTGGTTTTGCTGCCAGATAGAACTGCTCACAACCGCAAGCAAAAGGCACACCCTGCTGGCCACAGCAATGAATCAGTTCAGGCCCTCTTTTATTGTGTCACAGATGGTTACAAACCGTTTTTACAGTAATTTCTGCATGTATTTTGAAAATTTTATGGTGCGGCTGTCCAGGTGCTTCTTTGGCTTTGCATAATTATACTGGGAAGGATGACAACAGCAAAGTGAGAAGAAATATTTTAAAGTTTTGAACGTGGTGAATGAACAACTTAAATAAAAAGCAGAATATATTTTCAGGCCATTTTCTAAAGGAAGGAAAAGTATTTCAGAAGAGATAAACCAAAGAGTAGTGTGAATGGTGTAGCTGTGGCTGATCTAGGTCTCATTGTGCCAGGGAAAGTATGTCTACCACTTACTTCTGCTAGTAGTTCACTTCGAGTTATCTTCCAAAAAGATTAATGTGTTAATTATGTTTATAATTATTTCCTGCTGTGCCCTGTCTTTTACCTGGAGGGGTAAGCATGTGCTTCTTCCTAACAAATCTGGAAGTTATGTGAGCCCCGAAAATCAGTTTGAAAAATGTTGGAGGTCCTGTGTTTTAGTCCTCTTTTACATTTGTTCAGTTGCATAGAGCTACTGTTTGCAAGGCTCCTGCTACATATAACAAGAGTTGCAGTGCAAGACAGTACAATCTTTTGCATATAAGCTGCTTAGTCTGTATATATATTTCTGTATTTATATTTGTATTGCCCAGGATAAAGACATGCGCATGAGGGAAGTACATAACAGCAATGACTGTGATTCAGTATAATCTTCCATATAGGTGCCCTCATGCAGTGTTCTGTCTAAAGTATTGTGAGCCTCTTGGACCGTGGCAGCAGAGCAGTGTGGTGTTACAAGAGGTGCCGCATACGTTACTTCAGACAGACCATGCAGGCTTCTCAACAGCCTGGAAGCAGAGTGGAATGGGCGTGTGTTGCCCAAACCTACCTCTACAAACACGTACTAAGCCACTGTTGCTGCTTTCTGGCAAACGGTATCGATACCACATGTGGGATATTATATTTGGTAGTTGTGGAGTGCCACAGTTTGTTATGTTCCCACCTGTCTTTTTTTTAAAAGAACTATTTTATTAATTTCATGTTGGCATCAGGGAGATGGCCTGCCAAGGAAGGTGTAAGCTCTGGTCTCCCTGCTTTCCTTGGACTCATCAGAATGGCAGGATGAGGGGCAGGAGGCTTTCATTTATGTTCCAGAAAGAGGAGACAACAGGAAAGAAGGAGAACTTAACAGGCTAGCAAGTCCTGTAGCTCATTTCCTGGACATAGCTAAGCTCCTGTGCTTTGGCTCGGAGGAAAAGGACTCAAAATTAACATAAACCTATTCCCATCTCATTTTGAGCACCAGAGCTGGGGACTCTGAACTGTGGATAAGTTTCCCATTTGCATAAAACAGAGTAATATCCCACTTTTCAATTCTTTCCTGTACAGTACCTGCCACTTTAAATAAGAAAAAAATAGGGAATTAGTGGTGTGGCAGGAGACATCTGAATGTTAATATTGTTTTTTTCCTAGGATGCCATTGTTTGTACTCACGCTTTAATGAAATAAACAGGCAATGCACAGCTCTCAGAACAGTTTTTCCATGCTGTCAGTGGATGCAGACATTGAACTGCTAGTGTATGCTCACTGCATGCTATTTTCACAGTGACAGGTAAAAAACTTGAAAGCTGAATAGTGTACAGTGATCCAGTGCTGTCTGGATTGAGATTGCAACCTCTTGCATGTGGTCAAACACTGTCCCAGAACTCCAGTGCAGACACTTGGGTGTGTTCTTAACAAGCACATGATAGCACAGGCATGTTTCCATTTGCTACAGGGGTTCTTTACACCACTGATCTTCCTAGCTGGATTTGTGGGGCACAGAACTGCATTTATATCTTTGGTGCAAAGGTATTAGACATGTCAATACAAAGTTTTATTATTGAAACCTGCTTTTCAATTAAATACTCAGAAATGTGTGTGTATGTGTGTGAGGGGGCGTCCAATACAGAAATGATAAGAAACACAGTTTCAATGAGTTCCTGCTAGAAGCTGTACTTGTCAAACTTGCATACAGTCCTGATCCAGCGTAAAATAATTAGGCGAGAAAACGTAGCAGAGGGTGATCTGGTCCCGTTTCTCTGGCCTAAGGCAGAGTTGTTGCTGTCATTCTCTATGAATATTTTTTTGTTTGTTTCTTCAGAACCTCCGGTGATGACCAATTCACTGCTTTCTCAGGCATTCTGTTCTAGTATGTCATGTCTTCTCTGACAAAGTTTTGCTGATACCTAGCCTGAGTCTGTCTTGCCATGATATAGGACCATTGTGTCTTCTATTACCCAGTGTGCATAGAAAACAGGCTATTTCCTTTCTCTGTGCAATTGCCCTTCATGTACCTGAGGACTATTATTTGGCTCCCATCAATGTGCCCTTCTGGAGGCTGTGTACCTCTAGCTTATTTTACTGTTTCCATGCAGCTCATGTTGTCTAGAACCCTGATCATTCTTGCTCTCTCTTCTGAATTCACTCCTGTGGAGTGTTGCTTTTGAAGTGCAGTGTCCCAAACAGAAAGTCAGTGTGATGGTGTGTTATGGGTTTTATTTTTCATAAATGGTGGATTATTTTTAACTATATACTAAATTCATTACTTTAAAATTTTGTTTCCTTAACTTCCAGGCAGTGTTTTGGACAAGTTTCTTTTTGCTCATGGAACAATATTTTTATTTCCCTTTCCATAGCAAAGAGGTTGGAATGCTATCAAGAGGTGGATTCAGAGGATGAGGATTCAGCTGATCGTCAGTGTGGCTCTTCGACCCATATGTCAAAATGTCAGGGGCACAACTGCAGAGCTGTGAATGAACCTTTGAACAGAAAGTCTTTGAATCAGTTGTCTGGTAGTTACCCTGCATTAGGAAGGGAAGATGGAGCAGGTGATGTTCCCCGCTCGGGACACTTTGCTTTCAGCAGCCCCATTGTAAGTAAAAGCTGTTGGTTTTGATGCTAAATTTCTGAAGTAACTCATGAAGGAATACCTTTTAATCCCCATTTGATCAGAGTGCTTGTCTTTTAAGAAATCCTTCCTCTCTTCCATCAAAACCAGAGCCTCCCGTGATTGCTTGGCTGCATCCTATTTGCAGCTGACATTGCAGATGTTTGTTAGGTCACGAAGGTGTATGCTTTGGTTCTTGCTGCTGTGTGTCCGTGATCATTTTGGCTAAAATGACCAGCTTCATTTTAATAACAGTTTTTTCTTTTGTTTTAAGAGGTTTCTATCATTTTCTTTTGTTTTTAATAGGAAATATTTAGATGACCAATATTTATTGGAGGTTACAAGAGGTGGTAACTCTGTGTCTGTACCTGAAGGTGTCTAAATATCATTCATCATATTTAATCTCTGTTGAAGTGTCTGTGAACTAAGGCTCTACTGTTTACCTGTCCGGCCATGAAGTTTGCCATTTTCAATGGGCTAGCACAAGGCAGTGAAGACACCAGAGTGTTCTTCTATTTCCTAGTATAGCCAACTCAGCATCTGACAGGAAGTTGCATAAGCTTCTATACTTCATTCATCGGTATCCAATTTAACCTCCAGAGACTGAGATTAAGCTTATATCCTAATGGACAGTTTTGTTCATTTCATCAATAGGAAACGGATGTTGTACCAGATGCACAACTGCTGGAGAAGTTCAGTCAAATTTCTTTTAATTCCTATCAACGATCAGAAGAAGCCAGCAGCAAGTTATCTTTGGAGACAACGTACATCACTGACTTCTTTCTTGCTCTGGCAATCTGTAATACTGTTGTAGTTTCAGTCCCCAATCAGCCACGTCAGAAGGTAAGAAGGCCTTATTTTTGGCTATTTGACCATATTCATAAATAAATGAGCTTCCTTTGGTTCGATTACAAAAGGAAAAAACAATTAACTGACATGTAAAAAATTATCCTTTTCTACTCTATTGGTTTGTCCTGTTAGAAAGAACGGAATTACTGTAAACCCACAGAGTGCAATGAATTAGTATGTAATATGATGCTAGTAATGTTTTTCCGATGCAGAAAAAACTTGACTTCAATATCTTCACTTCAGTGTATAGACTGTTCATAACTTTTACACGACAAATTCTGAGATTAAATTGCAATTGTGATTTTTTTCTATACCCAAGTTATCTTCTTCCAGATATGCGCATAGCTTCCTTTAAGAGTCCCCTAACACTCAGGTTACCTTTACAGATAGGTTATTGTTGGCTGAAAAAAAGAATAATCTCAGAAGACTCCCAGAATAGTGGAACTGAGAATGCTCTTACCTTTTCCCTGACTATTCAAATACAGTTTCAGCAAAAGTATGGAAGATCAAGTTTCATATGTGTAATAATCTGCAGAAAAAATGCTTTGCAGTATGACATAAAGTGGTCTCACCTTCAGTGTACAGTGCATTTGCTAGGCTGTCCTGGTTTAATGATCTGGAGTGGGTTTAAGTCTTCCTGAAACCACTTATTGTTTTCAGAGCACACAACCTAACATTTATTTAAAGATAGTACTATCTTTTTCAAAAAAATTTTTTTTTTCAGGGTGGGATTTTCCTAAGCCCATCTTTTACCAATTTTGACTGTGTTGCAGGATAATTCCCATGTTCAGCTTTGATTTCCTTTCCCCTATCCCTTGGTGATTTCCATTTGTTGACTTTGTATTTTGAAAATAATGTTTATGACATGTGCAGGACTAGATTTTTGGCGTCCATCTAGGCAGTGAACCTACAACCATGGCTGGAGACGTTCCCAAAAGGTATCCTATGGAGTATAAAGTATCTCCTATGTATAAATAAGCCTGGTATTTCAGTGTGCTTCCAAGCATTCCCAGAAAGCATAGTAGGCAGCCTACAGGTCCATGTGTGCACAGGACAGCTGTGTTCATAGTTACTAATCAGCTATTCCTTAAAGGTGGTGTAGAAAAATATACAGGTGAGATTCTCGGTTTTTTGAGAATAATGTTTCTGGATGACTTGCTAGCAGGGGAGAAGATCACTCCAGGTTGGGAGGGGCGATGAGGCATGAGGTTTCTGAGTTCACACTTAGGGAATGACGTGAAAGAGCTCAAGGCAACGGAAGGTTTCAGTGTTGCTTTAGGGAGAGGCGATGAAAGGATGTTCCCAGTCTCTGTTTCCATGATGCTGAATGGAGATGCATTACAACTTGCACGCAATTGTAGTAAAACTGAAGCCTGAGTCTGTCCTTACTTTATGGTTTTCAGTGGCAAAGGAGAACATGCTTCCTGGTGATAACTCATTCTTAACTCTTCACCAATAATGAGAAATGGATGTCAGCCTTGCATGCCTTGTTCCTTGTTTGTAAGCTATTAGCTGCCTAACTGTTCCAAATAACAGTAAGCCAATTATTTTGTAACACTGATGAGAGGGGAACTGTCTTTTGTTTTAAATTCGGACATTAAAAAAGTATTGATAAGGTACTGTATTTTTAACAGTATTTGTAGCTAGTTACTGTGAGGGGTATGGAGTTGGTTTATTCTTCACAAATATCTTGCTAATTTCAGCACAAGAATTAAAGCGTTTAGTTCCATTTGCCACAACTTTTGAAAGTTACAATGTTGTACTAACTGTTTCATTACTGAAACAGTTCTAAAGAGAAGTATTACATGGAGTCAGGAATCAAACTTGGAATGCATACAGTTTTCAGATCTAAATTATTTTTACAATTCTTTTTGTTTGAATAATGAAGCTCTTACAGAAGCTTTTTAGTGTACTCATATGGTTATATATTTAATTGAGCTGGCCATCTTTAATACAAGCAATCAAACTCATGGTAAATTTTAAAATACTACATTCATTAAGAAACATACATAGTTTGTAAGCTGTTCTTCTTGTATATGTAATAAAATATGAAGAATTAACATAAATGCTTTCTCTAACTGTTCTGTTCCAGATGAGACTTTCTTCGATGGGTAGGATGCCTCTTAAATCGCTTGAGGAAATCAGGCAGATGTTCCAGAGGTTGTCGGTCCGGAGACTAAGTTCCTCCCCACTTCCAAGTGTAAAAGAGTCATCATCTGAAAGCCCCAATAGTTTTGTGAGCAAACTGTCTATTTTCAGAATGAAACTGGCTTCACCTGCTTTGGATGGAGCTGCACAAAGGGCTGCTGAGCCTGACAATACTGACAGCCCAGAAAATTCCCAAGTGCCTCGAGAACTAGATATGGTGAATGTAGCTGCTGGCTGTGAACACAACAGTGCTGCGTCATGTATTGAATTGTCTCCCTTACCTAAACTATGTTATGAAGCTGAGAGTCCAGATGAAGCTGCCTTGGTTCACGCTGCTAGGGCTTATAAATGTATTTTACAGTCCAGGACTCCAGATCAAGTAACTGTGGACTTCGCAGGTCTGGGATCTTTAACATTTCAGCTTTTGCATATCCTGCCTTTTGATTCAGTGCGGAAAAGGATGTCAGTGGTGGTTCGGCATCCAGTCTCCAACAAAGTGGTGGTGTACACCAAAGGTGCAGACTCTGTCATGATGGGTTTGTTGAGAACTGCATCTGAAGGTATCTATAGAACTTCTAATTCTTGGCTCACCTTTGTCATTCTTTAGTACAGTTGAACAGATGGCCTGATTCATGAGAAGAGACAGGTAACCCAGCAGAACTATTATCTGTGAATAGTTCCTTATAGGGAACCCAGAAAGGTAGTATTGCTTGTCACCTAGATACGGCTATGCTGTGTGGTGGTGTGGAAACTGAGAAGAGAGAAGCAGCTGTTATCTGAAGAATTTAATGATGTCTAAGCGACCCTTTGGAGCCAACTGAAGTATTTCCAGTTACGAAGTAAGGTCATCTGCTTCAGTAGTTGGCTTCCGCTGCACAGAGAGAGGTGTTTATTAGAAGGAGATACTTTCTAGCCTTAACCTGTGTTAGTGTTTCTAAGCTGTTGCAAAGGTATGGGTAGCAGATGTCACCTATCAGTGCTTTTTGAGGTTTTTTCCCTTGATTACTGACTATTTCTGTGTTTCTAGGTGTAACAATAATATCTGTAAAGTTGTGTGGTGCCTCCTGCTGGGCCCTGTTGTTTGAGAGTAAACGTTTTTTGAATCTGCCACAGGAGGGATGCACCATGTTGTTTAAGCACTGATTTATTCATACACTGTAGCGAACAGTCATTGATTTTTAACTGAAGGCAGTAAAAAGAAAATATTATCTATGTATGTTAGAAATAAATACCTAAATATATTTAAGCTCAGAAGATATTCCAAGGGGTTTTTTAATGGTATGGAAAATAACATAAAGGAGTTATTTTTAAAGGCTTGATTTCTGCAAAAGGGAGTTTGGTTTGTGTGTTCCTTGGCTGGCTGATCTCACTGAGGAAGAGGGATATTTCCAATTCCAAGAGTGGATTTTAGCTCACCCAATGTTAGCCATCTAAAGTCTGGACAAAAAGCCCCTGTAGGCCATGGGGCAGAAACAGTACCTCCAAAATCAGTCGTCTCACAAGGGCAGTAATTTCATGTCTGGAGGTGCCTCTCCTTACTTTGATTCTCAAGGTGAACTTGGAACCTAACTTCTACATGTCCAAAGTTAGATGAGTTGAATGCCTGTCCGAATTGTCCACCCCTTAATAGTTATTTTTAAAAAAGCTTTTCTGAGACTACCTTTTTAGCTCCCTCCCAGTAGACTAGTGACAGTAAAGCTGCTAGGGTGTCTGCGGCCCAGTTCATTTTAGGAAATCATTTTATTTTAGAAAAACATTTTGATATATTAGTGGCATCCAAAGATCTATCAGTACCAGATGGGTTCCCCCTCACTGCTTGTGCAGGCTGGTGCACTGCATGCTCACTGTAGATACAGCCACAGTACATTGTGCAAACATGAAGATACATTCATGGTTAAAATAAAACCTGTTAACATTTTGGTATTTTAAAAACATACTTAGACCTTCAAAATTTTCTGCTAAATTTAGCCTAAGAATGCATATTTAATTTGTTTTCTTTGCTTTTTATGTGATAGTAGGTACTAATAATTCAGAAATGGAACAAAAGAAGATTAAAGAGAGAACTCAGAAGCATTTGGATGGCTATGCCAGAAGAGGACTGCGCACTCTATGTATTGCTAAGAAGGTATTTCTTTGAATACCTATTTTTAAGGATGTTTAGCGTCTGTGACCAACCTGAGTGGTATCGCCAATGGAGCAGACATCGCGGCTTCTAAGCAGATGCTTCCATTGCCACATGTTGTTTATCCTTATGTTCTTTCAGGAGGAATTTTTAAGTTGACCCAGATCAATTCCTGACTTCCGTTAGATTGCCATAGTTGTTGTCAGTTTAGGAGGCCAAGCAGCTTAACAGCCTAATTCTAAAACAAGGGTTGTCAAATAGCCTGTTTTTTTCTTCAAGAGTCCTGAGCAGGTCTCCTTGTGTGAAACTTATCCTGGCTGGAATTCCAGACACAGAAAACAAATGAAGTCAGACCTGTTTTATCGGGTTTCACAAACAGTTCGCAGCTTTACAAGCTCTGGATGCAAAACTTAAGTGATGTTTTGAGATTCCATTTTAAATTCAAAGCTGCTCAGAAGTAAAATTCCATAGGGATTGAAACAGGCAAGAAAACTCTTTACAAAGCCTTATGCAAAGTGAAAGTACAGGCTGTGTAGCCATACAGTCATCAAGCTGTACACGGCTGTGCAGTGATTCTGTGGCTGTGTCAATGCTGCAATTAAAGAGCAGTAGGGAGATTATGCTATGCTCACTGGCCTGCCTGCCTTCCATCTAAATGGAAAGCTCTCAGGCAGCTCCAGAGCCTGCAGGGTGCTGGTGAATAACCTGGCTTGTGAAGCCTGGCAAAGTAATCTAACACTATGAACATCGTACTAAATCCATGGACATGTTGGGGCACATAAGCAATGTGGGGGCACACTGCCAAGGGCTGTGCTTCTAGGTTCAGTATGTGGACAGCAGAAGTAACTGTGAGGACACTTTTGAGGCACCCTTGAAAACACAATATAGATACATGCCATATGTTTTCTCTCCCTCTGTAGGTGATGAGTGATGCAGAATATGCAGAGTGGTTAAATCATCATTTTTTAGCGGAAACCAGTATTGACAATAGGGAGGAGCTGCTGCTTGAATCTGCCATCAGGCTTGAGACCGAACTAACTTTGCTCGGTAGGTACAAAATGCTTTAACTCCCAGGAAACTGCTTATGATGTTCATAATTGGAATTCACCTGAAGAGAGCTGTGCTGACCTCAATTTGTGTAACACATAGCTTTCTACAAACCTAGAATTTATTGTCACTCCTGAATTTTCATAAATCTTGCTGGTAAGTTCGTACTAGTTGCAAAACACACTGAAGAGAGGTAGTGCTCTTCTGTTGTTTGTAAAGGGTAAAGTTTTACTGATTTTTTTTTTTTTAATTGGGTTTCTTTTTTGTGCTCACTAGAGTTTTTAAGTGTCATCGTAAATAAGCACGTGAGAAGTCAGGCGTGCTTTTTCAGGAACCATTCCTTCAGCTGTGCAGAAACGGGGAGGCCAAAACAAAATCAAAAATGTTTGGTGTAGAGCTGTAAAAGGTGAACTGCAGGCAGTCTGGGATAATAGCTCTAAAGGACTGCCCAGCAAATAACATTTGGAAAACAAAGTGCAAAGATCTGACTGGTTGTAAAGGCAGCTCATGCTAGAAGCTGAAAAGAGACAGATCCTATTGTGTGGAAAGGTGTTACTTCCCTCATTTTGTGCCACATCTGCTCAGGGCAAATGCCATAAACCTTGATACTAAAAGGAGTTCGGGGATTACTGGCTTCAGTTTCTGGAGAGAAGCCAGAGCAGTGCTGCTAGCTGCTGTAGTTTTAAGGGATGATGTGCTATACAGGTACCCTTTTGCACCAGAGTCAGCAGACGCAAGTCTAGTTGCTGTGGAGACCTGCTGTCCTGCAGGCCAAGGTATTTCTTTGTCTCCTGTTTCTAGTGGGACACTAAGCCGTATGGGTTGGCCCTAACATTAAATGGGAGTGAGAATAAGAAGGGTAAATGGCTTCATACTGCCAAGGTGCTTGCTTTCAGTACCTCTGCTAGCTTAGTTACCCTTGCTTGGGCCATGTGTACATTGTGATCTGCAGAGCAGCACTTCTCATTCTGCTTCTCTGAGCCTTCCTTTGTTTTCTTAATAAACATTACCTGGTATAGCTGCAGCTGTAACTCTGACTGTCCTCTTAGGACTGAGAAATGAAGACTTTGTCCTCAAAGAACAACAAGCAAAAATTCCAATCATCTTAGTATTGCCAGGATCATGGAGGACAGCGGTGGTTTGTAGTCCACTGCGTAGGCAGGTATGAAATCCATATGGCTATATATAAAGCCTCAGGCCTTTATTTTAATGGAAATCCATTTCTGGAAAGAATAGGCCTAACGTGCAGTACTTAACTAAGCACAGATCTGGATCTCAAGAGTATACATATTGAAACTGGCTTCTGTTGGATTATGAAGTGATCAAGTACCTCAGAAGGGGAGTGTTAAGTGTATAGAGTGCCTCAGTTGAAACAATATTTTTCTCTCTTCCCTTTATGCCTGGCCGTGTCTCTCAAAGAAGCTTGCATCAAATAGATCCCAGTGTCTTCCTTCCTGCTTCTTTTGTTGACTTGCATCAAAATGCAGGCAGAGTGCAGAGCAAGGACCTGGCAGTTTTCATCGTCCTGGTGACCAGGGACCATGAGCTCTGTGCGCTCTTGGCAGCTACTTACTGAAGAAGTTGCTGTAGCATCAGAAATTTGCCTGACCTTTTGGCTCTTATCCGTCCCCATATGACAGTCAGTGTCAAATTGCTGGCTAGAGTCCTGCACTAGAAACATGCTAGGAGGGAAAATTTTGCTTTGATTTTTTTCATTGTTTGCCTTTCGGAATTAACCTAGCGGCAACTGACTGAAGTTTCTTTCTGAGAAAATCTCTTAGCCTGAGAATCGCACAAGCCATACCATGTCTCCTGGATATGATTTAGTACTATTTGTATTGTGAAAAAGCCATGAAAATGTCCTGTACCATAGTAAATCACAGGCACTGCAGCTCTTCAGAGATGGTTCTGCTTTATGCTGATGTTGTGTTACCTCATTGTTACCAGAACAGAAGATTTTGTAAGCTGGTTTTAGGGACACAGGTCTGCCTGCTGGGCACACCAGAAAAGAGGATATCTCTGTTAAAGTCTCTGGATTTTTTTGTTGAAAGTCTTTTTATAACCACTGAGGGGTGTGTGTCAGAGCAGGTGTTTCCTCCCTGTGGGGGAACATGTCAAGGTTGGCAGCATGGGCAGGAGGAAGGGCAAAACACAGAGTTTAGTGCTATAAACTGAAAGGACCTGGGACAGGAGGTACTGCAGCAAGAAGTGGTTGAGAAACTTGATGATGAATGGCAGGTCTTTGCAGCAGTGTGCAAAAATATATAAGAAGAGGGGATTTTGGTGCGGAAAAGGTGAGGGCTTGTGACAAGAGGTACAGAGAATTCAGCCTGGAGCAGAGTTGAGAATAAGGAAGAGACGTGGGCCTTGAGATAGGAAGGATCGAGGTGATACATGAAAGAAGGTTTGGGGTAGTCTGAGGTGGGAGGGAGTGGGAATAATGGAGTATACTTGTCATGAGAAGCCTGGGGGTCTGTGTCCTACAGCCACTATGGGATGAAACAACCGTGAGAATGAGAAAGGTTGGCTTAAAAGGGTCTCGTGACGAGCTGGAGGCCCCTGAGGCTGTAATGAGGGTATGTGTCAACAATCTTGCATGCGATGGGCTCCGGGACAGAAAGATGTGGAAGGGAGGAATTCCTAAGCATCTCCCAGTAGGTCGTCTGTTTTGGGATGTGGATACACATGGGGGACCATCTTGTCCTGTCACTCTGTTTTGGTTTTGGAAATACAGCAGCACTAATCCTTCTGCTTGTCAAAATTAAGGTGCCACTGGCATTGAAGATCGCCTCCAGGAGGGTGTTCCAGACACAATACAGGCATTACGGAAAGCGGGCATAAAAATATGGATGCTGACAGGTGACAAGAGAGAGACAGCTGTCAACATTGCCTATGCTTGTAAACTGCTGGAACCAGATGACAGAATCTTCACTCTCAAATCACAGAGTAGGGTGAGTGGAAAATTACACTTTTCTTCGGTCTTTCTCTGATGAAAAATTCAGTTAGGCTATATCACAGGGCAATATGGAAAAATAAAATGTTCTGTGCTTTCCCAACTGAGCAAACACAGCATGATTTCTTGGAAGATGAAAATACTGGAAAACTGACGGTTTGCTTCCTTGCGGGTAAAATATGGAATTTTTATACGTATGTAACATCTGTTTCTTTATATGCTGTCCCTAAATGATGATTAATTATTTTAATTGAATGGACTGCTTAATTTCTCTTTGTGGTAGGTTAGAGAGTTGACACGCTTCACATGTTATTAGAGATTTCAAACGGCTGTGTACTACAGCATATTAGCAGTGTAAGAATTATTGTCATGCAAATTCTACTGAATTAAGTTTTGTGCTGCTTTGTGTAATATATTCCCTCAGCCCTGCTTGTCTTGCATAAATGTACAAAGAAGTGTCTCATTAAACTACATGGTACACTATTCAAGAAAACTTATCTGCCAACAATTTTATCAGAGAAAAAGCCACCTTCTCCTCACCACCCAGTAACTGAGTCGTTAAAAATGCTGCTGTTCTGGGTGGCAAGTTTAATCCTACTTGATCGTTGTGTCCTCTTGTGGATGCTTATAACCAGCTGTTTTTCAAATCTTGATTTTTAATCTGTTTTGGGTTTCTTAAGAGATAAATTACTAACTGTAACTGGTAAAGCCAAAGTATGAAATGTCTCTTCTCCAAGCAGAGACATGAAATCTGAGACTTCCCTAAAGGACTGGAGGATTTTTCTAAGACCTTTAATTTTTTTTTTTTTCTCTGCTTATATGTTACTTTAGAAATTCATTTTGTATCTACTATAAAAGATTGTGTGGCAAGTGGTAACTGTGGGGAAAATAAAGTGAAAAATAAAGGCTTTTTAGTCCAGTTGTGTTTGAGGAAAGCTTGGGGTTTGATTTTCACTAACACTTTTCTTCCTTTTTTCCTACTGGGGAGCAAGTGTCTTAACAGTGAGAGCTAAGCCCCTTTTGCAGAGGTGCTCATCCTCCCTCTAACTGGGCTTTGAAATAAAGAATAGACAGGATCTGATACTGTTGCATTTCAAAGTAAAATAATGAGGAGATTTAAGAATATGTATTTTCTTCTATATAGCACACGCATTACATATATTGATATCAAGAATCTTTTGGACATCTTATATTGATTCCGACAAGGTAAAAAATTCCACAAGGCCAGTTCTTCAGTAATTCATTGCAGCTCACCTATAATCTGATTTGAAACGCACTTTTGGCTTTGCATGCCAGGCAAAAGAAATGTATAAAGCAGAAGTCTTCTATCAAAGCTGTATTTATGTTACAGAATCCTTAATGGCTGGTTTTTCTGCTAGTCTCTGAACATTTTCTGATTTGCTTCAGTTTTTTCCCTTCTCCTAGTACAATACCCAAGCCAATCTGCTTAAGCAAAGTTAAATCACAGGCCCTTTTATTAACAACAGACTGCATCCTTTCTGATTTTAAAGGGTTATTCAGCCTCATGTCTGAGCCTTTCTGGATTCATGTGAAATGCCACACAAGGCAGCATTTTGACCTTTTCTCCATATGTATTTTATAAATTGAAAAGGGAACCAGCACAGAAACAGTATTTAATAAGTTGCCTTTCTCTTGTCTTTAATTAGGATGCCTGTGCCTTGATGATGAGCAAAATTTTAGAAGGCATCCAGAAAAATACTTCTGCCAAAAAAAGTCCCGGACAGAAACATGGGAATGTCTCTGCAAGTTTCTCCACCCAAGCTCCAGGGTTCGGTGCAGGCCTGGTTATTGATGGAAGGACTTTAGAGCATGTCCTTCATGACAGCCTACAGAATATTTTCTTGGAACTTACAGAAAAATGTCGGGCTGTAGTCTGCTGCCAAGCCACACCACTGCAGAAGAGTGTCCTGGTCAGACTGGTGCGAAATAAGCTAAAGGCAATGACATTAGCTGTAGGTGAGTCCTGTGGTTATCTGCCAGTTTCTTCTCTCCTATGTTTTTGTTAATGTCTGTCACAAAGGAATTTGTCTTGTTACTTGTCTTGTACTTTACAAGGAAGATAATCCTTTGAATCGTAGTTGTCTCTGGCATAAGACGATGTTAGTCTTCTGAACTAACAAATTTAGTCCATAAACTTACTCATGGTAATCTAAAGCAAGAACAGCAGCAGTCGTGCACAGTGTTATGTAACATGTCCAAAGGAGCAAGTAAGGGGATTTTCCTTGTTGTTCTCCGTTACAGCCCGCCAAAATAGGGAGGGAGAGGAGAGATGACTGGCTGTGACTTAAAACACCCATATTTTCTGTTCCAGCATACCAACTAAATTTTGACAAAAGGAACAGCTAATATCCATTTGGAGACTATAGCTCAGTTCAGTCAGGCCTTGCGCTCACTAATCCTGCTTTCTGTAGGGTTTTCCATAGGCTGCACTGTTGGCCGTAAAAATGTTTTTCTCTGAACTCTCTGGTGTTCTTGTGTGTATGTCTTTTCCTGCCACCTCCATGGCAATGTGATCACCAGCAAAGCTGCCGCCGGGTTGCATTCCAAATAAGAGAGGTTAGTTTTGATTTTTCCTCTTTTCTTTTCTCTGTAGGTGATGGTGCCAATGATGTCAGTATGATCCAGGTGGCTGACACGGGTGTGGGAATATTGGGCCAAGAAGGCATGCAGGTAGTGTACACAAAGACAGCTGCAAATGACATCAGATTCCATTTTAAATCGGTTCAGAGTTTACCCTGGAGGCCCAGTGGCTCCACAGTCCATTACCATACATGGGCAAGAGTTTGCAGCCTGAGCTCACAGCCAGGCCTCAGCGCTCTTCCAGGAGCACTCAGAAGCTGAATGCTGCAGGGGTTCAACCTCCAAACAACAGAGTTTGCTGCCCGTCACCAAACTCCCTATTACTCATGTCCTGCCAGGAAACAAGCAGCCTCATCATGGGTGATTTCTGTGCAGTTGTGTGGTAATAATAAAGACAGCCATGTTCCTGCCTATGTTGTGTTGGGCTGAGCTGTGTGTGTTAGTGTAAAATGTTGTATGGAGGGGCTCAGATATGAGTGAGGGTAAGACCATAAGCACTATGTATAAAAAAAATCATAAAATAAGAATTTCCAACAGTAGGCAATTTGCTCACTTGGCAGTATCTGAAGCTTATCTTTAACAGTTTGGACATAATATATCCTTTCCTTCATGTGCATTGCAGGCTGTGATGGCAAGTGACTTTGCAGTCTCTCAGTTTAGACACCTTGGGAAGCTGCTGCTTGTCCACGGTCACTGGTGCTACACCAGACTTACCAACATGGTGCTTTACTTCTTCTACAAGAATGTGGTACGTAGCTGTCCCATCCCGGGAAATCACAGTTTGTGTATTTGAGAGCGCTGAAGGGTTTAGTGGGGCTTAATATTCTTTTTTAGTTTCTATTGTGAATGAGTTCAAAAAGACACAAAAAGCATATGTCAAACAATTCAGTTTCCCATTTATGTCTGCAGAGACCAGAGACTCTTATTCCTTGGATTGAATTTCCCACTCAAAGCCATTGTCTGATTTGCTTAAACAGTGGGTAACAGGCATTACTAATGTGGTGGCAACATGACTATTTAAACAAGTCGTGTCCAATTTTGAAATGCAAAGCTGCGTGCTACTCAAATATAATTTCAAAGTGGGGGATTGGCATGCACTCCACAGCATTTATACTTAATTTTCCCACAGATTACTGTAACCAGACCTAAGATCAGCCTATTTTCCTCCTGGCTTTTAAAACACTTGCCTACTGGTAACATTTTATCATGTCATCTTTGACTTTTCAGGCCTATGTGAACCTCCTGTTCTGGTACCAGTTCTTCTGTGGGTTTTCAGGCACATCAATGACTGACTATTGGATCTTGATTCTGTTCAATCTCCTTTTTACATCGGTGCCACCCATCATTTATGGTGTCTTGGACAAAGATGTGTCTGCGGAGATACTCATGCAGCTCCCACAGCTGTACGTGATGAGCCAGAAATCTGTGGTAGGTTAAAGAATGCTTGGCCTGAAGCAAATCAAAATGGTCAGCATTTGAGCCATTTCTGTCTGTCTTTCCTTCATGGTTCACATCAGGCAAACATGAAGTTTAAAACTACTTTCTTTATTAGAAAAACATCTAGGCCTGTGCACAAATGTATGTGCAGAAATAAAAGTGTTTTTTCACAAGTTTTTTGTAGGCTCTTTTCAGAGCCTACATTTCACCCAATTTTATCAGACATTTGGATGATAAGAGAAATTAAGGACTTCAGGTGAAGCAATGGACTAGGTGAACATCGTTACCAGCATGCTCACTTCATTCACTGCCTCAGCTGTCAACATGCTTCCTCAAAATGGGTTCCTTTTGAGCATCTAGGCTTCCTTTTAAAGATAAGGGCACTAGATGCTGTTTTTTCACTGTCATGTAAGGGTCTCAACTGCCAAAGTAATGAGGAATGGATAAGAACCAGAGCAGATTCCTTTCAAATAATCCTCAAGAAAGTTCTGGGTTCTTTTCCCCTTATTGGTATGTTCTGGAATTTGCTGGTGGCACTTTTCTCCCACCTGAACACACTATGCATCATAGCCACTCTATAAGTAAATTCTGTCCAAATATTTAGCACAGAAAACCACAGGGAGCGGGGGGTAGTTTCTAAATCAAAATTATATAAATCAGTAAGCTTTTTCCTGGTTTCTGCTTTGCTTAGCATGAATTCTAGCATAATTTTAACTTCATCTTTTTTTTTAAATTTAACACTTAATTAAAGTAATGTTTTTATTATAACAGTTGAAGGCAGTGACATACTGAGCCTGGGACAGAATAGATACTAGTACCCCAGAGAGAGGAAACATTGAGCATATGATTCACCTAAAACTCACCACTTTCTTTCTGATCACAGCCTTTCAATAACAGACTGGACATTAGGAAGCATTTCTTTACCGAGAGGGTGGTCAAACACTGGAACAGGCTTCCTAGAGAGGTGGTCAGTGCCCCAAGCCTGTCAGTGTTTAAGGGGCATTTGGACAGTGCCTTTAACTTTTGGACAAAGGCTTTAACTTTCGGTCAGCCCCGAAGTGGTCAGACCGTTGGACTAGATGATCATTGTAGGTCCCTTCCAACTGAAATTATCTGTTCTACTCTGTTCTGCTCTATTCTCTTCTAACAAATACTATTTAAAAAAGCAAGCTACAACATGTGCACTAGTTGTGCAGTCTCACCTGTATAACCTGGCAGAAGTCTAGGTCTGGTTTAGAAGGGAAAGAAGGATATATAGTGAGGGGCCAATGTATTTTGTTTGTTTGTGGACTTTTTACATTTCTTTTTAGATACCCGTCAATATTTTATGTTGCTTCATTTACAATATTTTTGCAAAATAAGTACCCTTTTGGTAGTGATACGAGCCTCTGTAGACTGGCTGGAGCAGGTTTGTGCTTTGTCAGTCACAGAGAGTTTTGACTAAGTAAATCTTACAAGGCCTCAGGATCTGGCCCTTTGTTTTGATCTTCAGTATATATACAGTGATCTGAGCTGAGATGAAGGTTTTAAGGCAACATAATCAGAATTACTGCATTACACAATAGGTTTTCTCTTTCACCTTTTTTTTTTTCCCCCCCTTAACCTTTATCAGAGTGTTTCTCTTTTGTGCAGCACAGCATTGCCTTGCTGTGTGGTTGGAGCTGTTAAGTAGTATATCATTTCCTTTCTTGCATGGAAGCACAGTGAAAGAATTGCTTTGAAATAAGTGCAGCATAGAAGAAAGAGAAATGCTTTCAAAGATGTAGTATGACAGTATTGCACTGTGACATCACAGGTGCACAGCTCTGTACAAGCTGTAAAAATGGCCAGTAACTTGGACTCATCTTCAGTAATTTAAAGCACTTCCCTGACAGGCAAATAAGAAGAGAAGTTTCCCACACCACCTCCAGAGAGCAGTTCAGTTCTTGAAAGGGCTGAATGGCTTTTTGGAGAAACCCATCTCTCTCCACTAATTGTAGAGGAAGCCCTGGGTGACTGAACTGCTCACCTACGTGTCTCAATTTAGTGCCTGAAGGAACGGGATGTATCTCAGCCAGGGGACATGCAGCTATGGTTTTATAAGCCGTTGAGCTGTCATACCAGTTTGCTGCCACTGAGTGAGGAAGGCTCATTGCTTCTCCTCTTCTCCCTTCTTTTCTTCCCATTCCCTGTTTTCACCCACATAGTTAAACTACCTTCCTTGTGCCAGCTCGGTTGTCCCATCATATCCTTCCAGGAGCTGATTTAACTCACTAAAACAGCAACGTGTTATTCCAGCAGAAAAGTGAATTGATTTCTCGCATTCTAGTGAGTTAAGTTTGCTCACAGAGGAGTCAACCAGCGCAACTTAAGAGGCAGAAGCATATGTACCAAAAAGAAAGGAGGTGCAAATAGAAGAAAGTGGGACTTGGCATTCAGTGATGGTAAGCTGCTAGGGCAATTCACTGTGCCCTAGCCCTCTCCCTTCCTTAGTACTCAGTTAGGTAAGGCTCTGGTAGGTCTGTTCTGGCAGAAACAGCTGTAAGATCAGAGCTCCCGGCTCTGGCTGCTAACAGTTAGCTACCTGTGTGGAGTGAGCTCTTGATTCTTATTATCATAACACAAAAGATGCCGCTTCATTGGGAAACTAACTGGAATTACCTCTGCAGATAGTCTTTCCGCAAATCCAAATTAATGCTAATTAAGGATGCAGCAATTTGTTCAATTTGTTTCAATGCCACTATCTTTTTTTTCTTACAGGCTTACTTGCCTTCAGCTTTCTGGATAACCTTGCTGGATGCGTTTTACCAAAGTCTCGTTTGCTTTTTTGTGCCTTATTTTGTAAGTGCAGGATATGAAATCCATGTATACATTTTGACATACTAAAACCCCAGGCAAATTAGAGAATAAAACGAAGCGTTTAACTTTACTTCCTCACATATAAATGTGTACTAACAGATAGTTATTGCAACTGAGCTGAACTGTGTGCATGCAAATATGTATGGTATTGAAACCATTCATGCCACGTTGTGTATTAGGACTATACGTAAAGAATGCATTATGCTAACCGCTGTCTTCCTTTACAGACTTACTATGGCTCAGACATAGACATTTTTTCTTTTGGAAACCCCATAAACACAGCAGCGCTCTTCATAATACTGTTTCACCTTCTCATTGAGTGCAAGTCTGTGGTGAGTACTTTGTTTCCAAAAGAGTATATTCCTAACAGTATGTGCATACAGCTTTTATTAAAATTAAATGGAAGAAAGAGCTTTGTATACAAAACAGAATAAGTATAAAAGGGTCAAAACCTAAATATTTTGTTTATGTGACCATGTGAGCTCTCCTATTGGAGCCAATAGAATTACTCGTATGACTAAAATTAACAAAATGTGGCCTCGGAATTAGTTGTAAATAGTGAAAGGATCCTGCCTCGTTAGGGTACGGTGGTTTTGGGGGTGTCAGTTTAGTTTTGCAAATGGTAAAACCAACCAGTGATCTGCTGAGCCTTCATTAGTTCCCAAAGCTTGCATCTCAAAGACAACACTGTGAACTGATGATCTGCTCTGTGGCCAGGATAAACAATTCAGAGGTATATTTTGGTGGCAGAACTAGAGAACCGATATGCTACAGAAACGCTATTCCAGTTTTTAATTAAGTCTGCGCAAGCTAAAGCATCTGCATTAGCTTGGATAAATTTACAGCCCTTACAAGGTTAATACTTGGCTATTTTGCATAATTTTAAAGAAAGTACAATAATATTTACAGTAGAAGGACACAGATTAATGGGGTTTAATTTTTCTCTGTCTTTTTTTTGAAAAATATTTTTTAGGATTGTTTCATAATGGATGAAATTTCAGGTTGTGATCAGTCTTTTCATTATTCTTTTGGGAGCATGGCAGCAGTGATAAAATGTCTTTATTGGGAATATACGGGCAGCATGAGTGTATCCACGCTCTGAATAGGAAAACATTACTTAAATGGGTTTTATTTGGCATTTTTGAATGTCAGCAAGCTGTCAGACCAATGACAGTGTTGTTTCCATAGTAACTATTATATCCGTTTAGGTATAAAATTACAGAAAACTCCAATGTAGAACAGTTAATCAGTGTCTCAAGCAAGATATATAAGGGGGGTGTCATGTGAAGATCTCGCCTCCATTTGCTTGAGAAGGCTTTGTCTGCTGCCAGTGGATGAGGTGGTCATCTAAGGCAAATGGCACAAAAAATGTTCTTCACAAAGGAATCAAAACCTATGCATTTAGTAGAATAAAAAACATTAAATGGCTGGGTTACCGATGAACTGTAGGAAGAAGGCTCCATTCTTCCTGGAATATTTTGTCTAAAATTAGGAATATTATCTGAACAGATCTATCCTCTGCTACATTAAGCAGCTGTCCTTGGAGGAGGAGTGTGTGCGTGTTCATGCATGCGTGTGTACACACATACAGGTGTTACAGGTCTTTCCGTTTACAGCTTAGATCTGATTTCTTTCCTCTTCTGAATTGCAGACTTGGATACATACAGCAGTTATAGCTGGCAGCATCCTGTTCTACTTTGTCTTCGCTCTGGCTTTTGGGGCAACCTGCAAAACCCACAACCCACCATCAAATCCATATTGGATCATGCAAAAGCACATGACAGACCCAGTATTTTACTTGGTTTGCCTCCTGACTACTTGTGTTGCTCTGCTACCCAGGTGCGTTTCTGTTTTATAATTGCAGATTGCTGTTGTTAACAAAATTAGTTTTCTTTGAATCAGTGATGCTATAAATCTCTCTGGCTAGAGGTCTTTCTCCCCCTCCCACCTGCAATGTAAAGAAAATTTCATAACTCTACCAGACCAAGCTATGTGAGGACAGCTCTTTAGTGACACGTTCTCAAAGTAGATTTCAGTAAATAAAAAATTTCTTTTGTGATATATATTATATTGAATTATTTATATTATATTAAATATTGTCTTTGGAGGGGAAAAACAGTAATCTGTAACCACAAAGTTTATAATTTATATACAAATCAGTTAAATTAGTGATCAAAGTTGAACATGTACTATACATAGAAATACTGCGCTTTGTCTGTGTCTACTTGTGAAACCATTTTCTGTTTGAAATTTATGTCATGAATATATATAAGAATATTTAGAATGAAGAATGCATGTACAGGCTGTTTTGCGGGGTGGAAACACGCTGACTAGATTCACAAGGGGTCCTGAGTTGTGTTTTTATTGTGCCTAATGTTTAAGTGTTGTGCCTCACTGAAGAAGCCGTAACTCCAAGGTCAATAACTCATTCACTCTGGAAAGGCAGGAGCGTTGGGTGGAGGTCCCAGACACCAGCACGCTGAGCAGGGAAATGCCTGAGCGAGCCAACAGAGAAAAACAAAGGGTGTGAAAACCAGTGAAAGAGACTTCATCAAACTCTCAGTCTAGCTCCATTCAGTAGCCACAGCCATCTTCCTTTCACTGGCTGAACGTGAACTCAAGTCTGCAGCCTATTAGCGAAGTGCCTCCAGTGCTAATTTATTCATTCTTCTGTGTTATGTCTCTTTCTTTCCCTCTCATATCATTTCAGAAAGAGTGGGACTTGAAGCTGAATTGCACAGACAGAAACTGAGAGAAGTGTTGGGGAGAATAACTGCCGTTTCCTCCTCACCTGACACCATTTTATATCGTTAGGCACAGTCTGAGCACACTTTCTGGATCAAGTGCAGCAGTACAGGCTGCATGAGTTGTCAGTGCTGCCGGCAGAGCCGTGGCTGTAGGTGCCTGCAGTAGCCACCAAGTACCCGAGTCCCCGGTGAAGAAGTTGCATCTGTGTTTTAAGCACGTCAGCCAGGGTTTTGCCGCACTCATCAGAGGTTGTGACTGATAGCTTTGGTTCACACTTCAGTTCAGCAGAAGGACAAACCGCGAGGTGCAAGAAACATGTATGCTCTTCCCTCCCCATCCCTGATCTCAGCTTGGCTTCAGGTGCTGACGGTAGAGCCTTTTCTTTCACATGCAGTAAATCTCCCTTACACAACAAATAAACAGATAAATGCTGCTCTAGGACCTTTTGGTAGGGCTGAAGAGAGCCTAGGTAGGAGAAAGCTTTCAGCTTGGTGACTGCTTCCAACGTACAGGTGTTTGGTTTTGAAGAAGACAGTGTTTTTCATGGTGAATTAAATACAAAATATTTATACTTGCCAGTGAAATTCTTGGAGTCATTTGCACTCTCCCTGGGCCAATACCTCAGAAGATTTGTAGCTGTTGTGGCTAATTCAAGCTTTTCTACTTCAGTGATTTGAACTAGAAGTGGCTATTATGGAACTGCTGCTGTCACATATACTTTTTTTCCCTTGCTTATTTCTGATGTAATCCTTTGTAAGGTGCTGAAAAGCCACCACTCAGTGGGGACTGCGAAGCTAAAGGGTGCTCTACACCTTCCAGCCTGTGGGAGTGAGATTGAGGCTTTCACTGGAGTTTTTAAGTGCAGTTCTCCTACAGAGGGACAGGCGTTGGATGCCCTGTTGACTGAAAATCCACTGCAAAAATCTATGATTAAAACCTTTGCCCAACCTAAGTTGCCAGTTAAGTCAGTTCTGATACGAATTATTCCTAGAATTTAATTGTGGAACATCACTTGCACTCCACATTCCTCTTACTGCATGTAATTCACCTTTGTTTCTTTGGCCTTTGCTTTCATGTTCATTCTTGCTTCTGGTGAATTCTCTGGCTCCTGCAAAAGTTAAAAATTTTAGAGTGATGCTCTGCCTACTCTTCCCAGCTTTCCAGGGCTATATTAGTGCTATATTATCAGTGCATATTATCATAGCAGGGATAAACAGCTTCTCAGTTGGAAGCATGAATTTTTCTAGGCCTGATTGTTTTCCACAGTAGCTCTTAACTCCTTCTGTCGGCACTACAGTGCCAGGGAAACTCTAAACTGCACGCTGATTTTGATACCTTTTTTCTGGGGCCTGACACTGTACACAGAAAGGTCCACTTTCAGTGCAGTTGGGACCCTGGCCCTTCACTGAAGTTGCAAGTGCACATTGCTGCAGTGACTAGTCTGTAGGAGAACCGTGTTCAGGACAGAAGAATGGAAGCACCTGAGATCAGTATCCGCCTTTGAAAATGCCAGTTTTAAAACTTGTTCTGGCGCAGTTGCTGGCCTTACAGTTCATGTTCACAAAATGGAACCTGCAAAAACTGTTTCAGAGGCTGCTGCAGCCTCAGGGTTACTTGAATGGTGTTTGGTTTCCTTTAGTGTTGCTGGAAACAGTTTTGAGTCTGCTTCTAAACAGCTTATTTGAAACTGTGTTTATTTTGTAGATATTTGCTGAGAGTTCTCCAAGGAACGTTGTTTCCGTCTCCAGTCTTGAGAGCCAAGCAACTTGACAGGCTGACCCCCGAGGAGCAGAGGGAAGCAATTAAGAGATGGAAAGATGACTGCGTTGTAAGCTGTAGAGTAGAGTTCCAGGCTACTTCTGGGTCTTCTGGGTCTTCCAGCTCAGCCGCAGGTGCCGTATCAGAGGAAGAAAGCACTGCCAGTGTTTTGCCAACATCTGAAACACCTTTTCAGGCCTGTTCAAGAGACGGGTTAGTGGAGGACACCTCCTTCTTACCAGACATTCAGGAGGAGTCTGGGAATACAAATGACTTGAACTCTGAAAAGACCGTATTTCTGAATTCATCAAAGGAGACTAATTCAGACATATTTGGCCGTAATAACTCAAGTGCCAAAGTCTCTGTGTGTGCTTCTGAAGAGGGCGGCAGTGCTGTCTCTCTAGCACACAAAGCAGGTTTGAATTCTGTTTTGTGTGAAGAAGATGCTTTAATGTATTTTACAAAGTTGGAATGCTAACTGTTTAAAACCCAAGAGTAATAACTGCTGATTTTTGCTACGTTGGGGTGGTTTTCTTCAGCCAAGGTAGATGATGCACATATTTCCTTAAAAGCTTTTTTGTTTATAAAGCTTTTCAATAATTTTATTAAGATGTTCAAGATCTAAATGGCTGGGTTGTTTTTTATATTTTTTCACACAGTAGACTTTGCATACTGCTTATTTCTTGTATGCAACGTTGCGCAATACCTCGTTATGGACAGGACATTGCATGAATATGGATTTGCAGGATCCAGTTCAGGTAAGCCAGCCTGCTCCCTTGCACTGCTATCCTAAAATCCTAGTGTTCCCTGGGATTCACCACTTGCTGAAATATGAAGGAAGCAGAAGGGCTGGGATGTAGCGTTACTGGTTGGCTTGTTGCAAGACTCCTCCAGTATGTGTATACAGTAATTGTTTTAACCGTTGTGGTCCAGTTCATTCACCAGGCTACTGCACGGGCCATCTCACTGCTGGCCAAACACTATTTTAACCATCAGAAGAGCGGCCCAGATGAGACATATGTGGCACGTGTCTCCCTCACCTCCCTCTTCCACAAAAAGAGCAAATCCTAGCACAGCCTTTTGTTCTCCATGATACTTCATCCTCGTGCTACACCCTTCCTTTTTGTCTCCATGTGCCGTTCCGTGTCATTCGCCACTGACTGGACTTCTTTTCCTCCGCACCCAACGCAGATGTTGGCTGCCTGACTTTTCTTCAAACTACCTCATGCCTGCACTGCAAAATTGTCCGCCAGTGCCAGCAGGTAGCTCCAGTCTGTCTTCAGGTCTTCTCTTATTCATAGCAGCCTCTAGCTGATGACATTACTTTTCTTCACTCTCAGGTGTTTTTACATTCCTCCAGACTTTTATAATAAACAGCTTAAGTATCTCTAAAGGCGACTCAAAAGAAGGTGTAGCCCATTGCACGTCCCAAATTTGAGCTCTGTTGATCATCTGCCTTGGAGATGTCCTGCCTCTGCCAGTTTCCCATTGCTCTGCACGCTGCACAGAAGCTGGCTGAGGTGTGTGTGGCTTCTTCTGGATTCCAGACTAAAATATTGCCTCCTTTTTACTTCCCTCCCCAAAAAGCTGCATGGCCAATTTATGGAGGAACTTAGGAAACTGTTTGTATCCACTCACACCTGTTGAAATGAACAGTTTCCTCAAACTGTAACTGCTAATGAATTATTAGTATTCAGCCCATTTTTTTGATTCTGTTTCTTTCTAAAACTTTCTGCTTTCCAATTGCCAAGATTGGTGTGTTTCTTTTTAGGCACCGTGTTTGGAGCAAGGGCTCTACTTTTTAACTGAACCATGAGCTTTCCATGTCAATGATCAACATTACATGTTCCACATCTTTTAAGATCTCTGAAAGAATTTAAACAAATGCTGTGAGGTCCGAGACAGCTGCTGCTATGCAAGACAGATATGGAGGGCACGCTAAGTTCATTCAAATGCAGGTCACCACATGTTGCCAAAAGTTTAAAACAGTTCTGTTTTCGAAAGGTAGAATGTAATTAGGGCTGACTCCATCCCTAGTGTTTGTGAGGAGAAAAATATTCTTTTTGTTTAGCCTGTAGAAGAAAAACAGTGGAAAGAGCCAGTGATGACAGCCATTTCTGCAAATATTTTTTTTTAATTTGGTTCAACATATGACAAAATATTTTTGCTATGTTCTAACATAAGGTTAGCGGGGACCTTTGAAGTGATGGCAGACATTCAAATTCTAAGAGATCATGTCGAGCGTGTTGGTTTGCAGTGACGGTTTTCAGATGTTTGTCTGTAGCATCCTCCTTGCTGCAGGGGGCCCCTTGCCAGGAGTGGACGCCAGGTGTCCCGAGTGAAACACCGCAGCTTTCTCTGCAAGCCACAGGAACTGCGAGGTGTCCAAGCAGATGCAAAATGGCTGGCAGGTTGTGCGGGGAGATGAGCTGGTACAAGGGCAGAGTCGTGCAGGAACAGACTTGCTGGGACTCGGCGAGGTCAGCTGCCCTGCTCCGCAGCCCCAGGGCAGCCTCGGCTCTACCCTTATCGTTCCTAGCAGACGTTCTTCTGTTGTAAACAGCTCCAGCGAAGCGGGCCAGGCCAGTGCTTTCCTGCCCTCAAAGTCAAATGTTGGGTTTGTTTCTGTTGTCTCACCTGAATGTTTCTTCTGCACCTTGAATCTATGGCCTCTCTGCACTCGTGGCCCCAGAGAACAGGTTATTCTGTCCTGTGGTTCTGCCAGCCTGTGACCCTGCGACTGAGGTACGTTGAGCTCGCATGGAGGAGCCCTGGGACTTGCCGTGACCTGAGGGAGTGCAGGGCTCGGCTCTCTCCCTGTCACTGTAAGAAGGAGGCGGGGGGACAGCCCTGGCCTGTGGCCTGCCCTCCTGTTGCCTCTGCTGCAGGAGCGGAACCTGCCAGCGGATTTGGCAGGTAGCTGATCACTTAGTCTGAGGAGTTCCTGTGTATCACACAAAAGCTGTAAGCATTCAGAGTAAGCTCTTCCGAAGTCCTCTGTGACTGTAAGCCGTGGCATCAGAGTAACTGCACGAAGAAACATGTGTGGCAGTCACCCGTTAGGCCTGGGGCCCGCTGCATGATGCCTCTGGGACGCTGAAATTGCTATTATGTGGCTTTTCACAAGCCTGGTCACCCCACTGCTCACTGCTCGTGTGGTGAGGCTTTCACGATGGGTCCTTAAATTGGATGAAGGATGATTTCATCTGGGTCTCAAAAGTGCCAGGCCCTGTGGGTTGCCTTGAAACTTTAGGTCCTTTTAAAAGTTCCTCTGTGCCGAGATTGTAAGGACTTCTGTACCGCTTGAGGTGGTACCAAATAACACACGCGCAGACATACACTATTTTTTTCTTGGTGTGTTGTTTCACTGCCGGTGTGTGTTCCTTAAAACTGTCCAGTATAGGTTGTGTTCTTCTAGAGGACTTTGATAAGCGGTCTACGTGATAGAAATCCGTTCTGTAAAACCCGATCTTTTCCTTTTTTCCTTTTTTTTTTTTTGTGGACAAATAGCAGAAATATCTAAGGGCTGTCTGCTGTGATCACTTGCTGTTTTTTACTGAAGGGGAGATGAGGGTAGTGAGTCTTTAATAAAAGCTTCAAAATGTTAATTGGCCATGTCTGACGTGGTGCCAAATGAAGGGTGCAAGCCAATCAGTCTCCTTTTGCTTCGCAGCAGCTGAATGTTTCCTTTAGGTTTTTTTTCGCAGTGGAGACGTCAGGACCCCCTGCGTGCTTCTGCACTGCGGCACAGCATGACCTGCCTTTTCCATTTGGAAAACAAGCTTTTTAAGATCATCTCACAGGTGCCTTCCAGATGTCAGGAAGGAAAGCACAGCATTTACACTTTTGTCAGTTTAAAACGAACCCAACCAACCACCTTCAACTCCCCAAACTCTGTAGCTACGCCTAGAGCAGCTTTAACTCACTTTTCGATGTGCAATATTTGAGTTACAGAAAAAAATACATTTTTTAAAATGGTTTTTTTCACAGCAGCCGCACCTGTGCTAACCATTTGCAGGTGGCAGCCAGCCGCAGCCTTTACTGAGTGTTTTCGCAGCACAGCGAGCGTTGGTCTGTCCCTGGGGCACGGATTGAGCTGAATGTTTAACCCAAGCTGTGGTTTTTCCCTCAGCTCCGCTGGCTGCAGCACAAGGCTGAGGACCAGCCGACACGGAGCACCCCCCGCTGCTGCCAGCCCTGGCTCTGCCGCTGGCCAGCCCGGCCCTTGCCCTCTGCGGAGGCTACCGGACAAGTTCCGAAGGTGGCCGTGTCAAGAACATTCTCAGAGCTGAATTTCAGTATGGTTTTTGTGCTGTTTGTTCCTGGTTTATTCTGGTTATGTTACTCTTGCCCTCATGGTCCTGGATACCTTACTGTTGTCTGCAGTGAAAAGGCAAATTTTAACTATTTTAAGTTTCTGCATGCTTATTATTTTGATTTCAGCATCTGTACATGTTGCTGAAATGCTGTGTGCCAGTTAAAAGGAGATGATTATTTCCAACTAATTGTATTCCTGAGGAAAGCCACAGAACAAAGCGTGTTCAGGGAAATTTGACTGCAGCTCTAGTTTTTCAGATGTTTCGATCCAGAGCAGTTGTTGGCAGTGGTATTCTTGGTAATATTCTGTACTGGAAGCATACATGCAGAAGAAACTATAAGTTGTGCAGTGGTGGTAGTGCCAGAACCTCCACAAGTGGTGTAGTGCTAAGAGGGCTGTCAGGGCTGCTTCAAAAAGCTTGATAAGGGTATGCAAACACCTTTTCAAGGCTATTTTTAGGCATTATTGCTAAAGTTATCGCTTCACACCTCCATATTGTCATTGAATCTCTCTCTCTAAAGATTAAAACACGTTTTCAACAGAGAAGTTACTTGGAAAATGATTGTAAATTTTTATTAGTACAGCTAGAAAGACACACATCTGCTTGACTGTGTGACATCATTGCTTCCATTTGGAGCTACAGCTGTGTAGAAGTAAAACCAACAATTGTTACCTTACAGTGAGGCTACACTTGTAAGAGAAACAGCATAACTGTGATCATAGCTGTTATGTCAGCACACAAGGAAAGGCTTGATACCGTGGAAGGAGGAGTATGTTCGCCTATTTCATGTGCACACATAAAAAAAAGCAGTATAAAAATACATTTATAAAATTACAAATTTCCTCTTTACATGGAATGTTGTGTCAGACGGAGTTGTGGGGAAGGAAAAGACCCAACTTGCTCCCTCCTAAAGCCGTTTGGGATGGGGCTCAGCCTGTAATTTCTTCAGACTGATCCCATATAGGAGGGGGCTGGACCATACATTGAAGCAGGGCTCTCCCTCATTTCCTGGGAGGGGCTGCTCGGAAACTGGTGGCAGGCCAAACCCCGTTAATTAAAATGTGTAATTACATATTATCATTTGGTAGTGCTAATATCTACATGAAATGATTATATGTACTCCAGTGCTTTACAAAATTCCGAGCTGCTAACCACTTCATCTGGTGGGGAGACGTCAGGCTGGGCTGTTCGGTTCACGGCACCTCTCTGTTTTTACTTCTGGAAAACAGACCTCGCTGAAATCCGCCTGTCACCAGAGACGTCAGAGGGACAGCAGGGCGGGCTGGCTCCCACAGCCCCTGGGCCGCCTACTCCAGTAACTCTCGGTAACCGGCTCCGGGATGTTGAATGGTGCTGCCCTACAGCTGCAGAGATCCTGGCCCCAGAGAAAAGCTGAAGTCAGGGACTGAGAGCTCCAGCTTCCATATCTGTGAGGCAAGGGCATCAATAACCTGCTTCAGCTGTCATCTACTTGCACTGGAAAAACAAGGTCACAGCTGCTTTCTCTCATTTATAGCTGGGGGAAGAGGAGCATTTATATGTTATAGTAAAAACAAAATCCTTAAAATATATATATATAAAAAAAACCAAACCCAGACCTGGCAAAGCCTAGAAGGGTTTTCTTTCTGAGCATGAAACAGTGATACCATAGTCATTTAAACAGAGTTTCAGAATCCATAACATAAACATTGAATATTTATTAATAATGCTGTCTAGAGTGCTGTCTAATAGGTCCAACATTAGGCATGTTAAAGGAGATGATGTGGAAATAAGAGGTAAACCTTCACTAAAGCAATAGTCAGATCTGTGTGGGTTAGCTGTAACATGGTTAACAGTACCTGAAATGTCCATTAGTTAGCTCTCTCAATGCATGTTTCCACATATGGCAGTCATGGGGTTGACAAGGCCCTGCCATATTGTCAGGGGGGCATGCCAGAGGTAGCAGAGAGGGTAATTATATGCCTTAGGCTGGATTCACAGCGAACCAGGCACAGCACTGAAAACACGCAAGTTTTAAACGCACTGATCCCCGGTGAAATTCATCCTGTAATCCTCAGGTTCCTGACTCCTCCTACTCTGGCCTCCCAGAAGCTGTGAGCTGCGCAGGATGTCACCCACAGCCGCCCCCTCTAGCACCATAAAGAGGTGCCCAGCTCCATCATCATGTTTTTCAACCAGACTCTCTTGGAGTGGAGGCTTAGCCTCTTACCTACTGCACAGAGCGCTCCACCAGCTGGCTACCAAGCACTTGAGCTCTTTGAGCCTTTGCTGATGAAGCTGTTGCATTTTGCTTAACATACTTCTAATATTCATTTGAACAGAAGCTGGAAGCCAAGTCTGCCATCATTCAGATTTCTTTCTGCCTTTTTGTTTCTCCCAATTGTTTAATCTTGCTAAGCAAAATGAAACTTTCAATGCAAGATACTAGAAGAGACCTATCCACAAATACCCAGTTTCCCAGCATCTGGGATACTGCTCACGCTGCGTCGTCTGCACTTTAAATCTGCATTTTCCATATCTCACCAGCTATTCAAAGTAGCTGACTCGGGGCGGGGGGGGGGGGGGGAAACGATTGCCGTGGCATTGCCAACCCTGTTATGTTTCTAGAGGGCTGGAGATGCTCAATGCACACTTTATAGGCTGTGGGGCACAAGTTTGATAAATGCGCTAATGGGTGTAGTGCTGTCAAGACACGGGTGTTTGCTGGATGCATTAAGACAGCGGAAGCTTCAGAAAATTAAGTGGCAGAAAACGTCCAAAGAGGCTGAAAAACTTAAGTTTTGGTCTTGGGTGCCTCACGTGGTAGTTACGGGTCTGTTGGCCTACTGTTCCCTCCCTCACCCCGCAGGGATGCCCAGGCTGGCTCTGGGAACAGAAGCTGTGGAGTCAGGATGGCGCAGGGTTATGCCCATGCAAGTTAGCCACCCCGAGGGACAGAATGCGTTAGCTCAGGCGCACCAGCGGCACCCGCCTATGTGCCTTTGGAGACCTGCAGGTGTACTTTGATGTGCCCTGTACCCCGTGGACATATGACCTCGTCGATCTCTCCCGCACCTCCAGCGTGTGGTGCGGCCATGCCTGGTGTTACCCTTGTGAATATACGTCCTGTCAGTGCCCTCTGAATGCACTGAGCTAATTCCTGATGACAAGAAGTGAGTGAAAATGCATGTGCGACTAACTGAATAATATTAAAATATGTTATCTAAAAAGGTTTTTCTAGTCTGTGCTACTGCTTAGTTTGAATAGCTGAAAGGCAGAGAGTGGCTGATTCTTTTCTTTTAAGCCTTTTGCTGTGTTTGGAATAGCACCACAACACAGTTAAAAGAAAAGTCAAAAGGATTATTAATTCTACCCCAAATATATTCACCAGCAGAGGGTTTACCGTTAACACACACTGCATATTCCATAGCTCCACAACAAGAACAGATAGAGCTTGAAACTCTTTTCATAGAGTTTCTGGACTGCAAAAGCTTCAGTGTTGAAGTGCTGATTGCTTTTTTCTTTTGTCTCTCAGCACAATTCTTACCATCTGGAGTTAGTTTAGCAGAAAGGTGTGGATGTATATTTGTCTTTCAATCCACTCAATAAAATGTGACACGTTACTGTAAACTCCAGGTCCCAAAACCTTGGAAAAGCAGACAGAGCCCCAAGATGTTAAACCAAACAAAGTCCAGCGCCCTGCAGGTTGCTCACACACAAGCGGTCCACCACTGTCACCCTGCAACATGAAAGAAAAACACAGTCTATAGGGGCTACACGTGGCCAGCAGTCAGACGGTTAAAGCTATGTCTCAGTTACTACAGCGATTTGCCTTTAATAAATAACTCAGCTGTAAAAACTGGCTGCTCTGCTGGACTATGTAGCAGCGCACAGCATTACCAGTATTTATTCCCTGTTATATTTGTACAAAAAAATTACCTGCAAAAGGCTCATCATACAAATAAAATGAAAATCAGTCTAATAGTTAACTAATACAGATAAACCTTAGCGTCTTCCAGCAGCATTTCATTATCATAGACAAATTCAGTCTATATTACACCAAGAGTAAAAACTGGGTTAAAAATATGTAAATAACTTGTCATTCCTATAGTAGATGAAGTATGCTATACCTAATAATCATCATAGTACTTTTGAATTCTAAAAGCAAGCCTGGCTGTGAGTTTCTCCTGAGAGAGAAGCCTACCATGCAAGAGTCCACAGTGCCAGATTCATAGCCAGCACACAGCATCCTGCTGGTGATGGTTTTCATGTCAAAGTATGACTGGCACTGTTCTAAGGAAATGATGCGAACCTCTCCTTCTTGAAGCTTGAAAGGCACTGAAAAACAGAATTAAGCATTAAACTATGCACATACAAACACTTAGCTATAATGGCTCTTTGAGATATAGGATAAATATTTCCATTAGGATAGATTATAAATATTTCTTTTTTTATATATATTAAACATAAAGCGAAAAGAATCCCCCTTTAGCACAAAGCTAAGATGAAAGCAGCTGGTTTTATGCACTGCTGCATCGCAGGATTCGTGATCGGCATGCTCCCGAGTCAGGAGTGTTGCATTCTGGAGCGGGCCCAAGCACATGGGGACTGGTGTGACGCTGTTTATCGTGCATTTGCACTGACAAAGGAGGGAGAGCACCTTTACACGATATGGTATGGGACTTTTAAGGTGGGGGCAGTATTGGCTGGAAAACATGGCAGGGAGGAGAGGTTTGACTCATTGTTCCATGGCACGATCTCCCTTCTCAGTGTCTCTGATGGTAAAGCTTGGTATAATCACAGCCATTTTGAGTTATGTTTGGGTAAATTTGCCTTAGTGTACCAGGGAATCAGCATTCAAAGGTTACTGAAATTATTTTAGCACATTCAGGAGACAACAAAGGACTCCTTCCTAGTCTAAACAGCTGACCGAGCTCAAATTCTAAGGACCGTTGTTCCAACGTAGGGCATGAAGTAGTAAATGCTGTGTAGCCATGATGGGTTCTGACACTTCATAACATAAAACCTTTAAGAATAACACTGAAACCACATTAGAGAGCAAATAACCTTTTTCCACTTCCTAGTGGTGCAAAAGCATTCTGTGGGTTTTTTTTCTTGCCATTACATGAAAGATATTTTTAGATGGGTAGAGCTCCTAGTAAACAGCCAATCCCTCACATGTGCAATTTAATTTTTGCCACACATCTGACCTGGCCACTACAGGTAAAGTCCCACTTGAAGCAATACTGAAAGGAAAATTGCCTTCTCCAGTGTACAGAAAGACAGCCTTCCCTAGTCATCGCTATAATAACGAAGAAAGAAACACGATAGCTAGAGCACTAACAGCGTTGGGGCCAGGATAATTTGCATATGATGCATGCAGAATTGTTTTGTCTAAACAAAGATTTACGTAACACAATTGTTCTTGTCATGGGACCCAAGGATTGCAGTGGCCACAGAACAAGAAAAACACACTAAGGTTCTGTCCAGAGAGATAAAAACAACACGTGGGATTATGCCTGCATGGAATAAATCGTGTCACAAGTCCAAAGTGTGACACAGAGGGTTGATTCGAGAAAATGTTCTTTCAGCCTGTATGCCGATGCTTGCAGTGCCTTCCGCTTTCACTGAACTAAGAATGTTGCCCCCCCGATGATCTGATACCTTCTCAATACAGTGCTGAATACAACCTAAACCAGTAAAATGATAACCAATCCAGGTAACTTTCTTGATAGGAGTTTCTAGATCCTCAACGTTGTTTTAAAATCAAGCCACTTGTCTAAGTAAGGATTCAGGAGCATAAATGCAGGCTGCTGATTTGGAAAGCTAGGCTCTAGTCAAGCTAGATCCCTTCACGGGTAGTTACAGTTCCCTAGTATTTAATAAGGTCTGGTAATAGTACAAATGGATAAAGCTTTGTAATGGGATCACTTATTTCATTAACTTAGTAGAAGGTTAACTTGTTTTTCCAAGAGTCCCAGAAATACTCATCTTACTTTTGTTGCCCATGTGTCCCCAGCCTGTGATGTAGCAGTAGGTATCTGGCCGAACCAACTGATCCTTGCTGGGCAAACAGACAGGTCTTACGTAGCTTGTCTCGTTGATATCCTCGTCTAGTTCCACAATGCTGATATCATAGTCTACGACTGCTCTGTTGTAGCGTGGATGGAGGATAATGGTCTTCACTCGTCGGGTCTGCATGAAGCCTGACGGATGATCAAGATTGCTAATCCCAAACACGACTTTCCAAACAGCTGCATTTTCTCTCCTTTGTAAGAAAGAAAAAAAATAGGAAATTTCAATCAAGAGCATGCTTTTAAGCTAAAATACCTGAGAATTTTTTTCTCCCTGACTTTTTGCACATTGCACTTTGCAAAGCATTGCCCATACAAATGCTACAAGAAAAAACAAATACTTGGGCATCATTACTTACAGCTAAGATCTGAGCAATGAAAGACAATGCTTTCCATTGCCTTCCTGCCTGGTACCAAACGAATTAAAGCTCGCACCTTCAGAAGATACGTAACCACCTATTAGTTGCTGTATTAAATGCCAAAGGCTCTCAAAATCATGCCTCGGATCCTGCCCAAGTCTTGGGTGCTCACATGCTCACTGGTGGGTGTGTACAAATTTCTCTGGGGTGACAATATTGTTCAGTAGTATGCTGCTGACAGCAGAAAGTCTAGCTGAAATCCCAAGAGAGTCTGAAAGAAGCAATTCTGTTATGAAATATAATCTTTTATGATAGCAATGGGAAAAGTCCCATATTTATTGGGCATTCAGTCTGTGCCAAGCATATTTCCTATGCCTAAAGTCACAGGTTACTTTGGCTCTTACAATTGTTTAAGAGTCTTTTGGTAAATATAGAAGATCACAAAAAAAATGATGCATATGATACAAGTGGGAAGACTGAACGAGCATCTGTTGAGACACATGAGAAAAACACAGACTTTATGAAAGGCTTCAAGAGTGCAATCTCTTGATTGTAACTGGTCACAGGATAAGTCACAGGTTCCTCATTAGTCTGTGATTCTAAAAACCCTCAAGAAAGTCAGCATTTTTCACAACTGATGAAAGACAGTTCCATGTAACTAAGCACCTTTGACAAGATCGAAGCTTAATCAAAGCAGTGTAAATCAAAGCATGCAATATTTCAGCTTTTTCACAGTACTCAACAGGATTGTAATTCCTCTAATTTGTAAAGAGATTTGGTTGCTAAATAAAGGCTATTTTTATCTGGAGTTGCACGAAAATTCTGGTATTTCAGACTATAATGATCATTTTACCATCATGATCAGTTTGCGAGTTTTTCCATAAAGTTACAAGATTCAGTGTTAAGAATATTCATATGCTAGTGTGTTTGGGAACACCATTGTAAAAAAGCATTGCTCAGAGCAATGAGCAGTCACAGCCAGAATGTATTGTCCTACAGTCAAGAAAAAAAACCTTAATGTCTTGGATGCTTTGGTGCACTGCATTTCCAAACCATCTCGACAAAACTCTGGGGACTATACTAATAAAACTAGCAAAGGACACGATGTTTAATTTATGCTCTCTACAAGTATTCTTGACTATTGGCATTAGTACTTTCTGCTGCATTACTGTTATATTGTCCTCATGTTTTGTATCCCAAACATCACATGAACTTCATAAAATACTTCACAAAATGGAGCGTTTTGTCTAAAGCACCAGAGCACTTTAAAATCTGTTTTAATTGTTGGCTTATCTGGCTGGCTTGGTAAATTTTTAGATACTTTATATCAAGAAAGCTTCGTGGCATCAAGAATGATCTTGCTGTTGCTGTATCAAGCTATACAAATGAAGAATTTAAAGATTTCAGGCTGCTGGGAACATACCCTCAAATCTATTCAGAGAGGCAGAAGAGAAAAAAGTTCATATAACTCTTCGATGAATTATTAAGCCAAAATATCTTAGTACTTTAAAGCATTTAGAATACAAATGCGAAAGAGACCTTTTACATGTAATATTCTGAGCTCACATAGATATTATATACCCCTAAATGAGGGGTAAATGAACAGCTCCAAAATGCAGCGGCAGTCTTTCTGCATTTGTCAAAAATAGGAGAATTTTTACTTCATAAATTTGACAGCTTCTTTGCTTATCTTTCACTAATGAGCGAAATCCCTTACCCGTGAAATTCAGTGGCAGTCCAATATTGCTGAAGGATCTACCTCTAAATCCTACCCTTTATTTTAGATCACCAGAAAAAATTCTTCCAAAGGTAAAGAAATATTCCAGATACTGCTTAGCTTTATTTAAAAATAGATGGGGAAAGAAGAGAAATTCCTTGTGCAGGACCCAAAATCAGATAAATACACTGTTCTTGTTTGTATTATTCAGGTTTAGCACTCAGTTTAGAAGGAAGGTTATCTAGGTTACTCTTTTAAGTTTTTCGTTATTACTTTCCTTCTCTCTGAACGGAATCCGTTCTTGAACATCCTTAGGGCTTGACATGATGTGATGGTCAGAACTGAGGTCTCTCCCATGTCATTTCCTCTAGCCTTTCCATTAATAGCCTCACACCTTGAGATACTCACACCATCGCCTGCCTGATGGCTTCTGGCTTGGACACAAAGGCCACAAACTTTGCCCCTACCACAAGTTCCATCAAGAGCCGGGGCGGGGTGGGGGTGGGGGGGAACCAACAAATACCAAAGAACTCAGTGTTTCAGAAATAAAAAGACAAAATTGAAATTATTACTGAAAAAGGGAATGATTAATGTTATAAAGAAATATCAGTCAAGAGATACTCGCTTACCACAGAATGTCTGATGGCTTCAACAGAAACAAAGGTGTTTAGTGTAGTCTAAAATAACTTCCAATGAGCAAGTACCAGTTTAAAGCAGGATTAAGCACTGATGACAACTGCATAGCAGAAAAGTACTTGCTAATTACAGCAGAAAACACACATTTCAATTATCTTCAGAAACCCAATTAAAAAACTTCTGTACAAGACAAAAGAAACGAGGTAATAAACTTCCCTCCAAAAGGGAGGTTCATTAAAAAGAAATGTTGGTTAGCACCAAAAAGCTGCCAATGACCAAGACAATTGCTAAGACATGTAAACTTCCTCTGCGCTCCAGACTCTCCATCCACCACAGGGCCTCAGATACTAGGAGGCACCGAGGAGTGGTTAATGCTGACTGTTTAATGATTGCAATCCTAATAAAGGAGTGGGGTGTTTATAATTAGAAAAGGCAGTGACTTTGACATGTCAGTTGCACTGTAAGTAAATACTCAGTTTTTATTTTTACTAATGGACACAGCATTTTTCCAGAGTAATTTCTACGCTGGTTCCCAGAATGATTTTTTTAATCTACAGCAGTTGTATGAGAGCTATAGGATTAGTGTTTTGGTCTTCTTCCTTTTCCAGTTTCCTGCTGAAAGCCAGAGCATCTTCATTTAGCTTTCATCAGTAGAGACACCAGCAACAAATAACAAAGCATATGAAAACCTAAGCTGATGCTGTTTTATACCATTTACTTTCTTTTTTATTCTCTTAAAAGCGGGCCTTGGTGATTTGCCATTCTGCAAAGGTCATCACCTACCCTCAGTGTGTTTGGTAGAGGAGGGAGGACTTGGTAATTCACATGTGCAAGTTATACGAACAGTAGAAGTGTCTGAGCCCTCTCACCCTTCAAAGCAGTGTGCCACTGTCAAGACCCATCTCTTTGCAATCAAAACGCAGCCACATATGTGTCCACTTGGCTCACTCTGCAGGGAGCATTGCCACGGCCACCGGCCTGGACGACTGGTCCTGCCACCAAGGATCCTCTTGTTCATGCGAGCAGCTGGGCGACGGCCACAGTCTAGTGAGGAACAGATGCAGATGGGAATTAATCGTTACCACAAAGGCAGCACATACAAGACCTTCTGCAAGATAACTGGGCACAGAACAATATTAGCAGTCATGAATACACTGAACAATACAGTAAATGAAGTCTTCAACAACCACACAATAACATCAAATACATTGAGCCATTTTCATCCTTCCTTTATATCAAAGGATTTGCTCTCGTGATATTTTGACCAGCTCAGCCTGAAATATTAACCAAGCTAAGTTTGGGATCCTGACTTCCTTTCTCTCAGGAGCTGCCCTTGGGAAGGTTTCCTGGGTTTATGTCCTTGTCTTTCTGTCAGCTAGCAACTTGTTTGGGCTACTTTGTACTGTCCATAAGAACTGCTTCTGGAAAATCTGCTCAGCAATAATACGGCTTTTCTTAAGCCAGGCACGAGGTGAGCGTCACACTGTTTGCTCAGCTACATGGCACCAAGCTTGCTTTGCCTGTGGAAACTACTAAGGGAGAATACTTGAAGATTCGAAGACATTCCAGTACTCTGTCCGTTCTACTTTATAAGCCACTTCCACTGGAAATTATACCAGATTCCCATCTGCCAGGCAGTTACTTTTCTGAAATAGTTAGCCCTTCACTTTTGTTTCATTTTATATTCTGGATTTGTAGGATGGCAGACTTATTATTTATCCTGTTTATACTCAGTCAGATTTAGAGAACAGAAGAACAGCACCAGTTTCTGCAATCAGCCTCCCAAGGGAGGATATGCTGCCATTGCATATATTCATGGGAATTTAGTGGTGAAGAAATAAATTAGAGCAAAGGTCATTTATTATTTGTAATTCTTACTGTGTTCACTTAACTTCAGAGGGCAAGGGATTTTAAGTGTACTTAAAGCAACATATGTAAGAAGCAAATACCTTTGACAGGCTCCTATGGGCTATTTTTTTTTCCTGTAAGAGTAGTAAATGTTTTGATTAGTTTCCCAAATTTAGGTGATGCTTTGTGATTAATTTCCCCTGCATCAAGCTAATTCATAATTTAAGTGTTCTCCAGCAAAGCTCTCCTTGTCTGTAGAACATGCTTTCACTGAAGATGAAGAATTTCTGCATTTTCAAACCACTTAAACTTGCACAATCTGGTGTGCCTACAAACTTGGTTGTAGCTTTCTACTTCACGTTCTTCTGTGCCCTTGAGCTTCAGAACTAAACAGATCACAGCTTCAACTCCCAGGCAGATAGCCTGCTAACCACTCTGGTGGGAAAGGATATTTTCAGCAGGAAGTTTTATCAAATTAATTTTTGGAACCTGACTGCTGACAGAATTCATTTTGTGGGAGCAGGACCGGTCTACTGCAATACACAGCCTCGTAGTCAAAAAATAAGAAAAGCTGATGAAATTGAATACAGTAGGGAAAAAAAAAATCCAATGCAAAACTGGATGTTGCAGAAGTCTAGTCAGATTTCAGAATGAATCCGCACTAAGCATCTGCATTTGTTAAAGTAATTTAACGCATCTTGAAAAACATCTTTGTTTTATATGCACGTCTGTCTTACCTTCTTTAGTGCAAAAGAGAGCCACCTTGCTTCTGCTTCGACACATCTGTCTAAATATTGAAACAAGAACATGGTGGAAATCTCAATTAATTGATGTAATTTTTGGTAATTTGCAAATCAGCACAGGTATTGTACTCGTTGTTGTGAACCAGCTGTTAAAATTCCCCCAAACTGTAAAAAGAAACACAAGTAGCTTCTTATGCCAGACCATCCATGGTTTCCAGCGTCTGCCTGGAGATAATTCAAAATATTAGTTCAGCTTTACAATGCATTTCATGAGTGGGTGCTACATATTTTGCAGACTACCTCGTGCTCTGGGCACCGATCCAGCTCTGAGGTCAGCTGGGATGTATACTCTGTCAAGTCTTAATTTATGGCACCTGAAAGCACAGAGATTGCCATTCTCCTCTTCCTTACAGCTGAAGGATAGAATTTCCTTTGAAATACCTTTGATAACAGATGATCTTTCATGCCCTAAAAGTTTGGGTGTTTTGAAAAATCCAGGAAGTTTGCAAAAGTAAGTATTAAAACGACAAAAAATTATCATTTCTGTTGAAAGTTTTCAGACGAGAAAGAAGTGTTTCTTTGTCAAAGGAAGGGAGATCCTTGTTAAAACAGCAAGCGTTGTTGCTCAACTAGCTGGCTGCCTTTTTGTTTCCACCACGTTTTCACTCCTACCATATACGTGCTTTTCTGAGGCAGGTGCAGCGCTAAATTAGACTGGATACACAGATTAGCTGTTCCCCAGGTAATTCTTTGAAGGCTGTAATCTCAGTAGGTAGGCAGTATCTTTAAAATTGCAACCACCTAAAAAGAAGCTGCATTTGATTTTAAGTCATAGATACTAATGTGGGCACAACAACAGAGTGGCAGCAAGCTCATCAGATTAGCTTGAATCTGTGATTTGACCAGACCTCTGTCCCTTACATTGCATATGCCCCACCCATATACTGTGCAAATCAGCCTACTTACTGTTCCTGAAAACACAGACCATAAAATTCTGTTTCTAGAGACAGATGACCAATTTCAGGAAAGAAAATTCTGTGCTCAGTTTTGAGGGGCATTTGTGCTCCATAAAAACAAAATACAGAATATAACTGAGACCAGCCACACTCACGCCTCACACTTGCTTCTTTGACTTATGAAATAGACAGCTCTAAATGAGAAAGCTTTTATGTGTGCATAGCCTCCACTGTGCCATTCCCTCTTATCAAAACTTTATGAAACTAGTGGTGCATTTGTTAGCTTTTGCCCAAGTTCCCAGTAGTCCAGGAGCCTGACAGCTCCTTTAAACATACAACATACCCCACAGCACAGACATTTTACGTGCTGGAGTTGATCCAGATATACACAGACACCTTGGAAAAAAAGAACTTACCAAAGGGAGTTTGTCATCCTCCATTGATAAGGGACTACCCACAGCTGTGAAATAAATCTCATTTACCTGTTACTTACCCATTCACTAGAAGCGCATGTAAAGTGGACGCATTTTTATTCTTCCAGTCTGAGTGCAGATTCAGCCATTTTTGATGCTGCATTTCCTCATTCTCTACTACAATTTCTGTCTTGGATGGTCCTCTGAAACAAATGAAATACATTCATAGACCTTCCAGTAGGTTTCTATGTTACAATTATGTAGGTGAAGAGGCCCTAATGCCTCCTGTTTACTCCAAAGATATACAGTTGAATGTTACGTCAAAGCCACGTGTGGCAGAATCGTAGTTAGGGGAATGAAATCACCCCAAGAAGCCAGGCCAGCTAACATATTACTGTCACTTATAGCGTATTTTCTGACAAGAACCAGAACTGGCATCAGGAACAGCAAGAGCCTTCTGATGGCATTTACTGTAGTGTATACATTGACATGCTGTTTCTACAGTTTCTTGCCTCCAAAGATACAAAAAATACATCTTCATATGTAGAAGACGTAAAAGAAAAAATATTTTCTTACATTCCTATCTTTGGAAATCCATTAAAATTTAACAGTAAAGAGCAGTCTGGGTCTTGTTAATAATACTTGACAGTATCTCTAAGTCCAGGCTGTCTGCTTTCCAAAACAGAACAAATCATGGGTGATGATGTCCTTCTGCAGCAAATTAACAGGAATATGAAAATAAGTTAGAATGGTTCACCAGGAGATATTTTCATATATCCACTTCCTCAATTTAGTTCTTGCCTGATGATAGACTCAAGCCGCTGAAGAAATTTCTGTTTTAGTAAATCTCAATTGCTAAATGGAAAAAAGAGCGTATTATTTTTTAAATAGCTTTACAAGTCATGCAACTCTCCAGCACAGAACCATCCATGATTAGCCATCAATCCCTGTCAATGACAAGGACTTTCAAGGACTGCTCTCCTGAACACTGGTCGAAGGCCAAATTCTAAATCCTAGTTCATGGAAAAGAGAATGAGAAAAGTTCAGAAAAACTGTGATGTGTCCTAAAACTTGCCTCTGAACCCAGTCTCTCATTGCAGTACCTAGTAATGCCAGCCAGGTTATTAGCTTGTCTTTAAGTCCGATTTTCTGTATTAACTATATTTCTTTTTAAATATTTACAGAAGTGCAGCATCCTTTACCCACTTGAGTGCATAAATTAACAAAGATCAAAGAATTCTGTTTTATGGTAAAGTTGTCAGTGCAACCATATGGAAATGTGTTCAACAGGGCTGGCAGAATTAACTCGGCTCTGAGGTCACGGCCCTAGATCCTGCCTGTTACATGACTTATTTTTCAGAACCTTCTCTGGGCATATTAAGCAAATACCATTCCATGATCTACTACCCAGATAATAACAAGCATTTTTAAAGACTGGGTTTTTTCCTCATTTAGAGAAAGCTGTTTGCTGCAAAAAGAGCTTTCTTCCTCAGTGCCTGCTTATAGCGAACACATAAAACTCTTCCCCTCTTCATTTCCATAATTTCCTTATTTCCCACTCTTTTTCCCACCAAACATACACAAACTTTTTTTCTTAAGATGACATTCTGCCTTATGATCTTCTGTAAACAATTATGTTCACCATTGCATAACTGTGTACAGTGATATTTTATATAGCTGTAAAGTGTCTGATCTATAAAATATGTAACTCAAAAAATGTGCAAAAACATGCAAATATCATGCCATCTGATGGATCCAAACATATATTATCCAAAATACCACATTATTTTGCTGAAACCCGCAGTTCTGAATTACAGCTTGTGATGCTATAATCATCATTAAGCAGATATGTACTTCTAAACCATGGCAACAACCTACAAGACACTTAAGCCTGTATGAAATTTTATAATTATTAATACAAGGTTTTATACTTAGTACAAGTAAAATTATGGCTATGCTTTTTTTCTGTGGTGGTCACAGCTTCATGTAATACATTCAAAACCAGTATGCCCTAATTTATATCTTTAGAATGCCTTCTATAAACATTTGTAGAGCGTTCCCCCCTTGATGATGTTTATGCAAGGTTTTCTTTCAGATAGGCAAGGACCACCACCTGTGTCCTTTCATCTATTTTAATTGGAAGTAGCCAGAATAAAGGGGACCCAAGAGCCTCATTTCTAGCTGAAGAAAGGTGTAGACAATGGTTAGCATTTGTGTAGAGACCAGAGCATACTGGGAATTGCCAGAGAATGAGAGAACACAAGCTAAAAATGTTAGAGGAGGAGTAAGAACTCAGGCTGGTGTGACCTTCTGGATCTGAGCCTTTCAGCGTCCAGGAAGGGGCCACTATGCAAGTATACATTACACCAGGGACTGTAAAGCACTCAGAGAAAAGGAGGGAGGTAGAGAACTGGGGACTCATTTTAGCCAGGCCCATCCTGTGCTGCAGAAACACAGCAGACAGCAGGTTCTACTCAGCCCCTCTTGGAGCTGTAGCACGCAATTTCTTCTGTAGACACACTCTAAAGAAAAGGGAAGAAGGATCTTTCAATGGACAGAACTGTGTCAACTCATGGTGTATAATTTCTTCGTAAGAATATTTTGCTTTACTGAGTTTCTTGCAGACTCCAACAACAAGGCTATAGCTGCTAATTACTTTAAGACATCAGTCTACATCTTTGAGTTCAAAATTAGCTCACTTGCCAATTTTTTATTTTAGTGGCCTGCCGAAGCTGACCTAAATTAAGTCAATCTGCATAAAAGTCATGTGTGGCCATATGTAATATCTTTCAAGATTTCAGGCAAGCCAAATAAAGAACCTTTTTTATGAAACACTTTCAGAAGGCTCTTTCACTTCTTTGCAGTTTTCTTCCTTTTTTTTTCCCTTTGGTTTGCCTATAACAGAACAGCTTTGTTCAGAAACTCTGTGTTGATTTTAGACTAATGCTTGTAATTATTACCTGTATTGCAACAATAAGCAAAATTGAAACCATATTTGTTGACTGAAACCATATATACCTGGAACACAATGTGCAGTTTTGAGGCCCCTCAGTTTAAGAGGATATTTGTAAACCGGCGAGGGTCACGCAGATGGCTTTCAAATTTCCTAAGGGCCTATGGCACTGACACACAAGGAGAGGTTGAGGGAACTGGACTTGTTTACTCGTGAAGAGGAAGGTAAGGGACAATCCAATAGCAACCTGTGACTACTTGAAGAGGAGTTAAAAGGTGATGGAATTAAACTCTTCTCTGTAGTGCTGCATGGTAAAACAAGGGGAAATGGCCTAGAGTTGCAGCTTTGGAGATTCATAGCAGATGAAAGGAACTACTTTTTCACTAGGAAGGTGGAGCAGCCCTGGGACAGAGAGACTGTGGAATCTCAATCCATCAAGGCTTCCAAGAGTTGACTAAACAGAGCAGTGGTTGAGCTGATCTCATTTTGGTGATAGTCCTGGTACAAGTGGGAGATGGACTAGCTGTTCTCCAGCTGCCTGTTACAATGGGGATTTTATGATTCTGTTGCACACTACAAATACACTGTAGCGACCAGTACCTATGCTGAAAAGCTTCATCTTAAAAAAGGCTAACAGTTACCAGAACAGATTTTTCACGCAGAAGAGCATCTTTGAACGGTACACTGAAATATCTACATCACTTAAGTAAGTTTGTTAGTGATACCTGCAAACATAAGCCATTCATACCATGGTAACAATAACGCACGCCTTTTGAGTGGTGATCTTTGGACCAGATCCTCCATCAGCCTTTCAAGATAATTTACAAATCCTACCTGAATCCACCTGACTTTATAACATCTCATTTTGCTACTTGGGTGGAACCATTTCGGTACTGAATATTATTTTAAAACCCATGGGGTTCTAAGAATCTATTAATGAATAGACCACAAAAATTTAACTGACTGTCTCATGTGTCTCATATTAAATATCTGCAGTAAATCTTTATATCTAAAAGAACTATGCTAAAGCTTCTGAGCTCAAACCACTCAAACATAACACTCAGTGAATACACTTTAGGGTGCCTGTAGTCTCAGTCTATGGAATTCTCCAAGACCATATCCAAAGTGCCATAGTTAAGTAAATTTACAACAGATGCACAACAAACAGCAATGTTTTATGATTTTTTTCCTCTCTACATTTAAAGTGATAGAAATACCAAGCTTAGTGGTAAAAGACAAGCATGTCTTTCACCTTGAATTTCATTAGGTCCTCTGCACTGTTTTCAAGAATGAAATGGGATTAGGACCTATGAAAAAAATCCTTCCACGAGGCTTTCGTACACTAAACAGTTAACCAAAACAGTTCACTATCAGAAAATTCAGCCAAAAGGAATCTTATGAGGCTATCATCTGATCCATTCCCATAATACAAAATAAGATCAACTCTATCTAAATTCTCTGTCAGATATTTTCTGCCCAGTTTGTAAAAAATCTCTAATGATGGAGAATCCTCAGCATTTCCAGGCAATATATTCCAGGATTTACAGTTAGCCATTTTTTTCTAATGTTTGTTCTAAATCTTCCTGCCTGCCATTTAAGCTCATTACTTCTGTCTTATTTCCACTGGAAATGGAGAACAGTTTATTCCTTGCCTCGTTGCAGCAGCCTTTTACATATTTGAAGGCTCCTATAGCTGCCTCCCTCGCCCTGACTGACCACCCAGAGTTTTCCACCTTTCTTCACAGACCATGCTTTCTAGGACTCTCATCATTCCTGCTGACCTATTTTGAACTCTCCCCATCTAATCAAAATCTAAACACAAGCTGAATACACCAGCGGGATTACATATAAGCACTGCTGGTTAATTCAGGCCATTTCTCCACTCTGTCAAAAAAATTTTTAATTCTAATCCTGTCCTCCAAAATGCTTTCAGATCCTCCCACCTTGATGTTGAATGAGAAATTATTAAGCGTGCTTTCCACTCCATCATCTGAATGACTCACAACAACACTGAATATCACCCCAGCCACACTGGGATGTGTCTAAGCCCCCCACCAATACATCTTTATGGTTTGACAATTAATCATCAACAGTCTCGTATCATTTCATCTTTTTCCATATCTCCTTACTTATTTCAAAAGTCATTCCACATAGTGTGAAAGTTAAAAATACCTCACATCTACTGTTTCTTCCCTATCCACAGTGTCTCTGCCTTTTCAAGGAATAGATTAAGGGAATCTGACATGATTTGTTATTGATAAATATACCATGTCTGTCATTAAGATCTTATACTTCTGTAATTATTTGTTGATAATTGAAGCTGGGAAACTAGTTTGTATATCTCTGCATCTTCCTGGTTTTCCCTTTTCAATGAAAGATTGCATACCTAACAGTTTTCAGCTTTATGTAGCCATTCCCCACAACATCTGAAAACTACTGGCTACCATTACTGGCAGCCATAATGGAGATCTATTATTTTCTTACTCTAGCCCTAATTCTTAAGTCTTTGCCATCTTAGAAACATGTTCTGCTGAGGCTTCTTTGTGGTTTTGTTTTGGGTTTTTTAGTCGCTTGCTTTGCTTTTTTTGTTTAATATCCCCGGCTTTTCTGATTCTTTCTCCAAATAATACTTATGCTGCTGTTCTATACCAGTTCTTGTAAGTTTGAACGACATTTCCACTCTCTCTAGAATTCCACTTCCAGTTTCAGGTCACTGTACAGCTTGTGCCTCAGCCAAGTTAGTCTTGCTGTTTCACAGAAAGATGTCTGCTAGATCTAATGAACATCAAAGGGCACATATAATTCTAACACATCTAATTTATTTAATCTAAGACATTTCCTTTAATCTAAGGCAATTTCAAAAAATGTTATTCAATGATTCTGCAAAATTAGTCACTCATAAAATCAGAAAGGCAAGAATCTTAATTTGCAGTAGCACTTATGTCTACCCGAGTGGGAAATTCTAACTTAGATTTTACTAATTTTTCAAATTTCAATTTAAAAATTAGATTATTCTTTTAACACATTTAATTTCAAGTTATGGATTCCCTTATGTGTGTTTAAGAGAGGGATTTTTACAATCAAAAAAGAGAAATAAAACCCAGCCTGTCTTCTACATTATAAGTGTGCTTGCAATGGGGAAAAGTAATGTTTAGAGTAATTTCATTACATAAGTTGTACAATGGACATAGTAAAGAAATAGTTTTCAAAGCATTCTAGCCTCCTACCTGCTGATCATTGTGCACAACAGTCAAAGTTTATAGAATAGTTTATAGTGAAACACAAGGAACATTATGACTTGCATACTAAATCATAACAAAAAAAAAACAAAATAGAAGGCAGGAACTAATGTTATGTTATGAAGTTAATATACTGTTCATCATTAAAAGTAACATAATTCAGGATACTTCTGTACAGCAATAGTTTTAATACCTCATTCTCCCTATTTGATCACGCAAAACTCTCTCAAATGTATTAAACTGCAAGTTTGGAATAAAGTGGATTCCTTCCCCCTTCAAAGTAACAGTAACATTCCTCTGTTCAGCTTCTATAATTCCATTGTTTTAAGCCTCATGTGACAGCAGACTTGAAAATGGAAGCCTTGTGTTATGCCAGAAGGTAATGAATAACGTGTGTATGGGCACTAATATAAAACAAATTAGGCCTATTTCAGAGCTGGAACAGCATCTGTTTCCTGTCTGTACTTACTTACTGGTTAAGATGTTTCTTGGTCTTGAGCAGAGTTCTATAAACTATGGCTGTGCCATAGAATATGGAGTAAAAGATCAAAACCTTGATTTTAACAGCATTGAAATCAGAGAAATCTGAAATTTCAATGTGAAAACATATGGAGACATAGAAAATGGAAATTAAAAAGATTCACAGCACTGACAGAAAACTAAAACATGTATGATTAACTAGTTCTTAAAATTTTTGGTGGAAAGTAGGTAATCCCTGTGATATTTCCAGGTTTCAAAATGCCTACAGTCTTATGTCCTAACTGAAAGAATACTTAACCCTATCAAGAATGAGTTAACATGTAACTACGCCAAAAAAACCTTTATATGCTTGCTTTTTCTCTGTCTTTTGAGTCTCTGTTAGTTATAGGATTCATAAAGTATGATTTTGTAGCTAAACTTAAAAAAGACTATTTTGGGCCATCTAAATTTAAAACTTCAAATAAAATATAGATTTTCTCAGTTGGAAGTCTTAATTCAAGTTCAAATTAAATGTAAAGTCCTTCATTTAAGGTTAATTAGCTTTTAATTTCAAAAAGATGAAGGATACATTTCAGAGAAAAATATTGTTTTGAAATAAAATTTTAAGTGATTCATTTTAAAAAGTTGAAACAAAATAACTTGACTTTTCAACCTTTTTTGCCCTACTGAACTATTCACTGAATTTGAAAAAAATTCGCTGTTGTTTTTGTTCAACATTGTCCTTACAGAATTATTATTCACTAAGAAATGTTCCCATAGTTCTACTGGTAACACATTAGCCAGAAAAAACACTTCAACTTGCAGATTCCAGAATGAATTTTCAAGACTGACAGATTTAATATCTGTTTGGTGTTAAACCGAGTAAATTTGATTTGGAAGCCCCTAGGGAAAAAAAATGGGGTTTATAATGCCATTTGTACAAGCTGTGACATAAAATAGTTGGAAAAAGGATTTGTGATCAATCATTATTAGAGTAAGAATGTTTCTTTTGTTGGCAATATTCATGTATCTTTCTCTTTCTTTTAGTCAATCACAGAATGACACAATGGTTGAGGTTGGAAGGGACCTCTGGAGGTCATCTGGTCCAACACCTCTTGGTCAAGCAGGGCCACCTACAGCCAGTTGCCCAGGAGCACATTCAGACAGCTCCAAGGTTGCTGGAGATATTAAATTGCTAATAATTATCTTTTTACTTAAAGAAAGAAAACTATCCAATCATGGAGCTAAAAAGTGTTATATGAGGTAAGTGACCATATGCTTAATGACTATTTGAAGAAATTGTCACAATTTGCAAGGAATTATTAGGTTGAAATTTCTTCGAAAAAAGCCTTATCCAAATAATTATACTTTAAACTATGTATGTACATGAAAGATGAGATATAATCTATCAGATTTAATCTAATACAACTCTAACACACTGATTAAAGTCTACGTATTTTAACATTGCTTTATGGTTGCTCAAAATTACTAGAACAGTCTTCCACATCTACCACAGCTTGTAATGTTATTTTCAGTAAATTTTACTTAATAGAGCTATTTGCTGCCATTCTTAAAAAAATAAATTTAATCTGAAGAATTCGCTATTTTGCTAAATCCGCTAAAGATTTAATAGAACACACTGCGGCCGTGGACAATGTGAATATATTCAAGGTAGGTTAAGCATATTTTACATTCTGTTGAGTGGGTCTAGAAATCCAGAGTGAATTAATGAGTTCAAATACTTCATCTTTGACATGGAATCTGATTTACTAAATGCCATCTTTATTCTTGGAGAAAATAAAGTAGGTTAAATACAGAAGTTCAAATTTCTGGGTAGGACAGAAGTATTCAATTTTTTGTTTCTGTGATGTTTTTAAGCAAGACATTAAACTAAACTTCCATTATTTCTGTTGCAGAAATAGTTAGAAAGTAATTGGAAAGCATAACAGTTCATGTGAGAACAAAAGATTATTGGTCCAGCAGCTTGACTGCTCAGTTGCCAAATATTCTTAAAGAACTTTGTACCAAAGACCGAGAGTGAGAAAGTATTTGGAAAGACAAAATGCCAGGCAGCAACAAGAGATTGGCCTTTCCCTTCCACAAACGCACACAACAGCAGATGCTATGGCAGAAGAAAGAAGGAAAAGGAGCTACCTGCGTCAGTGGATCACCAGTGGCGCAGCCTCCAAGAAAGGGAGCAGCAGCAGCAGGAGGAGGTAGCAGAGCTTACTGTAGATTTTTATAAACAAGTAACTTGGTAAACAGCTCTTATTTTATGCTGATACTGCCAGACCAGAATGAGCAGATCAGCTAAAATTCCCCTGTACTCTGCTGGGTACAAGCTGCTGAAGTTTATCATTATTACATTTGTTATCTCATCCTAGTGCAGGAAAGAAAGACAAACTATTCCATTACATTGCCACAGAGTAACAGAACAACTCCACTAACTTCTGGTTTTGTCAAATTTCAGATCTGAGCAGACCATAGTTTTATGATCACCATTCCATCAACAAAAAATGTGGACTTCAGAGTATATGAAAATGGTTTTCTTCAACTAAACATCAAAACAAATCTAGTCTTCTAACATAATGTTCTGAACCTGCACAATATGCCCATCTTCAGCAGCATAAACTCTGCAGCACACACCAGGGTATAGCTAATCCTTGATCTGAGACACTGATGGCGATTGCTGTTCTGTTCTCTACCTGTGTTAGCAGGAAACCTAATTGCTAGAGACATGGTTTACTGTATTTAAATTTGGGACTCAGTCAGAGGTCTCCGAACAAAATTATCTGTCCTGAGATGAACAGGCAGTCATATCAGGTGATCTGATAGTCCCTTCTCGCTGTAAACTATGAAACCTAAAATTTGAACAAACAGTACCCATTAGGCTCTTGGCATTATAAACAGAAGTTTACTTCCTATCTAACATTCTTTTTGTACTAGAGGAAAACATAAGAACTGCTAAGAACACACATGGCATAACTTGAGCAACAGCCACCTTAGTCCAAAGCCTTTCAGACAACGCTTGGCACTTGCACAGTTTTCTGTGATGTTGCATCATGCATCATACAACACATTGTATGTGTTGTGCTGTGAAAAAGTGGAGAAACACATCATCTGTGGAATTAGAATTGGCCAACAGCCAGGAAAACAGCTCAAATTTTGTGCAATAGGCTGAATACAATTACCTTTAATGTTGCTTCAGACACAATGCTTATACCTCCCAAACAGACAGACTGATATTCTGTGAAACGTGTTACAACTATCAGCTAAATTAACCTAACTTTAACCACTGTCATTTAATTATCTTCATTTTTTTCAGATTAACTTAGGCTGAAAAATTAAAAATATCTACAAGCTGTTAGAAAGACATTGCTTTCATATTTTAAACCATATTATATAGCAATTGGGAGTTGTCATTTGGGAAAGCACCAGACACAGTTATGAAAAATAGTTTGCAGAGCTTGACAGAAAATAAAAATACCATGTGCTACCATTCATTGTAATTCCTAGTCTAAGATATTAAGAAGCCTCAACTTTGATATCTCATGCTCACTATTTTTCTCTAAGAATAAACAACAGAACTATTAAATCAAGTATCATCATAAATCATTATTAAAGAAATCTGCATAGCCACAAAACTGGGGGTTTCTGCAGTGGGCTATAATATGGACAGAATTTCTCTATTCACAGCCTTAATTTCCTGAAGGAGTAAAGTGATGTATTTCCTGTTGGGAATACCTGAAGAAAAGCACTGTTTAAAATATGTTATATTTATTTAAAAAAAAGGAGAAAAAGAAATTTTTTTCATCATTTGAGCTCTATGCAATGTACAGTCTAATTTACCTGTACCCTTAATGGTGACTGGAAATAGCTTATTATATACATCAATGTTATCAACCTCACATTCAGACTTTCTTATTGTAAGCCAAATAAATATTGTATGCAGGACATAATGGCCAACAGATGAAGTTTATGGCTTTAGATCAGATTTCACAGTGGCATGAAACACCAATTGATCATTCAGTCTTCCACTTCATCATATAGAAAATGTTACCCTCTGTGACATTTTCACTGAACCCCTCTGCGCTGTTCACAAAAGAATTAAAGGATTATATCAACTCAGATTACTCATTTTTGAAATTAGTTCTGGTGAATGCATTATAATCTTTTTCTTACAGATCTTCTTCAAAGCTAATTTACTGTATTTTTGGCAGCGCCACTTCACAAAAACTTGGAGAATAGCTAAGAAAATCAAGCTTCAGGTGACTGACAAAATCAGGCATTAGGAAAGGAAAGACAAATACTACTTTGGTTTTCTGAAATACTGCCAGGAATAAATAGAAATTAGTATTAGAGTCAGACTGAAGTTGTAGACCAGATTTGAACTGGAATTTCCCACTGCCCTTCACACAATCACCTCTCACTACAAAAAAAAAAAACTGTAGAAAAACTGATTTGTAGAATATCTCCCCCCGTTAGAAAATGGATTTGTGAGATTTAAGAATTATTTGTGTCTCATACATTTCTTAAAAGTGATAGAATTGATAACATCTGTTAACAAGCCTCAGTGAAGAAGCAGGAAGCTGTAAGTTTCTACTCATGCTAATTTCAGCCTGGGCACATCTCTGAAAAAAGGAAGGAATCAGAGGTCTTGTGATAACTTAATACCTCTTTCATTTTCCTAGCAGCAAGCATCATAGGAAAGTTAAGCAAACTTTATGTTAGGACTATGAGGCTGAAACATTAAGAAAAAAAACATTGTTAATGTTAAGACCATCAATTTGTTCTTAGACAACAAAGTAGTTGTAAAAGCAATAACTATTTTTAAAGGTATCAAGGGAGTTTAAGCTTATTAGGATGTTATATAAAGTTAAAGCATAAAGATAATGTCAATATTATTTAAACATACTAAACTAGCTAGAGGAGTACAGAATTGTTGTGTGTTAGAATGGCAGGCAGCCCACTCAGTACAGGTGGGCTTGGATTCACGGCATCTGTTAGACCTGATGTCAAGCATCCATGCAGTGCAAGGCAATACAGAGTAGGTTACGTGTAGACACTGTAACCCAGGGTCTTTATCCTGTGTTTTTTGAGAAAGGTACAAAGAACAAGATTGCATGTCAGTATATGTAGTGGTAAAATGCAGACAGAAAAGACACGTCTTAATCCAGTTTGGGGATCAGACACTGACAAAAGATACCGTTCTACACCATCAGGCTTGTCTTTTCCTGGTAGAAGACAGCTTTGGATATCAGAGCAGATGAACCTGGGTTTTATCCAGCAGTTATATTTTGCATCAACTGTTCCATAAAGCAGCTATTACTTTAGTGTGCATGCAACAAGAAAGATGCATAGAGGCTATTTTTTTTTCCCCGAGTTCCACACAGAAATCTCTATCTTTAACATTTCATTGTTCAGAGATAACCAAGTTAAATATATCTGGTTGCCTGGCTCACAGTACTTACTGCAGAATGCAAATGAATGCAGAGAAATTTTCCTGTTTTTCCTAAGACAAGGCTGCTTTAATTCTTTAGGAAGACACAGAGTATCACATTGCCAAACAATCCTGAGCCTCAGCAATAACTGCAAGTACAAATATTGAGGCTTGGCAAGACAGCATTATCTTTTCAACACACTCTTTTAATAACAATCATGTAATGTTTATAAAGTGGTGAAAGTGCCTAGATTTTAGTGAGCTTTTGTTCCTGCCATAGTTCATAAAATTTCTTTACCTCTTTTCTCTATGAACAACTTCCACACTAGGTCTAACATTGCAGTGATCAATGATCATTCACATCTAAGTCCAGCACTCCAATTGTCCTAAGAAATTCATCAATGCTACAAACTACTGACCTTACCCTAAACCCATCTGATTGCAGGCCAGTTGGCTTAAATTTTCTTGCCACTCATCAGCACAAACATGGTTATCAGCAGCTGACCTGTGAATGGTCAGGAACATCAAGGAATTCATGTTTTTAGACAGGGTAACTGCAAAGAAAAAGAACAAGTTCACTATTATTTCACATGGTTAGTTTTATAAATGGCATACTGAAAACATACAACTACATTCAAATGAGTTTTTTGCTGGCACTTTTGCTGATTTTATGTGCTCATTAGCTATGTAATTTAAAACCAAGGCAACCATGGCTATCAGAACCTTGCTGACACTCAACAGCATGAGACACTAAACAACAAAGGCATCCTGAGGATTAGAATAAACCAGAATACTCTTGACTCACCAGCACAGGTTCACATGGGTTTCTGATAGCCTTTATCTTGTTAAATGATGTTTTACCCCACAAATAGTCCAACTGACATCACTAAAGTAATTTGTGGGATGAATGCTGCTTGACATAAGAGTGATACCATCATTTGACTCTCGGTAATATGCACTGTTCCTGTCATAACAATATGTGGGTGTAATTAGAGAAAGAAAAAATAACTGCTGTTTACAAGAAAGATCATGACCATTGCTTCTCTCTTAATCCATGTATAAAGTGTGTGAACTGCTTTCATCACACACAAAAAGCTTCTCAAAATGTCCCATAATGGAAATTTACATCCCTCCCTTTTTAGGATCCCTTAAAAGATGTTGGGCTGTGTGCATTTCTTCCCCAAATACATACTGGTTTTAGTTAAACGGTTCCTCTGGCTTTTGCTTTGATAGTACTAATCTTATCATAGCCAGTCATTACGCATTTTTCCTATATGCTGAAGTTGCTTTTGCTTCTCTCCCCATGAGAAAGGTATGTATTAATCCTAGATTACTTCTTTTCAAGTATGCATTTCTAGAACAGTTCTTCTGTTGCATAGGTTTTATTAAATGCTGTTATTAATGTTCATACAACGTTAAATGTTTTAAAATATTTATACAATCTACTTCAATATGAATGCAAAATATTTGCTTCTGTAAGCCACCGTACACCTTTTTTCTGTATTTAAAATTACATACAAGGCATCTCAAAACTTAGTAATATAAACTACTGTCATGTACAGAAATACATGTTAACTCAGTGAAACCTCAGAGGACAAACTACCACTTTCCAACCTGCTTCTTTTCAGTGCAATTTTTTTGAAATCCGCCTACATTTTTTATTTAAAGAATAATACTTGGAGAGTTCTACTTTAACAACACACAAAAGCATGAGGCCTAGTCTGAATACAGATAGCAATAGCAGGTTACATCATTCTGCAGGTCTTTAGCCAGTGCAAAGGGGACCTAGTAGGACTATCTTCTCATAAGCTCATTGCAGTCAGTGGGAATTTCACACTGATTTTCACAAGTACAGAATCAGGGCTTAGAAGTTTTGCCCAAATGAATTCTACATCTGAACGTCTTCCTACTTTCTTCTATCCACAACACTTTCCAGATTTTACACACCATCTACACATTTTAGTAGTTCCCTGCCATGTCACTTTTCTCATATCTTTGCACTGTGATGCTTCACACTGAGCGTTTCCTTTCTCTTTTGCCCACTTCCTTGCATGCTTTCCCAGCCTCAACCCAGTCTCCCTTTGGTAATAAAGGGAGCATCTCTCCACCACTGCAACTGTATTCTAAATCACATCACCAGTGATTACTACCATCACCCAAACATCACTTCCAGGCAGAGTGCACCACAGCAGAAACTTACCACAGTCCCATTCATCTGAGCTGTCACTGCAGTCTGCTTGCCCATCACACCAGAGCTCACGTGGCACACATTCATGGTTGGCACATTCAAGTTCACTCTCTTCACAAAATGCTGCAAGGACAAAGACACGTTTCACTCTGACAAAGAAATGATCAATATGAAGTTCACATTGAAACTGAAAAAATGAGAAGGAGGGTGAAGGTAGGCACGGATCAGATTTACGGAGCAAGAAAGTGAGACAGATTTCCAACAAAATTCAGGATGGTCATCACTGAAGCAGGAGGCGGTTGCTGCCACACAGTTGCAGAGGGTATCACAACTCAAAGGGAAGGAAGGGTGTCTGGCAATGGCAAGATCTGTGATTACTTAGTATCATTTGTGGTCTTGTCATATGAAACCTGTCTAAGCCTCTCACAAGCTTTAAGTGGAAATATTGTGGTCCATGCTTTTTGGGAGCCTGCTCCAAATTTGTTTATTTGTTCATGTTCTTTGAAAATAATATTTTACTGTAATGCATATGTATTTCCTTTCACCCACAGCAATTCTATATTCACTTTTGGATCCTCCTTTGCTGTTTAAAATCATGGAATTATTCTTATCTCCATTTCAGAGATGGGGAACTGATGTACAGATAGACATGCTCCTGTTCACAGGTGGCTGGCAGCTGGCAGCATTAGATAGGGATTTCCTGAATCTCTGTCCAGTGCAGGAACCACAAGAGCTTCCATTTGCAAGTGACTTTTAGCTTTCCTCCAACCATAACAAACCCCCTCCCAAAAGGCAGGTGCGTAGCATTACAGTACCCTCCTCACTAACACACTTCTCTTCCAGCTTCTATAAACCCTATCATTAGGGAATTTTGAGAGCCTAGGGGAGGGCAGAGAGGGAGAGAATGCATGGAATGAAGCTGCATTCACTTGTGCCTATGTCTGGGTGTTACATAGCATCTATACTGCCATACAAACCAAGCATTTATTTGCAACACTAGTGCAAAAAATGTACTCCACAGTGAAAACCACACAGATAGAGCAGGCGGTGCTGCCTGCTCTGACATAAGTGATCTTCCTGGCTCTGGAATAAAGCATGCAAAACTAGAAAAAGCTTTCTAACTCTGCCTTCCAGAGAGAGCATATTTCAAATGCTGGAAGCCCTCAGCTGGGGAAACTTTGCTGCCATTTTGGAATATTCAAGCCCCGACACAAAAGCAGAGAGGAAATATAGTCTGATAATTATAGCCTAGCTTAACCTAAGCCCTCGGAGAATCTTTTCTCTGCCATGATCTTAATGTGTGATCATGCGCAAATCACTTTAATACTACCTTCCTCTTTTTAGATTACAGCACACAGACCGCTCGGAAGTCAAATGGTATAATCTTCACAATGAAAAGCAGATTAAGAAACTTTCTGTGAGTGGCCTCTTCCCAAAAAGAAACAAAGTGGGATCTAGTGATATGTGCAGGCTGCCAATCATTTTGGCAAATATATTCATATGCTCCACATAGCACATAAAATGGGCCTACCATCCTGACCCTGCCAACAGAACTCCAGAGACTCAGGAAAAACTTTTTTTTAAATTGTAAAATTATATCCTACAGTCCCATCAAAAATGCTGAAATACTGGGATTGCCTGGAGAACTAAAATTTCAGCTTTCAACCAAGTTTACCAACCATCTCTTCTTTCTTGTGGTGGCTGAGTGTCACCCAGTATGTCTTTTCTAGTTCCTTGTCTTGGGGACACGCCCACACAACAGGTTTTCTCAAAAGAAGAGAATTCAGAGTACCACGAATATATTCATGAAAGTGAAGCCACCACCTCACGGCACCCTCTCCCAGCTTCGCATGCAGGGTGAGAGCCTGCAAAACGGCTGTTGTTCACAGGTCTTCCACCTATTGGCATCCCACTAGTCAGCTGCGTAGTGGAAACATAACGCAGGGCAGCTCCCGCAGGGGAACAGGGGGCCTATTGCACACTGTCAGCACTTTGAGCTGACTTACACCGTGCGCATGGACAGCATGCCCATACCATCAGTGTACCACACTAAGTTTTGTACCTCTAATACTTATCCCAGTTTGACTGTAGAAGAAGCCTGTGGAGCCAAGTGGGGTGACAGAATCTAAGAAATGTCAAGCAGAAGAGAAATCAAATAAAGCAGGGACACATATGAAATTTACTGAAGAACAGATCAGAAGGAAAATCAAGTGGAAACCAAGAAAAAAAGAGCAGTGAGCAGCTATAACTATATGGAATGAAGTTGAGAAAAGTTGGGAAAAGGAGTCAAGAAGCTACAAGGAATAAAGAAAAGAAGCATGAGGACACAAGAGGGAGGAGGGGGGGAGAGAGAAAAAGAGAGAGGACCAGAGTGACCGAGGAGACAGCAAGGGTGCAAGGATGTGAACAACAGAGGACACAAGATGAGGAAAGAGATAAATGGGTGCCATAGCAAAACTGAAAAGGAAACTGAGGGAATGACTAAGCCTATCTGTCTGTAGAAAACCTTTTTACTTTAATTTATTTTGCACCCCACGATCCCAAAAATGTCATCAGCTCTTTATGGGACTAACAAACTGCATAAGCCCTTACAGCAGTTCTTTTCATCCATCATGTCAGGGCAGTCTGGGAAACCATCACAGATCATAGTGTGTTTGATGCACAGCTTCTTCAAAGGACATTCCCAAAGATCCCTTTCTCTACAGCCTGGAGGCAGAGAAGCACAGTTTTGAAACACTTGCATGCAATATCAAATCTTCCTTAAATCAAATCTTTTCTTCTTCCTTAATAATCATGAAACACCCAAAATATTTCCACTTGCAATATAAATTTATAAAAGGTATCAAGAATAGTTACCAACGAAGAAATGGAAATAAGATTGTCACAGTGCACACTTGATAAATGGGTATAAAATACATAACACTTCATAATACTTCAGTGCTTTTTAAATAATAATGAGAAATATGTATTTTTTTTCTGGCAGTGCTGATACAGACTCTAATGCAGATCACAATGACAGGTAGAGGGATGCTTTAAGTATTGACCACAAACAGTTTTCCTGGTTCCATAATCTGAGCCCAAACCAGTTTGAAATGATTAGAAACACCCAATGGCTGTATGAATCTTCAAGAGGGTTCATTATTATGCAGGGTACACACTGCATTATTGTCTCTTCAAAGTCGTGCTAACCAGCTTCTCTGATTTCAAGAGAAATACTTATAAAACTGTGTCAAAGTGCTTTGACAATAAAATTCCTGTTAGTCAGCTAGGAGAAATTAAGAATGGCCCAGGGTGCATTTTAGAAAGTGGTTTCTCTTGTTTTATTTCACTATTTATTTCCATCAGCTAATAAAGCACTTCACTGCGATTCCAGTTTAAATACTTTGACATACTCATGTCCTGCACATCTGACATCTGGTTTTATAAGAAGCCATAAAAGCAATGTGTTCTCTTGACTAAAACAGATGGTTTGATTGCCTTGTTTGGCCTGTTCTATAGATGATAATACCAGTTTTCATTTTAATCCAAGCTCAAATTCAGGTGACAACCATGATGTCCCCTCACGCAAATAGCTGAGGTACAAGCTCACAAACTGCATTTGAAGCAGCACCTCCGTTTGCCTGGACCTGGAACCACAGCAGCATATCAGCAGTAAGTTACTAAGCAGATACGTTGTTTCCAAGAAGTGTTATTTCAGAAGTGAGTATTTTACAAACATGAACCAGAGAATCACTACTAGCTCATATGATTACTGGAAAAATCTACTCACGTTTTAACTGTAACTGGATGTGTGGAGTGCTTGATTGCGTTTAGATTGAAAAAGCCATGTAAATAAATGTTACAGCACAGAGAAATAAATAGCCTTGAACCTGTGAAACTAATTTCACATGATCAAAGAACTTTCTTGGGTATCACCATTTTCCAAGTCTCCTTCTTGACAATATTTGTGATTAAATATTAATGAAAAAATAATTGAAACCAAACAAAACCTGTACTCTAATAGAGAATAAAGAATGTCAGTCATGCTAGGAACTTGACATAAAAATAAAATAAAAAAGCTTAAAAAATATAATTTATGAACATTGCAATTTTTTAGCACAGTGTTTACAATTAATTAAATACATGTTTGCTTTTCCCCTTCATCACACATTATAGTGTTACACTGTGAAGTGTTCCATGACTCTCCAAAATTTATCTTTGAGTACAACATAGACAAATATAGAGACAATTCCCTAGGAAAAATTCACTACTTAGTGAATTCAGTGTTCAAATATACTGTTTTGTTGGTAAGAGCCATCTACCGTTTGGTGTATTTATATTCTTCTCTAAATATTTTTGTGACATACATTTTTAATTTAATGACAATGACATGGAAGTGAAAATGGAGGTAGGAAAAATTGTCCATATTTACATTACCCCCATGTCAAACATATGTTTCAGCAAGAGATAGGGACTCACGATCTTACCTTCATTCTTCTTCAAAATATGAAGCAAGTTACCACTTTTATTCATGTGTATATTCCCCATGCAATTATTATTATGTCATTAACATTAAGACCACCACATTCTTCTCTCAACTAAAATACTACAGTCAGAACTCACATTGCAGAAAATAGTCAAGAACAATACTGGTTTTGAATGTTATGTCTTCAATTTCTTTAGTACTTTTCTAGGACCCTCTTCTGCTCTCTGCCAGAGGCATTGTTCAGCAGGCAATAAATTAATATGATCAATTACAATCAAGCATATTTAATACCACAAACTCTCTTGAGATCTATCATAATAATAATTTTCAGAAATTACCTTCCTCACACCAATGCACTCAAGAGTCTCAAATTCAAAAATCTGGGTCAAATTTTCTCCCCAAATCCTAGTCTAAATGGCACTAAAGTCTTAGGATTTCACTGCAGCTGCATGGGTAAGATTTCCTCTCACAAAGATCACATGGAAGTATGACAGGGATTCCTAACAGGAGGAGACAGTGGGTGCTGAATACAGCTCTATTCTGCATGGGCAGAATGTACCTTAGTCCCTTTGGACTGTTCTACATTACTTTTTTGGCCAGAATAGCTTGAGCATCCAAAAGCTGTAGCTAGTCTTTTCCAGCCTCCTCCTCCCTGCACTGTGAAGTTGTTCCATGCCTGCCATTTAAGGCACTTCAAATACAAGGTTTTAAATGGCAGTCAGCATTTAAATTAAATGGTATAAACCCAATTTAAAAGGATAAATCTAATTAAATGTGAGCTAGCCATTTACACACAGAAAGATCATCAAGTTTTGATTTTGTCCTGCACGCATGGAATATGAATGAATCAGAGACAGTTACTTCTGCAGCTCTACAAGGACTTTCCGTTTTTCAGTAACAACATTGCCCCCGGTCAATGTAATGTCACTCTGACAGCAGTAATTTCCTAGCAGATACAGTCTTCCATATTTATAGAAACTGATAAGAATTCCGCTGATTGCTAGTGACATTCTGTCTAGACTGCAGAGACAGAGAGAGATCCACTCGAGAAATTAATATCATCTATTAAAGCAATGTTTCATATGTTAATGTCTAGGAGAATAAAATTATCCTAAAAGACGCATAGCAATTAGCGTTCTAAGGAGTTAAGAACAGATGGCAACAAAGAATATTTGGCAGGGAGGACAATTGAGACAATTGATTCAAAGGTAAAGAGATGACAAACTCTGAAAGAGTCACTGTGATCATCAGCTCTGCCTTTTATAATCCAAACAAGAGACTGACCTAGTATTAAATCCTGTTTCAGTGAAGGTATCTTTTTTTTCTTTTTGCTTTCTTTTTGCAGGGGAAGAGGAATGGGGCAGAAAGAGGAGGGAGAACACAAGTGTGATTTGAAAACTCCCAGAGATTGAGACTACATCGTGCCTTAGCGATAAATAACCCCTTGGTTAATCTAATCATTAAAAAAATCTGCTCTTAAAAAAAGAAGCATTTTAGAGAGCTGACAAGCTTGAATTTTAGCCTAGCTTCAGCTTTCAGGTGTTGGATCTTATTTTATTTTTGTGCAGCTGAGTAGAAAGTCCTTTATTGCCACAGTTTTGTTGCTCATACAAACTGTTCTTCTATCTTAACCTGCTCTCTGTTAAAAGAATTACGTTGTGCACCTTAGCCTTACTCTGCTGGCATGTTTTCCAATCCTTTCCAATCATATTCACACCTCTTCTCTAAATCCTTAGTGATTTATAATTATTTTCTTTGCCCCTAGGGATGCCAGGCCAACATGCAGAACGCCATGGAGGCTACACTTTAGTCACATAAAGAAATAGTATAAACTCCTTTTTCCTTCTCAGAATTCTCCTGCCACCACGTACCAGGATAAATAGTGACCAAGAGATCTGTTCGTTATTCTCAAGCTCAATATATCCCCTTAAGTTAAAAGCCAAGAGCATCTCTACCGTAAGTAAACTCAGAAATATAGTGGAGAATAAACTTTGTGGTTACCACTTTATCCTTGTACCTACAACTTGAGGTTGACCAAGCTGAAAAAGCATGTAATTCTTGACCCTTGCAGTACAGAATCCACTTCAGCAACACATCTTTTGTCAATACACCACAGTGAGAATATTACCATGTATAAATTTAAAACTGTATTTATGAATTCAAAATTTAAATTGCCAGGAAGTCACGTTTTAGTTCAGTAGAACATCCAGCAATGTCAGAAGAATTACATCTGCAGCATTTTTTGTCTTGGTTACAAAAGGAATACTCAAACATCCTGGAATATGGTTAGTAGAAACTAAATGATCAAATATCATAAATTGTGTTGACATTAATCAAGAAGGGTGCTTGCTAAAGTATTTTTACTGCCACTAGTCTTAAAAAAAAACCACTTTCAAACATATTTTTCTTAAGGAAAAAGGGGCTTATCCTCTGAGCTGTCATGCTATGGTTCAAACAACTGAAGGAAAAACAAAACTCATTTTCTAATGCTTCAACTACTCTCCATTCAAAAGATGCAGCTCATCAAATTTATTTACCACAGCTGTCCTCATCGCTATTATCCTCACAGTCAGCTTGACCATCACATCTTCTGGATGCCAGGACACACCTCCCAGAACGGCACTTGAAGTGACTGGGTGAGCATTCTGTCAATGACAAGGAACAGGGAGAAAAAAAGACTCATAAGCTGCAAGCTTAATCATCACATGGGTACTTATTTATTTATCACTGTGACTGTTTCGGAAAGGTAAACAACAGGAATAGAAAGCCTGTGCGATACTAAACTGGAACTATGTAGCAGGCAAGGCTCTTAACAATTGCACTGTGAATGGGGTGGAGCAATATTTTCCAGAGCTCTCCCTCACATGCTGCCCTCTGTCAAATTTCAAAGCTTTGCCAAATAACTGGCACACAATGTTTAGATCGTGGTCATGGATTTTCTAGCTACTTTGCTCACTGTTGTGGTGTTGTGTGAAGCAGAAATAGATCATCTGATGTGCTGAAATGAGTATAAGAGATCCCCAGGATAAAAAAAAATACACATATTTTGGCAATTGTGTGGCTATTTGAATTAATAACTCCACCTATAAATGTCCACTAATTAATCCTTACATCACTTCTGCCTCATCTTACACAGTATCATTTGGAGAAAGCTTTATTTAGATGGTTTTGAAAAACCCACCCATTTTTTCACACTGTACGTGTCACTGACTTTGATGTACAACCTCCATCATATGTTGCCATTTTTTTTTCCTTCCTGTAAAATCTCCCAGATAAATACCATGCAGTTCCTTGGGTAAATTTTAGGATTCAATAAACAGTTGTACCAAAAATATCATCAATGAAATCAAGAGCCTTAGAAAATAACATTCTAACGATTAAAGGTATGTGAACTGTACTGCCAACATTTAAGAATAACTCATTATGAAAATAACTACGTTTACAATGCATACTGTCTTGGCCAGCAGCATTCCTGGATTGAGCACTGACTGGAAGACAAAGTTAAGCGATTCAGCACATTGTAATAACTCTGTCAATTATAGCTTAAGTTGGACAATCACCTACATATTGTAATCATAAACATTTTAAATGCTCTCAGAAGCTTAATTTCTTTTGTTACATGTGTTTTTTTCAGAAATATTTAGATAAGATTTTAAACTTCACAGGGAAGACTTTCTAACCAACATTGGTAGTCAGTAGAAATCTGGCACTGAATCAACAAAAAATTCTAGCAGTAAGTGAACCCAAAACAACTCTGATAAGACTCCTTAATTAGTTACACTGTTTCTAAAAGAGTACTAAAACCCCCTCCTTTCTCATTGATTTTCCAGGAATATCTGTTTCAGTGCTAAGATGATCAATAAGCAGTGAATCAGCTTACTAGGCACAGTCCCTCTAATTAAAGTGAGAATTTTTTAAAAATGTCATTTTTGTAAGTGAATAGAATTTATGTTCCAGAAACGGAACACACGAGTCCTGTATACAGTCGTATATTTAAAAGATAACCTTTCTATGTTACATTTCAAAGCCAAATGATCTAATAACACAGGGAGGAAGGTTAAAACATATTTGATACCTGAGAAAATTAAGTCACGTTATTTTTCTTTAATTCATCTTGTTGTGCCAAAATCTCACTTTTCCTTTCCTACACGCTGCTGTGTAATAATGGATAACTCCTTTCCACTAGCCCACTGCTGTAGAGGGAAATTAGCTCCTTGTCTCTCAAGAATCCCATGACAGAGGATTTCATTACTATGGTATTACACGTCTTTATAAAATCTTCACGGTGATATATGTGCACATGGACTTTGCTTGAAGAAAACTGACTGCTATATATGCTTCACCAGTCTTTCGTGATTCCTTCACTATATCCGCAGCAATACATCTTCACTAAAAGAACTATAGTCTAACTAGCTTTTGACATTGCTTTCTCTGAGCAAGATCAAGACTGGAAGGACCGTCATCACCGTGTAGGAGAATAGGAGGAGAAGAGTGAGAACTGAACACAATCAGCATATTGCAGGCACTGTGGCACACACCACCTCACTGTTTTCCCAGCTACTTTACTGGTGTTTTGGCAAGAAAAAGAAACGGCGTGTCAGAATCCCCACAGACTTCACATCCAATGACCACTGCAGAAGGAAAAGCTGCACAGCTTCTCTCTTAATGCACATAAAGAATATCTAGAAGCACTTAAGGCCATTTCATTCTTTTGTACCATGTTCACACCCACAACGGTTAGTATTATGGCTGAACTCAAAAACTGAAATTTGTCAGTTGCTACTGAAGCTGGTTTAGCACAACTGTCTACAAAACTTTCCCCAAACAAAAACCAAGAGCAATTAATAGCTGGCAAAGACACTAACATTACAATATTCTTCTCTGAGCTGTCGAGGGGCTCAGCTTTTTTAAGATTGCCAAGAGTCTGCCTCCTGGTTAGAAAAGCGTTATTGTATCATCTGAATAGGTAAAAAAAGTGAAGTATAAACACAAGCAAGCAGTAGGTGTGGTGTTAGCAACAAATCTCAAACACTGACTTTCACAGAGTGAGGGTAATTGATCCTTCCTTCGAATAGACTTCTTATGAGAGTTTCCTCTTATCTGCAAACTGTAGGTATCCAAACTCCCCGAAATCCAGTTTGGAATAATTTCCACAGTTTAAACATTAAAGAGGAGGTATGGGAAAAAAATCAGTGACTTTGGGAACCTAATTAGATCTTCAATTTCCTGTTATATGTATTTATAGGAGTTACCTTCTACATCTTCATCTGGTGTTAGACAAGTTTGGTTATCTGAGTTCTCATCTGGAAACTGAGTGCAGTCAGTATCTTCTGGCCACTGCAGACCTACAATCCCAAGCACAGACTCACAGCGTTCCTTAGACTGTACACATAATGTCCTGAGGAGACAAAGTGGAATTGCACAAAGTAACTGAGTGAAAGTCTTAGAAATTCCCAGTTATTGGAAGTTAATAATCCTAGCCAAAGTTAAAGACAAAGATCAAGGAAAAATCAGATAATCAGATTTCTTTACATGAAAAAAGTATATATCAAAAGTTATGTCGCTACTGTTGAAACATTATTTTAAGTTACTGTATGCAGACTATTACTTGAGTTATAACATAATAGCCAAATATAACTACTTGCAAACATCCCCTCCTCTGTAAGGGAGGGCAGAGAACCTTTTTTAAGAAGCACTAACTGCCCTCCTTCAGAAAAAAAGCTAAATACATTTCGTACCAGTGAAATGCCACCTCTTCTGATAATGCTACCTCAGAAACCATGTGGTTTCAGAAGGACAAAATATTTCAACCTGCAAACAAAAGAGCAAAGAACTCCCCAGGGAATTCAATAAAATTAAAAGTTTGGGGACAATCAAAGCACAGATCAAGCTAGTCTGGAGGGTGTTGTCAGAGCAACAGAAGCTTGTATCACACCTGGGAAAAGGCATGAATAACATTTTTTTTTCTTTTTTACCATAGAAAGACAGGACTCGCCACACAAAATTAGTACAGTCCATCTAGATTAATATCTTGTCTCTCAAAATACCCAATGTCAAATGCTTGAAAAGTACAAAGAGAAAATGCATAATAGACAAATCCCTATTATTTTAAGCATTATTTTAAACATTCAGCAACTACTTTTGCCTGAAATCATAGCTGATGTGCTGTTCAATACAATAGTTGCCTTTTATCTGTGGTATTTTGAATCCCTGCTTGTTTCAACTGCCTCTCTTTTTTTTTTTTTTTTTTTTTTAATTTTTGTAGAATATTAGCTAGGCAATATGGGATTAGGTACCTCAACATCCTTTTCACCTCTTCCTCCAAACAGAAACATGAATCATGCTTACCAGGTATTTGTCTAAGCTGTTCTTAAAAACTCTCCAGTTAGCAAGATTTCATATACTTCCTTATCACTCATTCACATAGACAGATATCTATTATTTTCCTTATATCTGACCTATAGCTCTCCTGATGTACTTTAAATCCATTGCTTCCTGGTTTAATCTCAGTGAACATGGTGAACAATTTATTTGTTTTCTCACAGAAGCTCACTTTTACCTATTCAAAGGCTATGATGTCTCCCCAAGTCTTCTCTTGTTTCTAGACTCAGCAACTCATTTAATTGCAACTGTCAGATCATATTTTCTAAACCTATAATCATTTGGACTTTCTCCTACTGTTTCAAAGAAAATTCTCCTTTGTCTTCCTGGTTGAAAAATATTCAACAGTAGAATCCCACCCATTTCTACTTTTTTCAGTTTCCTTCATGTCACTTTTAACTTGCCTTTTATTTAATTTGATTAATTTTTCCAGATCTTTCTTCTAGGAAAAGACACTCCTTTCGTGGAAGGCATTTTATTCCACTTATTTTCCTTTGATCTTTTGACCAATGGGGCATTTTTTTTCCTGCAATAAGCTTCAAGAAATGCAGTGACCAAATCCAAGCAAACAGATCCACTTAGGATCAATTATTTTATGCTCTTTTGAGAAAACAATAACATCATTAATATTCTTAAATTTAATCTTGTTTTGGGGGATTGCATGAAGAAGAGTCAATGCTTTTCCACAACAAATGATTCAGCATTGAGTTGAGCAGCTGGAAGGAATGGATGAATGGACTGACATCGGTTAACCACGCTACAGTTACAGACTCTTTCTTTCCTTTTAGATCCTCCTGAATATCAAAAAGGTTGACTCACGCCACTTTATAACCTCAGCTTTCTGAATGCCAGAATTTTTATTTACCAATGACAAAACCCAACAACAATAATATGGTGAATACATTTTAAAAGTTTGATTTTGTTAGCTGAGACATCTAAGCCATTTCTGTCCTGTGCTCTCTGCATACTCAAATTTTTGGCCCAAGCTGACCCTTTCCAAAAGCTATTGCAAGCCATTTAGTTGTCAGTCTGTGGTGAAAGAATTAAAATGTAGATAATCTTCAAAGTAGTGCCCATCACAGTGCATATGGATGCCTATTGCAAAACTGCTACGAAAACTGGAAAAGTAGTTGGTATTTTTTTTTTTTTTTAATCCTTCCCACCTTCCCATACCAAGTCACACAGTTGGGGTATCAGACAACCTTGGTAACAGACTTCTTTATTTACTTCTCAGTCAAATCTCATCTGTGGTACTGTCTATGAATCAATCTAACAGGTTAACAATTAACAAGAGTACACATCACAAAGCAGAGAAATCTCCCCCTTCTTGGTAGGAGAAAGAAATACAAGGTAAAAAAAAAAAAAAAGATGTCGCATAGAAATGTGTAATTTTCTGCAACAGAATTCATTCTAGCACTTTTTAAAGAACATTAAGCATATTTAGCAGTTAACTAAAATATTTCTACTCTCCTGATTCAAATACAGTAATGGGATGCCTAAATTCATGCCAACACTAAGAAGCATGAGATTCAACCAGGATTGTTCTTCATACACATCCGTCACAGTTCTGAAATAACAACAAAGTCAGCTGGAGACTACTTAAATACACAGATAGTGCAATCTCCGTGTCATTATAGGCTAACGTGACTAGGATAGGATATGTCCTACCTAGTGATAGGATGCACGGGAACGGTTCAAACCTGTGCCAGCAGAGGTTTAGACTGGACATTAGGAAGCATTTCTTTACTGAGAGGGTGGTCAAACACTGGAACAGGCTTCCTAGAGAGGTGGTCAATGCCCCAAGCTTGTCAGTGTTCAAGAGGCATTTGGACAATGCCCTTAATAACATGCTTTAAACTTGGTCAGCCCTGAACTGATCAGGCAGTTGGACTAGATGATCGTTGTGGGTCCCTTCCAATTGAAATAGTCTATTCTATTCTATTCAATATATACTTTTTGAAAATTATTGAACTGTTATTCCCCTCCTTGTTTTGAGTACTTCAGATACTAATCACACACGTGTAATAAAGTGCATTTAATGATCTTATAAAATATGGTTCTCCACTTTTTGCTATGGAATTCCAAAGCAAAATTTCTGGCATTTTCAATAGAAACAGAAAATTGGGAACTGACAATGTCAGTCAAGAATTAAATGAGGTATAGCATAGTACCTGCAAGGTGGGATCCGCTGATTTGTACGGAGGTCACATTTTGGCACTAAGATCGTACAGGCAAAAAACATAAGGTACTTGTAGCAGTTGGTCTGAACCAAGGCTGGGAAAAGAGAAGACTCCCAGCTGATAGAGGCTTCCTTCTGCGTCCTGTGGCCCAGGTAGTTTGGGTAATAAGTATAGTTGTAAGGCAAGTTCATACAGAGTTCCAGAGTGATTGGTTCACACTGACCTTTCACAGAAAGAAAACAAAAAAAGAAACACAAATGGTATGAGATTGAATGAAATACAGAAGACATAATTACCTAAGTATTTAACAAATTTATCAGTCAGGGATTTCCTCTCAGGCTTGAGAAACTACAAGTTTCAGAGCTCAATACCCCATATGAGCCTGTTCATATCAGTAAAGAAAGGTGGGTTTGACCTCTGCCTACCAAATAACCTATTCAGAGACTTATATTCCCTTACCAATATGCATTAACTTCTTGAGCAACATCTTACCTTTAACAATAAACCATTCTTTAAAAAGAGATTTATTCTTTTCAAATCAAGTTTCTGATGATTTTCAAGACCTCTTGTACCGTACAGCAACACACTTCCTACTGGTGTACTATGCTACCATAACACACCTCATACTGGCAGGGCAATTGTCAAAATTAAGAAGAGTGGGATCATAGGATACTTTGGGTTGGAAAGGATCTCAGGAGGTGTCTAGTCCAATGTCTTGCTCAAAGCCTGGCCAGCTCTGAGGACTGATCAGGTTTCTGAAAGCTTTATTCAGTTGGGTCTTGAAAAATCTGTGATGACAGAGACCACACAATTTCTCTGTATAGAAAACAGAAAGCAGGATTTTTTTTTTTTTTTTTTGCACCCCAAGATCTGAAGGAAGAATGGGGACAATTAGGTTATGTATTGCACAAACACTGAGTAAGAGACAGTCGACATGCTAATCATTTAATTTAGGTAAGACATAAATGATAATACAGAGAATGATAAGCAAGAGCAAAATAAATGCAACAGCTACAAGTCCATATGATTACACAGACTATAGCTATATACAAAAATCATCCAGCTTTTAGGGGGTTTATCAGAACACATATTGAACTGACCGAGTATTTTGGATTTAAAAAATTGTACAGCTTTTGTATTTCTTCACAAATTGGTAGTCAGAAATATTCATTTTTCAGTTTTCCACTGCAACAGAAAACAACAGAATTTCACTTCAATTCAGACTGAAATTCAGCTTTTTATTTAGCACTGAGACCAATGTGAAATTATTTAATTTTATTTACTTTTGAAATATGAGAAAATTTTCCATGAAAAAGTACACTATTCAAAAGTCATGTGTTATCAAAAGACTGGATGTATTTGCCTATTCTGGAAGCAAATGCGTCTTAACATGATTAACATTCTCCACCAGCCAGTCACTAGCATCACTTGCCAGCACAGTACGGCAACTGTGTGATCCTATAGCTAGATGCTCAAGAAGAAGTTGCAAGATCCAACAGTCAGTTATTCAGATGATCAGCAGAACTGGCCAGTCTTTCTTGGACTGGCATTCCCTGTTACAACCTCTTTTAGGATTTACCTCTGAGGATCACAAAGCTCATTTTAGATACAGCTTTTTCTCCCTGCTAAATCCTTGCATACTGTCAATACTGAACTATTTCTGTTGTCTCAAATCACTCAGTCCCAGCTTTGGGGTATATGAGGTTCAAAGACTTCAACAATCCTCACATTACTGCCATTTCCTTTTCTTCACGATGAACTCTCCCCTGTCCTCCCACACTTCAGCCCCAGATGCCCACATCAGTTTGGTTTTGTCTTTTGATTTTTCCCCAGTAAGCACCTTTTCTTGATGTGTACAGACTATTACATGTTCGTAAGTATTTCGTGATGAAACCCGAGTAAATGAACACAAAAGTACATGCAATGTTCTAAGTGTTTGTATAACATAACATTATTCAAGACTAAAGGGTAGAAATGCACATATATCATTCTCTCTTTTGTTATGCCTCACATTTATAGGGGTTCAGGTGAATTCTAGAAGAAAATCTAGTCCACTGAAATGCCTCTGTAGGATAGCTTTTCACATGTTTTCAATATGATTAGAATTTTGACACTGTTTAGAAAGCTTCCATCACATTATGTGCAAGAGAGTCATTGTAGGTTTGAAAAGAATAACATCGACTCACACACCCAATTCCCTATGATCCACAAGCAGAGTACACTCCATGGGAACATCTGACTGAATTTCAGTAACCCAAATGTTAGTCTTTCCTTCTGATGTCTGTTCTACAGTTTAAGAGATCTTGTTGCTCCCTTATTTACAGCATACGTAAGTACAACCTAATGAGTGGGGAACAAGGAATAAAATTCATCACATCTTTTATCCTAAATAAAAAAAAAAACAACAAAAACAAACAGATTATGCCTGGGTTTAATATCTTCATGTATTTATTATTAACTTGCTCTACCTACTATATAGGAATTAGTTCCAAACATAGTAACAGAAGTGAATGGGCTATTTCACAGAATCATAGAATGGCTGAGGCTGGAAGGGACCTCTGGAGGCCATCTGGTCCAGCCCCCCGGCTCAAGCAGGGCCACCTAGAGCGGGCTGTGCAGAACCATGCCCAGACAACTTCTGACTGCCTCCAAGGATGGAGTCTCCACAACCTCTCTGGGCAAGCTGTGTTCAGTTGCCCTCACAGTAAAAAGAGTGCCTCCTTACGTTCGGAGGGAACCTCCTGTGTTTCAGTTTGTGTCCATTGCTTCTGGTCCTATCACTGAGCACCGAAATAGTCTAGCTCTGTCTTTTTTACACTCTCCCTTCAGATATTTGTTCTGTTATCCTAAATACGTTGTAACTGCATTATAATGCAGAGCCTAAACTGACCAGACTTTATCACACATGGAGAACATCCATCATATTCAATATTGCAAACTGTGGCTATGCTCTGGAATTTTCCAACAAAAGAGTTACTTGGGACAGAAAATACTGCTTTGTCAAAACTGAAATTTTCCACAGGAATTCTCATCTCTTACCAAAGATGAAATAACTCTGGCCAAAATATGAACAGTGAAAATAACATGAAAAAAGACAATAGTACTTCTGGATGTTATACAAGAAAAATCTCTCCCAAATTCTCTTGCTGTTTCATTGTGTATAAACAATTAAATATTCACTGGACCAGAAAGGGAGAAAGAGAGATGATCGAGAAGTCTAATTCAGATTATGTGTAACTCCTGTTGAGCATTACGGACTGTTGCCCATAATATGATGAGGAAACATCTTCACTAGAAAGGTCTTGACATGGAATAGGAACATTGTTTTAGAACTCAAATATCACATCAGAAAATGTTTTTCACTATCTTGTAACGTAGTCCTAGCCACTCGAACATTTTCCAAAATTGCTGTCCATACATACAAAGGGATACAAAAATCTGCATTGATCAGGAAAAAATTTTGGATCACAGGACAAACTGCTTTGGACCATAGTAAGTCTCATACTGATTTATCCACAAGCAACATGATGAGTCCAAGAAAGAAAATACACTTTCAGCTCTCTCTCATTGTGAGAAAGACTGAATTGCAGTCACACTGCTTGAAAGTCCTGTCTTGAACAGGACTGTAGTCGCTGTTTACAAAAGGTAATTTGCTTAAGAGAGAACTGCTCTCTAAGTATACAAGAACCAGAGGCTACTGTTGGAATTTACATCTTTTCCTACTTGTTGGGTAAGTCTGCTGCTGATGCCTTGTTTGCCAGCCAAATAGAGGACCTGTCTTATGCACGACTGGTGACTACACAGCCACCAGTTTTGAGTCCAATATTAATCCTGTCACAATATAAGCAGTTTAAGTTATAAGTATTTAAAAATAAATAAAATTACAAAATACTGTCTTTTTTGGACCTGAGTAAATGTAAAGTTGCTACATATAAAACAGGCTTTAGTGTAACGCCTGTTAAGTTTTGGAAGCATTGTGAGTAAAGAAGCTTTGAAACAGCAGATAGAAATACGGAAGCCCCGGTTCCTGGGTAAACCACAGTTTTGTGGCAAAGTCAGTAATGCTCAAATAAAAAAGGTTTTTACCATGACAGTGGCCTGACACCGGAACAAGTCTCCCAGAAAGACTGTGGAATCTCTGTCCTTGGAGATACCCAGAACTCAGTTGCACAAAGTCATGGGCCACATGACTTAATTGGCACTGCTTTGATGAGGAGTTTGGGCTAGTTGACCAAAAGTGTGAACTAACTTCCTTGTAATGCTAAACATGGTACCTACGATTGTCCCTTCTCAAAAAGTTAGGAGAAACATTGACAGAAGCACACGTAAAGCATTCATGCCCAAGTATCTTATATCTTTACTTTAGTAGCATCTAAAGGCCCCAGCATGAATGGTGCCTGTCTCACCTGTGAGTGACAGTCACAACTTTAGAGCGACTGTGGAGTTTGGACTGACCTTTGGGCTGACCTTCCCATATCCATTCCAACCTAAATGGAGTAACATTATCGAAACAAGCTACCATATAGTACCAAACCACACCTTGCAGAGATAACTGGTCAGCACAAAGCAATTATAGGATATGTCTACACATTCATATCTAAGTGAAGGCAAGCCTGCCCATGTCTGAGGTGACCTGAATTGATGTGACTGTAATTAACACATCACCAAGTTTTATTTAATTCTCAATAATTCTGAATACAGTTCTGCCTCAGTTTCAAAACCTAGCCAAATATACTTCTTTTGAGTATCTGTTCACAGTGCTGCATTGCACAAGTGAGAGACAGCTACTCAGAAGCAAGTGTACAGTAGGTGCAGGAGGCTTGCATGGAGTGGTACAGTACAGGACACAGAAATGAAGATATGCAGTGTTGAAGACCTCAATCCTCTACAATACGTATTAGCCAGAAGAATAACTAGCTTTGCCAGTTTGAATATCAAAATTATTCCTTCATAAAAGGGCTAAAAGTTCTCCAGACTAAACACAGTACCATGTTTTCTTATATTTTGAAAATAAACTAGTAGCTTCTGCTTTACACTTACACTGTGTTGTTTACTTTATGTAAACAATGAATGTCATTAAATGTTAAGAAAAAGTGCAACTGTAAACACCCATTAAGAACGCATCAACAACTCACAAAAGGGAAAATATCTCAATGTCAAATGTTATGAGTATCTCTTAGTACATCAATAATCAAGAGTTATGATGAAACTTTTGTTTCAACTTTGCCCTTTTCAATACTTAATCATTACACATGTGCATTAGAGAGTAAATTAAAGTATTACTTACTGTGTCCTACCCTGCATCCTCATTATACTCTAAAACACCCTAAAAGAGTAACAGTATGAAGCATGTGACCTACTTACTGCAGTTTGTCTGGCTGTTTCTCATCTCACAGAGAGAAGTTCCACAGGGATCAGGACAGGAAGTACATCTCTGGTCTCCCTCCTGACAGACGGTTTGACCTGAGGAAAATAAAAATTTACTATTCCAATTATTTACCAGACTAATAAAAATTACTGGAGTGTAGTGATGAGAAAATACAGTTTACATTACAATTAAGTATTTCCTTTACATAGTTGAGTAAGTATCCTACAGCATTTCAAGTGCAGTCCGGAAGTGTTGTAAGGAAGAAAAGTGTGTGGCACTGTCCAGATGTCACTTTGCTTTACCCCTATGTTTAATATAAGAATTTATATCCCAGTTTCTGAATGAGAGGTCTGGATCTGGACCATGATCCTCTGGCAGAGTATGAAAAGTCATGTAAATCAGATTTCAAAGGGAACAATAGGTCCTAGCTGAAAGAGCATACCCTCTGGGAATTATTCTTCAGTGCCATTCAGTTGATCTATTTCTCATTTTATGATCGTTTTGGTGGACAATAAAAACCATCCTGAAGAAAGGTCGTCAGAGTTGAAGCTTTATTGTCCTTCTTTGGCTGGTTAAAAAACAAACAACAACAACAACAACAAGACACCCAAAAAGGCCATGGTCCTAAAGATGGAATTCAGAGTAACTAAAACCAGCACTTCATCAGAAAGTTTCTGGAGCACATTACCTGGGTAGTTAGTTTCTCTGACAAATCCCTGAAATTGTTTCTGTCTCATAGTGGTGATAGCTCCTTTCCAAACCATTAAATTCTCTCTTCCATATGACTTTTGCAACATCAGTCATTTAATTTACTATTCTGTACACAGAGACTGAACAGTTTGGATTTTATCATCTCATCCTGTTTAAAATGGTTTATTGCAATTATTGCTTAGTGTTTGTATTGCACTACTGTCCACAAGTATTAATCATTCAGTCATGGCATCCTTATATTGGGCATACAGAAGATGCTGAAGAAACGTCTTGTTTCAGTGACCTTGACAACAACCTTGTCCCAAAGAACTGAGGATGTAGTCATATCTACTCATAATTATGTGGATTTACTTCCCTTCATACATGTTATATATTGAAGCAATGGAGCTACTTTCTTTTGCTGTAGCAATTGGCTGTCTTATTTTACAGGTGGATCTTATTGCAAAATGGAACTTGAAAGGCAGGGAAAACCTTTTAACTTCTAAAGCTATCACAAATCTTTACATCAAAATTCATTTTTAAAGTTTGCTCCAACTCCTTCTTATCCCACAGTGGAAGAGTTTCTCAACTCTTTAAAAATAATTGTGTAGATTCTTTTGATCCTAGCACAGTCAATGCTGAATTTCTATAAACACACTCTACCCTGTCTTTGGAAGGGATCATAGAACCAGCTGCAAGTACATCTATATTAGATTTCTATTGTCACAAAATGAATGACAGCAGTAATGTTAATAGATGCCATATCATAAATTTTCTTAAGGAACGTAGCGAAGGAGACCATTTTTCTAATTCGGACATAGATGAAGTAATGGTCATTTGTAGTCCCTATATGTATATATTCGGACTATTACACAAGGTCCCTGTATCCTTATATAGGCAAGTGGCAAGTCACTACATCTTGACCTCCAATTTCTACGCTGATTTCACATATTTACTGTGTTTGTAACAATACCAATATTCCAGATCACTTCAGCCCTAACTTCACTGCCTCTGCTAGGCAGATCCAAATTGTTTGATTTGTAGAGCAGAGAAATCTTTGTATGAAGTGTATGTCCTATTACATTTTCTGTAGTTGCGGAAATCAACAACATAAATAAGAAACACAAAAGAAGGCTACAAACAAGAATTCTACCTTGCTTTTACATGGACTTTGCAAGGAACTAAAGAGGAATAATCCAAATGAAGTCCAAATTCTGCCTACATATTCTCATGAAAATTCAGGATGGACAAGATATGGTTGCATAAAGGAAGAATTTTGCTTTACACAATATTGCAAAATATTAGACAGAATTTTTTGCACATCGAAGAATGATTAATAAGAACAAGGAAAACTTTTGTATTTAAAAGCTTTGCGGTTTAACGCTAAGCGGAAAAGTCTTTTAGCATATAGTGAGATCATTGACTACATAATTATCACCCCATCCTACTCCTCTGCATGTAGTATCCTTGAATCTGTATCTGTTCATCTTACCAAAAAAAGATTTTCAACCATTTCTTCAACATGCACACAGGCAAAAAGCAGTGAAAACAAAACACATCACTGACTTCTAGCCCAGATCATGCACCAACGTTTCCAGTGAAATTCTCTTTTACTAGTGATAAACAAATTTAAGAGGCTTAAGTGGGGTGAATTTTAAAAGTTGAAATGGTTGCTTATAGAATGCTCTAAATAGTTTCGTACTTTTCAATTTATCCCAATCTATCCCATCTGCTTCATCTCTTTTATATTAAAAATGATAGTTTCATTATCAGCAAAAGAAATGGAGGATCATGGAATTCATAGAATAAGACTGAGGTTGGACACCAGGAAAGATGAAGAATAAAAACTGAGCATTTTGTGAGATTGCACAGTCAGAGATAAGGACAAAATCTGGTCCTCAGTTTTTAGATTGCCACAGTCAGAACTGGAAGAAATTTAATGCAAGACCCTTTTGTAACGTCAACATTAATTGCGAAAAAGAATAACAGTAATGTCTATGCTTCAACTTCTCAGTTATTTTTTGGAATAGAGATGTTTAAATTGGAGTGGGAAGATCCCGAGAACTTAATGTGAACAGAAGGGACTGAGTAGACACGCTTATGAATGGAATTCTTCTAAAGAAAGGAGGCTTCTGTAATTACACTGTGTATTTATCTTATGATAACAGGTCTGGTTTAGTCTAATAATTTTTGAATAGGTTGTCCTATTACCATTACATCTGACAGCACTAGAGTTTTCTAAATAAAGTGAATTCCTTTAATTTCTTAAAAATAAGATTCATAAGAGAAAGACATTAATAATTCTTATATTGAATGAAAGGCTGCAATCTGAACCTATACCTTACCAGAAACAGGAGAACTACATGTGAAAAATACCTTCAAATGCTGAAACCATCACAACATGACAACATCTCATTCTGAGTATCAGAATGTACCACAGGACACAAGTGTTTGGGAATCCATGTTACTGGGTTCAAGAAACTGCCTGGTTTCCTTTTCTTTCATACAATCCATCATGAGACAGCTATTATGTAGCTGTGAAAACTTACATTCTCATGTATTTTCCCTTAGTCACACAAAATCGTTAGTTTGCCTATGAAAACATCCTTTCTCTGACTTCCAAGTTCTGATGAAAAAAGGATTTTCATGAGAAAATTCCTCCTCAAACAACACCAATTCCTGTGATAGTAGCTTCTAATTGCTGCAGACAATGTGAATATGTATTATTTATTTCGAGTAACAGCTGATCATGTCAGATAACCAAATACTATGCTAAGTATCACCTCCATTTCTTTAACTTCTTATATTTTTAAGAACTAATAAAACTCTGCTTACAACTTCCTGTGTGAAAGCAGACACCAACCAGCCTTAGCAAGTGTTATTTGAAAGGCAAAGAAAGTAAATTTGTCAGACAGCTTTAACTAAAGGCACTTCAGAACAAAGCAGTCAATATTAGGTTCAGTAAGAAGAGTAAAATGAAGGATATCCTTACTTTCACTGCAGTTTTCTTCATCACTTCCATCTTTACAGTCATTATCTCCATCACACTGGAATGCACTAGGAATGCACTGCCCATTTCTGCACTCCACCAGACCCTGACTATGACATGCTAGAGAGAAAAAAAAAAAAAAGACGATATTCTGATCAACTTAGGTTAATGAAGGTCTTAATTATTTTTGAACATCATCTTGAAGTTATTTTAGGAGAAGCTGGTAACACTGCTTAGCACTGAAGGTCACTAGACATTTTGCATTATATGTAGGCTGTGTTTTCAATAGCCTACAGCTGTTCTGATCTTTAACTACAGGGACTGGAACTATATATGTCAGGTATTAGCAACAGGCTGAGATGAAGGTTCAGCTTTTCCAAGAAAAAAAAACCCATAATTTTTACTCACATAAAAATTGGCACCTTTTCTTTGCCCCCTTACTTACATTCTTTTATTCAGATTAGGTTCTTAGATTTCAGGGAAAATTGTACGATAGTGGTTGCAAGGTCAAGCACTGAATGGCAGCAAGAATGAAAGCAGCACAAGCATAACCTTAATCACATTACACGTGCTAGTTCCCCAAGACTTGATTTTGCAACCTCAGCAATATTCTAGTATAGTTGTTTCACAGATATACACCATCATCATTGGAGTAGACAGAAGTCCAAACTCTGACAAGGTGTGATAAGTCACACACAGACACATCAGAAAGCTGTCACAAACTCAGAATGCCTATAGTTTAAGAGCTTATATATATACATTCATTCATTACTCTTTAATGGGAACATTACAGTTAACAAAAAGCTAATTCTGTAATTAACAAGAAACTGAAACAGAAGGCAATGCTGATACTTCTCAACAATGGCAACAAACGTTCAATTTGCCGCAGCTGTCTACCAGAAGGGACATTTGTCAAGTGTGAACTTCTGAAATCAAATAAGCTTATAGTTTTTCCTTACAAGTAATAAGTAAGTATACTACTTATCTTACATTTTGTTTTTTGTTTTTAAAGAATTTAATTTAGAGATTAAGGGAACTTACAGCAATTGATTTCATCTGATTTGTCTATACAGTCATGGTCACCATCACATACCCAATCAGCTGTTATACATCTCCCATCTCCACACTGATGATGTGTCACTGGATTACAATCTAAATAAAATGCAAATTTGAGGACAAAAAAAAAAAGGATTATAAGTTACCATTTGTATAATTTATATTATTGATCAATTCTTCTATGTGTATAAGCTAATCATTCTTACTAATGAGCCATTTTGCATTAGTAAATTACAGTAAGAGATTTTTTGTACCTGCAGACTTTTTTGCAGGTGGTAGTTACATATGTTCTGAATTCTATTGCCTATACAGATAGTGATGCACTCATTCCTTCTCTCAGGTGCACAGTTGTTTCCATTTACAAATAAACAAGTTTCTAAGATTTGTTAAACAGATTAAAAGATCTTCTGGCTTCCTATCTCATGGAATGATTTTCAGTTAGCCAACATTTTCAGTTGCCATCAGAGAAAACAATTCTCTATGTTTATTTACATTAAATTTACTAAGAAGTAAAAAAAAATGTTTCTCAACTGCCATATTTGGAACTTAATCAGAAACTATGTTTTTTGCATACACTCAGAATTTTTCATAAGAATTATCTGCAAAGAAACTATTCCAATCTTCATCTTACTCTTTCTACCCGAATGCTTCCACAAATAAAGAAAAGCATTCTATTGAGCAGGCTGACTTTACACCAAAATAAACACGGAGTGTAGACACAGTCCAGTCTGCCCAATCTGCTATGAAACTCATTTATAGCCTGTACAAAAAGTTAGATCTTAAATTTTATGTGGAAAAAACTATCTCAAGATAGGAATGTTAGGAGTCAGACTAATGTTTAGAAAAGCCTTTACTCAAAGATGGTTTATGAAAAAAAACCCAACAAAAACTGACAAAAAGTAGTGGAAGATCTTAGAGTATGTTTAATTTGGAGAAGAAAGATAAAACAAACCTCAGAAAAAATTGTGCCTTGAGTTTTAGTTTTGAAATTCTCTATGTTTTTCCGTAGAAAAGCAAAAGAAAAAAGGTGAGAAATAATATTTTAATTTTTAAAGAATTATTTTAGAGCACTTAATTTTTCTCGAGTGTAGTACCAGGAGCAAAAGTTAAAAAAATAAGGCTTTCAAAGTTTTCCAGTATTTACATGTGAAGATTATTCTTTTTTATCACAAAACTTAATTTTTTTCCTATGAAAGTTAAGTGTAGGTAGAAAGACAAATATAAGGAGGCAGAACATACAAAGTTGATTGAAAACAGAATTTGAAAGAAACAGAATTTGATTATCAAAACATACAAGTTCACTATGAAGCTTATGTAAAAACAGTTCAGCTCTAAAACAGTTGGCATCACCAGTATGCAGTCTCCTATGGTTTGCTCTAATCTCAGTTAAATTTAGCCAAGTTAGCAAGAAAGCAACCATAACATCTTCAATTAGTTTAAAACAAATTGCAAATTAGAATATTTCTTCAAAATACCACTACCTTCAAAATTTGGATTAACCCAGAAATCTCCTTTACATCTTTTCAAATTGCATATAGAATTTGTGAGCTGTTTTTACTTTGCCCAAAAAGAATAACAGCAGGGTATATTACTCTTTTAGTAGTTTAAGGAAAAAGATTGCTGGCTTAGGCAAGACTGCTATCTTAAAGACTTTAGAAAACCATAGAACTTTCATTTACCACAGTTTTGTTCATCGCTAAGGTCTCCACAGTCATCATATCCATCACAAACAAAGGTATAATTTAGGCATTTTCCCGTGTTGCAACGAAATACATCATCACTGCAGTCTACAAAATGAAATTTTTAAAATGTTAACATGACATTGGAACATTCATAGAAACTGGAATGTATTGACTAAAACAAGATTAGCTAAAGATAACCTACAACTTACAGGTCTACATTAATACTCAATGTGTACCAGTTTATTAGAATCTCATATGGAAGAACATGAAAAATCAAAAGCAATTTTTAGACATTTTTATTCTGTTCCTACCAATTGCTTTTTTGATCAATACCATGAGGAGAAAGTGCTCTGGTTACACATATGGACCAAAATGTTTAATTAATTTGTACACATAAAGTTCTCGAGAAAGGTTGTGGGTTTCATCAGCTAGGATCATTACTAGGACAGTCTGAGCAACTGATGTGCCTATTAGGTGGAGCTGAAGCTTTTAACAGCAAAATCAAGATCCCCAGACCCTGCTTTTGAGCCTGCCTTTGATCTTACAATGGTTTCAAATGAGCTTTATGCTTTATGCAGTTTTGAGCTCAGAATTTGGCCTGATGCCGTCTCATCCATGAATTCGTACCACTGTCAGCCCTAAGTGGGTTTAGCCTTCCTTTCCACGGCTGAGGCCTTCAGTAAAGCCCTGATGAATATTCTCTCAGAATATCCAAAACGCTTGAATAATACCAGGTTTGATGAAAACATGCAATCTACGTTAGTTAAGAAAGGGGGGAGAAGAGAAAATAGGGCTGGTGGTGTCTGGTCCCATTAGTAATAACTTTTGATTACAAACACACAGTTGGGAAGCCTTCCTCTAGGCTTTTCCTTCACATCTGGCTTTTCCAGGGAGAATGCCAGAATATAGAACAGCTGGGTGGACAATCCCTCCTTCCCGTTGAAGCTACGCCACTAGAACCAAGGAAGTTCTTTGTGCCCTTTTTTACTGCGATATGTGGGCATTTTAAATGAGCTCTTTCCGAGACAACACACAGAAAGAGCTCCAAGAGCAGGGACTGGAACACAAATCTCTCCCTCAGCTAGGATGCTCAATCACTAAACAACAGAATCATGCTACCACTTGCTTCTCGCCTCTTGGCGTGTGACTCCTGTGTTCATGATTGCCGTGGTCCCACTTTGAAAGAAGGGTGTCCTTCTAGGTATATTACACACTGAAAGGTGCAGCACTCTCCCAGAAGGTGCACTGGGGTTTCTGTCCCTCCAGATCAATGTCAGCCAAGTGTTCCACCTCCCTAGGTGAGTGCTCTAACGTTAAGTTTCTCAAGGCTTTACCAACCTCAACTTGAACATGAATCACTTCTTCCCCTTTCCCCCACGGAAGTATTTATGCTTTCTACAAGTTTCACATCATCTCAGAAAGTCCAAACAGGATTTATAGCACAATGCAAAGGACAACGCTTCAGGACATAAAGTAAAATAATACAGCTGAGCCATGAGCTTTGTAGTCAATAGTTAATTTAGCTTTAAAAGAACAAAAGGCATTGTCCTGGTTTCAGCTGGGATAGAGTTAATTTTTGTCTTGGTAGCCGGTATGGGGCTGTGTTTTGAGTTTAGGATGAGAACAATGTCGATGATACACTGATGCTTAGGTTCTTGCTAAGTAGTGCTAAGCTGTTGCTCAATAGGTGCTAAGTGGCGCTCACACTGGTCAAGGACTTTTCAGCTTCCCCTGCTCTGCCGGGTGCACAAGAAGCTGGGAGGGCGCACAGCCAGGGGGGCTGACCCAGACTGGCCCAAGGGCTATTCCATACCGTATGACGTCATGCTCAGTATGTAACCTGGGGGAAGAAGAAGGAAGGGGGGACATTGGGCGTGATGGCGTTTGTCTTCCTGAGTAACCCTTACGTGTGATGGAGCCCTGCTTTCCTGGAGATGGCTGAACACCTGCCTGCCGATGGGAAGCAGTGAATGAATTCCTTGTTTTGCTTTGTTTGCCTGCACGGTTTCTTTGCTTTGCCTATTTAACTGTTCTAATTTATTTTACTTCAATTATTAAACTGTTCTTATCTCAACCCAGGAGTTTTCTCCCTTTTAACCTTCCGATTCTCTCCCCCATCCCACTGGTGGGGAGTGAGCGAGCGGCTGCATGGTGCTTAGTTGCTGGCTGGAGTTAAACCACGACAGGCATGAAACAATAAATACCAAAAACCCCAAACTAAATGAAAATATTTAAGTTCTAGTTTCATGTAAGCAGAACAATAGCCATCTGAGAGTAAAATTCTAAACATTACTTCTTTTGAGTATGCAACAGCATGAAGTACTCTGGCAACCTTTACCCTTATTGATCAGTTTGCAACTTGACAGTTTCTATGCTTCCATTGCCCCTCAAATGAAACAAAGCTGTCTTTTTCTATGTTGTTTCCTCAGGATAAGTTTACTGTTTAATTTCCATCCATACCCCCATTCCTGTTTACATTCATACCTCTGTAGCTGCAGCAGTGTCCTTTAGGGTATGGCAGCTCTCAGGCCCACACAGATAGGGTAAACAAAAAGAATACAAACTTCCTTGCAAGGAAATAAGATTCACTTGATGAAAATCTAACAGTCTTAACGTACATTTTCTTCAACAGGCTGCCCAGGGAAGTGGTTGAGTCTCCATCCCTGGAGGTATTTAAAAGACGGGTAGATGTGGTGCTCGAGGACATGGTTTAGTGGTGGACTTGGCAGTGATAGGTTAACGGTTGGACTCGATGATCTTAAGGGTCTTTTCCAACCTTAATGATTCTATGATTCTAAGATGGGCACTTTGCAGCTGCCATTTGTAAAAGGCTCAACTTAAATTTTGTTAATGATGGAACAAGTACAGTTTTCATAAAATTAAATACAAATTTCTATTATATACTCCACTAAACACAAATAAAGCCTGGTCAATCTTTTGCATTCAGCAGCCCTTTGATCTCTGTTCATGCATACCCTGTTTTCACTTCACTGTTGCATGATGTGTCCTTCTGACCGTGAATCACCTCAGCCCAGGTGATTTGAGGAGTCCCACATTTTAAAGATGTATGTTTAAAGATTTATGTTCAGACTCAATGTACAAATTCTGCCACTTCTAGGATTAAATAAGACCTTAATTCAACAAGACGCTCTATTCTGGAATGTGGCATGCAGTGGCACATGTGTAAACACTTTCTTTTGTATCTTATTACTAAAATGGTCTTCATCTTGTTCACCCTGTGTGAAAGAGAAGTATGACTGAGAAAGTTACACAAGGAGGAAGACGAAGCAAATGTACGTATTAGGGAAGTGTGTGTGTAAGTGCAACCAGAGGGATGTAAGAGAGCCTGCTGCATTCGGTACATTACATGTAAAACTTGCTCATCGGGATCCTTCTGACAGTTCCAAGTTTTGGCACTGATAATTTATGGATTTGTAGATCAGTGTTGCAGCTTCCTTCCTGTTCATATTCCTATGTGATAGCTGGTTGAGCTGAATTCTGATTCCTCAGCTGGGACCTTCCGTTGCACAAAGTCACAGAGTAGATGGTATAAGCTACATCATGAAATCCTAAATATCTGTGTAAAAAAGTGACACTGCTAAGTAAAGTAAACTATACTTTCAAAAAGAGGGATGGATTCTGCTAAAGCCTAACTATTGCCTGCATACTTATTATGGCCTATCAAAGGGAAGAAGAGAAAAATGCATGTCAAGAGCCAGGAACAGAAAAGTGATTGCATCATGTGACCAATTTCTTGATGCAGAATTCTGAAAGGAATTAGGAAGAACTATTAATACGAAAAAGATTAAAACCAGAGACTTCCATGTTTCATAACGTATGTAATTTTCAACATTAAAACTAAGGAGGCACAGCTGTAAGATTCACTCGTGTAACTTTAGACATCTACATAATTTAGTTTCTAAAGCACATATCCCATTTAAAGTATCTGCTTAAAATCAGACAAATCATGCATCAGAAGTGTCTGTTTCTCTCAGTTGATTCTCCATACAGCCAGTTTAGACATTTAGCTCAGATAAAGCCACCTGCACAGGGACAGATGACTCCTTCCCTAATGTATGTAACTTCATAACTAAAAAACAGAGACATCTCCCCAAACTGGTAGCATCTAAAACAAATATAAGAAGTCCTGTATTTTGGGATTGCAGGTGGCAGAAGCTTCGACAGAAGCTTCTGGACATCCCAGAAGAATGCCTCTGGATACATTTACTTTTTTTTTAATCTGGAATTTAATCTGGCATTATGAACCAAACCTGATTGAGCAGTACCTTTGAGACCAAAGGTATTGAGGTGGATTGCTATTACATCTGCTATTACTGCAGATGTCTTTAACAAAAATGGAGGAGGAAACGTAGAGATGGATAAAAGAAATATTAAGATTAATATGAATTAAATATGAAAGGAAATATGTATGTGCATGAAGGCATCAGAAGCAAGAGCAGAACAAGATTCAAAGGAATGCTGTATGTTAATTGCTACAGAGCACTGTAAGCATGACATTATTTAAATGATCAGGCAGCAAGTAAATTAATAACAACCTGACCTAAAGATAAGTGAACAAGAATCACAGAATCACAGAATCATTTAGGTTAGAAAAGACCCTTAAGATCATTGAGTCCAACTGTTAACCCAACACTGCCAAGTCCACCACTAAACCATGTCCTCAAGCACCACGTCTACCTGTCTCTTAAATACCTTCAGGGGTGGTGACTCAACCACTTCCCTGGGCAGCCTGTTCCAATGCTTGACAACCCTTTTCAGGAAGAAATTTTTCCTAATATCCAATCTAAACCTCCCCTGGCACAACTTGAGCCCATTTCCTCTTATCCTATCACTCGTTACTTGGGAGAAGAGACCAACGCCCACCTCGCTACCACCTCCTTTCAGGTAGTTGTAGAGAGCAATAAGGTCTCCCCTCAGCCTCCTCTTCTCCAGACTAAACAAGCCCAGCTCCCTCAGCTGCTCCTCATAAGACTTGTGCTCTAGACCCTTCACCAGCTTCAATGCCCTTCTTTGGACATGCGCCAGCACCTCCATGTCCTTCTTGTAGTGAGGGGCCCAAAACTGAACACAGTACTCAAGGTACAGTCTCAGTGCCGAGTGCAGAGGGACGATCACCTCTGTAGTTCTGCTGGCCACACTATTCCTGATACAAGCCAGGATGTTAGTGGCCTTCTTGGCCACCTGGGCACACTGCCAGCTTATATTCAGCCAGCTGTCAACCAACACCCCCAGGTCCTTTTCCACAGGGCAGCTCTCCAACCACTCTTCCCCAGCCCTGTAGCATTGCATGGGGTTGTTGTGACCCAAGTGCAGGACCTGGCACTAAGCCTTGTTGAACCTCATCAGTTGGCCTCGGCCCATCTGTCCAACCTGTCCAGATCACTCTGTAGAGCCTTCCTACCCTCCAGCAGATCAATGCTCCCACCCAGCTTGGTGTCATCAGCAAACTTACTGAGGGTGACTCGATCCTGAAGATCAAGAACAACCCTGGAGACACAAGGAAAGCAAAAAAAATGTGAGTCTCAGGAATATTTTCAAAAGAATACTCAATCCCTCAGACTGCAAAATGCTTGTCAGAAGAATAAATCGTCACTGCCAACCAAAAAGAAACCAAGACATTATGAGGACACAAATCCAGTGTTTTCCACTGTCAAAAACAAGTGATTCTGGCCAGACCACTTGTGTACACCCTAGGGGTGAGACAATTAAATCCACGAGATTGAGCGCAAGAGAGTGCAATAAGTTTTGTTTAGGAAACATATGGCTTTTCTTCTCAACGAGGTCACCCATTGCATCCAATTACATTGGCAAGCTTCAGCCTTTTGAATCTAAATCTGTCAAATACCCTTACAAAGATACAATTAGTTACACTTTACAGAATCCTGTTCTGAAATTCTATAAAGTGCTTTAACTATCTAGATGAAAAAATATGCTATCTTTTAGCTTGCTTTTTTTTTTTTCCCAAAGCTTAACTTTAAGTGCCACTGCCTAGACACACTGAGGACCATTTTCATTCTCAGAATCTCAGAATAGTTGAGGTTGGAAGGGATCTCTGGAAGTCATCTGGCCCAACCCCCTCTGTTCAAGCAGGGACACCTAAAGCCAGTTACCCAGGACTGTGTCCAGACAGCTTTTGAGTACCTCCATGGATGGAATCTCCACAGCTTCTCTGGGCAATCTGTGCCAGTGGTTGGTCACCCTCATAGTAAAAAAAAGAAATGTTTCCTGATATTTGAGAGGAACCTTCAGTACTTCAGTTTGTGCCCATTGACTCTTGTCCTGTCATTGAGTACCAATGAGAAGAGCCTGTCTCCATCTACTTTACAACCTCCCCTTCAGGCATTTATATACATTGATAAGATGCCCCCTCAGCCTTCTCTAGGCTAAATAGTCCCAGTTTTCTCAGCCTTTCCTCATAGGACAGATGCTCCAGTCCCTTAAACATCTTTGTAGCCCTTCGCTGTACTCTATCCATCATGTCCATATCTCTCTGGTACTGAAGAGCCTAGAACTAGTCATAGTACTTCAGGTGTAGCCTCACCAGTGCCAAGTAGAGGGTAAGGATACTTCTTCTAATGCAGCCCAGGATACCGTTAGCCTTCTTTACGGCAAGGGCACATTGCTGGCTTATGTTCAACTTGATGTCCACCAGGACCCCCAGGTCTTTTTCTGCCAAGCTGCTTTCCAACTGGGTGGCCCCCAGCATATACCGGTGCAGGTTCCTTCCCAGGTGCAGGACTCTGAGCTTCTCCTTGCTGAAGTTCCTGAGGTTCCTGTCATACCATTTCTCCCACCTGTTGAGGTCGCCCTGGATGGCAGCATGACCCTCTGGTGTGACAGCCACTCCTCCCAGTTTGGTGTCATCAGCAAACTTGCTGAGGGTACACCCTGCCCCATCATCCAGGTCATTAGTGAAAATATTGAACACAATTGGACCCAGTGTTGATCCTGGGGTACATTGCTAGTTAGTGGCCTCCAAACAGACTTCATGCCTCTGATTGCCACCCTCTGGGCCCAACCATTCATCTAGTTTTCAATCCACCTCAATTTTCAATCCATCTCATTAACATATATCAGAATGAAATGAATTACTATGACTCCAATACAATGTATAGCTGAGAGAAATCTATTTCTCCCCCCAGAATTCATTATCAGCACAATTATTGAGTAGAGGAGGCAGAGTGAGAATTCAACAAGGAGCGAACTTAAATCACATCAGAGACCGAAACAAAGCTGGAAAGGGCAGGAAAAAAACACATGGACAGGGCTGCACTGTGATAAAGAAACTTCCCAAGGGCGAAAGAACACAGAACAGAATTTGCTGAGACAAAGAAAGTTCCTGAGATGACTGAAACCAAGCCCAAAGACCCAGCCTTCAAGGTGACAGTCAGCAAAGGCAGTTTTGTTCATAAATCCTTTTCATTTCTATTCTACCTTATCAAGTTTCTTTCAGTTTTCCCTTTTAAAGGGTTATTTTTTTCTCTTCAAGGGTTAATGTTTTCTTTTACATTCTAATAAAGCTTCGCCTTTTGAGTTTAAAAGGCTTTTAATCTCATTTGGGAAGTAACTGTAATGAAAAGATTCTCCTCACAGCTCTGACCAACTCATGGAGATTGTGAAGAGTCTCATGTGGTCTCTTCACAAGACTCCAGCAGTAGAAATACTTGCTTTTCTGTAGCCAATCTACTGCTACATAAGTTTGTTTGCTAGAACAAAGAGTCCAAATATTTTTCTCCATCTATATTACCCACACTCTTTGTTTACGATTCTCAAGCAGACAAAACAGCTCCCCAGCAAGCAATGGAGCAGAAATTAGACTAGAAGTGAGCCATGTTTATACCTAGTTACCCTGGTCAATGCATTAATGATGTTTGCTCTAAGCTAAATCTGCTGCTATTGTTTCATATACTCCATTCCCCTCGTCCTCAAGGTTAACAACAAAAATTTGAAAATAAATTTCACGCTAGATAGAACTTTCCTATGAGCAAACACAGTTTGGACTTAATAAGAAGGGAACAACTTTTCCATGTGTTGTTCTGGATCCCATTAAACACTGGAAAGCTATGTGTAAGCACTAGCAGTCAGAATTCAGTTTATACAAAATAGAACAAAGCATAAAAATTCAAATTTTTATTTTCTTTCTCAAATATTGCTAAATATTGCCAAATATTTAATAATTAAATGGTGAATACCAACGAAATTTTTGGGAGTACTGAACATTTTCATTATTATGGAAATGTCAGTCACTGTGAAAGTTACTACTGAGCTATCTTGAAACTGAATAGAAACATCTTATGGATGAGCCTAGGATAAGACTTAAACTTGATAGCATATACTTTGATCGAAGGAGAAGTGTTTCAAGAATTCAAAAACCACCATTTAATAAATTTAATTATGAATTCATTATAGAATTATAACCTTCAATTATCTATAATGATCCCTACAGAAATAAGGCAGACTCTTCAAACTACTCACGCTTAAAACTTGCATACATTGGCTGGACTTGAAGAAAATATATTTTTAGGGTAATTTTAGCCATTTATTTTTCATTAATGGAAGTTTAGTAGTTTTGCATTTTTCTCAATAGAAGAAGAAACTTCTTCATTCCAATGACGAGTAAGAACATAGCTGCCCTCACACATGGCTGTGGCCTTTTGTCAGAAAAGGGGACATGAACTGTCAGGATGCCCAAAGGTCTCTTAGTAGCAAGAGGGAAGATAATGAAAATATCCCAGATTAATGCACCTTTAAAAGTGTGTTAAACTGAAACCAGGAATAAAATGCTGCTGTGCAAAACCAATAATTTTAGGGTTATTACTTGGCAACAAAAATAGCTAGTACAAGGTAACAGTAAGGTTGTCCTGAGTGTCTTAATGGTGTATTTCTATGCCTTAATAAATTTTGGTAAAAATGTTCCTCTAATCATGGTCAGTCACCGAGGTGAGCTGCTCTGGAGCCAGCCCGATCTACAGCGGAGCAGCAGATGTCAGTGCACAGGGGGGTTTCCTGAGGCAGGGAAATGCCAGGGGAGCAGAGAGACCCACTGGGAGCCAGCAGCTCTCCTGAGAGATGCTGAGAAGGCCTGGGCATTGCCAGAGCAACCATGGCCACCCCACACTTATAAAAAGCAGCCTGGGAAGTGCTAGCGACCAGAGTGTGGTGTGGCAGTTTGCATGGCAAGGTGTCATCACTCTACCAGCTCAACAGGTGAGTTCAATTGGTGGTCATCACTCTCTCAGAAGGAGCTTAGCTATGGTATCCACCTGGCAGAAAGCCATGTCCTCTGCACTCGCCAGAATGGATGTGGCAACCCAGAGCTCCCACGAAAACACGCAGCCATCCAGGTCTCAGGCTGCAGGGCGTGCAGGGCTGCCTTTCACTGGTAAGGATGGCAGTAGTGAGAACAGCTGTGTGAGGTGTGACCAAATGGACGATCTGCTCAGCCTGGTGGCAGAGCTACGAGAGGAAGTAGAAAGGTTAAGGAGCATCAGGGAGTCAGAGAAAGAGATAGACTGGTGGAACCATCCTCTGCCCTCCCGGAGACAGGAACAGGAATAGCCACCAGAAAAAAAAACCAAGATCAAGGGGATTCTGTATCCTCCCCCTGCCAGGCTGAAGGCAGTAGCTTAAAGGAAAGGAGTGAATGGAAGCAAGTCCACACTTGGGGTGGCAGGCAAAGCCCCTCCTTGCCCACCTCGCCTTCCCAGGTGCCTCTGTACAACAGGTATGAGGCTCTGGATGTAGAAGTCCAGTCAAAGGATGATGTGGATGACGGTCCATCTACACCAGAGGTGTTGCCAACGTCATAAAGGCCTACATCCCATATCATGACCACCTCCACGAGGCAGAAAAGACACGTTATAGTTGTAGGTGACTCCCTTCTGAAGGGAACAGAGGGTCCAATATGCCAGACAGATCCTCCTCTTAGGGAAATCTGCTGCCTCCCTGGGGCCTGGGTTAAGGACATCACTAGGAAACTTCCTAGCCTGGTATGGCCCTTGGACTATTACCCATTATTGCTCTTCCATGTGGGTGGCGATGAAGCCGCAACGCGTAGTCCAAGGGCGATTAAAAGAGACTTCAGGGCCTTGGGATGGTTGGTAAGGGAATCTGGAGCACAGGTAATTTTTTCCTCTATCCTTCCAGTTGTGGGCAGCGACACTGGAAGAAACAGACGGACCCAGTCTATTAATATATGGCTCCATGGCTGGTGTCACCACCACAATTTGGGATTTTTTGATAATGTGATGGCCTACATGGTGCCAGGCCTGCGGGCATCAGATGGGATTCTCCTTTCTCAAAGGGGGAAGAGGGTCTTTGCTCACAAGCCAACAGGGCTCATTGACAGAACTTTAAACTAGACTTGAAGGGGGAGGGGGATAATATCAGGCTTGCCCATGACAAGCTGTGGGACAACACACCAAAGTTAGAGGGATGGGGTGCTAGCAAGGGCCCTCAGCCTGTTGGTCTGAGGCATGCTGGGTACACTGGAGCACACGAAGTCTTACAGAGATGAGCCAGGGGCTCCTAAAGTAATAGGGGCCAACAGGGAAACACCGGTGAAATAGCTCAAAGGAATTAAGGTGTGTTCCTCTAAGAAGGTGACACGGCCGACAGCCCAGCTGAAGCGCCTCTACACCAACGCACGCAGCATGGGCAACAAACAGGAGGAGTTGGAAGCCACCATGCTGCTAGAAAGCTCCAACCTAGTTGCCATTACTGAAACTTGGTGGGACAAATCCCATGACTGGAGTGCAGCTATCGATGGCTACAGGCTGTTCAGAAGGGACAGGCGAGGAACGAAGGGCAGAGGAGTTGCCTTCTACATCAAGAAATGGATAGAGTGTGAAAAGCTGTCTCTGAAGAACAGCCATGAACAGGTTGAAAACTTATGGGTAAGAATTAGAGACCAACGCAACAAAGAGAACCTTGTGGTTGGTGTCCACTACAGGCTGCTGATCGAGGAGCCTATTGATGAAGCCTTCTTGCTCCAGCTACAGGAGGCATCGCGCTTGCAGGCACTCATCCTGCTGGGGGACTTCAACCACTCCGACGTCTGCTGGAAAAGTAGCACGGCGATGTAGGCAATCCAGGAGACTTCTGGAGTGCCTTGAGGAAAACTTCTTAAGCCAGGTAATAGACAGCCCTACCAGAAGGGATGCGATACTGGACCTGATGGTCACCAACACAAGTGAGCTCATCAGTGATGTCAAGATTGCAGGCAGTCTGGGCTGCAGTGATGATGCACTGGTGGAGTTCACAGTCCTGAGGGATATGGGACAGGCGACAAAGTCAGGACCCTGAATTTTAGGAAAGCAAACTTCCAGCTTTTCAAGGAGTTAGTCAATAGGACCCCCTGGGAAACTGCCCTCAGGGACAAGGGAGCAGAACAGAGCGAGCAGATCTTTAAGGATGCTTTCCATAGAGCACAAGAGCTCTTGATCCCCAGGTGTAAGAAAACAGGAAAGGAAGGCAAGAGACTGGTACAGATGAGTTGAGACCTGCTGGTCAAACTAAAGGGCAAGAAGGTAATGCATAGGGAGTGGAACCAGGGACAGGTATCCTGGGAAGAGTATAGAGACATTGCCTGATTGTGTAGGGACGGGGTCAGGAAGGCCAAGGTACAGCTGGAGCTGAACTTGGCAAGGGATGCAGAGAATAATAAGAAGGGCTTCTATAGATATGTCAGCCAGAAAAGGAAGGTCAAAGAAAGCATACCCCCCAATGAACACAAATGATAAACTGGTAACAACGGATGAGGAGAAGGCTGAGGTACTCAACAACTTTTTTGCCTCAGTCTTCACTGGCAACCTCTCTTCCCACACCTCTCAAGTGGATGGATCACAAGACACGGACTGGGGGAGCAAAGTCCCTCCTACTGTAAGAGAAGATCAGGTTTGTGACCACCTGAAGAACTTGAACATAAAAGTCTATGGGACCTGACGAGACGCATCCCAGAGTCCTGAGGGAACTGGCTGATGTAGTTGCCAAGCCACTCTCCATGATATTTAAAAAGTCACAGCAATCAGGTGAAGTCCCTGGGGACTGGAAAAAGGGAAATATTGCCCCCATTTTCAAAAAGGGTAGAAAGGAGGACTCTGGGAACTACTGACCTGTCAGCCTCACCTCTGTGCCTGGGAAGGTCATGGAACAGATCCTCCTAGAAGCTATGCTAAGGCACATGGAGGACAGGGAGGTGATTCGAGACAGCCAGCATGGCTTCACCAAGGGCATGTCTTGCCTGACCAACCAAGTGGCCTTCTATGATGGAGTGACTACATCAGTGGACAAGGGAAAAGCTACAGATGTCATCTATCTGGATTTCTGTAAAGCCTTTGACACAGTCCCCCACAACATCCTTCTCTCTAAATTGGAGAGATATGGATTTGATGGATAGACTTTTCGGTGGATGAGGAATTGGTTGGATGGTCACTTCCATAGGATAGTGGTCAACGGCTCAATGTCCAGATGGAGATTGGTGACAAGTGGTGTCCCTCAGGGGTCTGTATTAAGACCAGTACTGTTCAATATCATCATCAGTGACATAGTGGGATCAAGTGCACCCTCAGCAGGTTTGCAGATGACACCAAGCTGAGTGGTGCGGTTGACACACCTGAGGGATGGGATGCCATCCAGAGGGACTTGGACAGGCTGGAGAAGTGGGCCCATGTGAACCTCATGAGGTTCAACAAGGCCAAGTTCAACATGAGGTTCAACAAGGTCCTGCACCTGGGTTGGGGCAACCCCTGGTATCGATACAGGCTGGGGGATGAAGGGATTGAGAGCAGCCCTGAAGAGAAGGACTTGGGGGTACTGGTAGATGAAAAGCAGGACATGAGCCAACAATGTGCTCTCGCAGCCCAAAAAGCCAACCGTATCCTGGGCTGCATCAAAAGAAGCGTGGCCAGCAGGTCGAGGGAGGTGATTCTGCCCCTCTACTCTGCTCTGGTGAGACCCCACCTAGAGTACAGTGTCCAGCTCTGGAGCCCTCAGCAGAGGAGAGACATGGACCTGTTGGAGAGGGTCCAGAGGAGGGCCACAAAAATGATCAGAGGGATGGAACACCTCTGCTATGAGGAAAAGCTGAGAGAGTTGGGGTTGTTCAGCCTGAAGAAGGAGTGGCCTTTCAGTACTTAAAGGGGGCTTATGAGAAAGATGGGGAAAGCCTTTTTAGACGGGCCAGTAGCAATAGGACAAGGGGTTATGGTTTTAAATTAAAAGAGGGTAGATTCAGATTAGATATAAGGAAGAAATCTTTTACAATGAGGGTGGTGAAACACTGGAACAGGTTGCCCAGAGAGGTTGTAGATGCCCCATCCCATCCCTGGAAACATTCAAGGTCAGGCTGGACGGGGCTCTGAGCAACCTGATCTAGTTGAAGATGTCCCTGCCCATTGCAGGGGAGTTGGACTAGATGTCCTTTAGAAGTCTCTTCCAACCCAAACTATTCTGATTCTATGAGGTGACTTAAGAATTTGAGAGGGGCAAGGACTGCAGGAAACACAGCATCTTTTATCAGACAAGTTTTCAGGCAAACAAGTTCTCCTTTGGTTTTGCTATTTCTGCTGTGTAATTCAAGAAGGCCTTATTTGACCTACACCCCAACTCTTACCAAGTATTCTGCCTATAAACCCGGTATCATTTAACAGACAGGCTTTCTTTTAAAGGTAATCTTAACTCATTAAATTTATAATGCTTGCTTTTTCAGGACACATATTTTTATTCTTATATTACTATTTTCTTCTTTCCTCATTTCTAATGGAACTTGAGAGCCATAGTCCCATAGGCATTTTTAAATTTTTTAGCTTACGTTAAAAACTGAAGTTAACACTGACAGGAAAAATTCCAAGATAAAAACATACAATACTTTTCATGTAACAGAAATTATATCAACCTCCATTAAATCAATTGTAGGCTATTAAAGGAAAATCAAGCTCTAGCCTCATTCATATTGAGACCAGGAGGAAATTGCAGCCATCATTTATTCCTTGGAGTATCCCAGATAAAAATCTATCAGCAACTTCCTTAAAAACAGCTTTGTGAGTCTTGGAACACCCAGGCTCTTAAATCACTGATAAGAACAAATCTTTTGAGGTGAGTCTAAACTGCACAGTCTGGAACTCAACCACAGGTCTGACATTTTCCAATGTCTGAATGCACAGCACTGTGTCCTACTATAGTCCCTATTTAGTCATTGTTCCACATTTTCCTTTTTTCTTTTTTTTTCCCCTTTTCATTGTTTTCCCACTGTACATTTGCTCAGCTTTTCTAAAGGTGTAAGTAGTCCAAGGATGTTTTTTTCAACACGGAAAAACACATAGGAGCTCTAAAGATACACACTGCCACAGAGAACTAAATAAGAAATTACGATGTTAAGCATGTATATTCATTTCTCTTTTCTTCTGCACCATATACTGGGATTTATTTAAATAAACCACACCCAGGGTTGAGGCCAAGAGAACTTTCTAAACAGATGGTTTTGCATCTGCTGTAAAATCAGTGCCAAGGACTAGGAAAAAGATACAACTAAGAGTCTTCAGTTTATTATCAGAAGTGCTCTTCTGATGCATGTTATTGATCCATTTAAAAAAAAAAAAGCCCCAAAATACTTCTAATTTCCACATGGCTCCTTGCAGAAATCTTAGAATCTGCTTCCAGGCATAAAATTTGATAGATCAAAACCACATGCTGTGGCCAAAGTGAACAAAGGTACACATATTCAATGGCAACTGAGAGAGTTCAAACGTCAATATACGCAAATACTATGCAAAGCTCCTATTCTGTGCCAATAGCCTTCTTTAGTTTTTAGGTTTCCCTGAATGGATTCAGCGCTTCAGTGGAACGAACACTGCAAGGTTTAAAAAACTTACTGCAATGGACCTCATCACTCCAATCATCACAGTCATTGTAGCCATTACACTGCAGTTTCCCTGGGATGCAGATCCCACTGGCACACAAGAAACTCTCCTCTCCTCCACACAGTGCTGGAAACGAGAAGAAAAGAAAGAATGCATGTTAAACTTTTCAGGGTAAGAAGAAATAAGCAGAAATGAAAGACAGTTAGAACAATTGAGTCTCAATTGATGCATTTAAGCAACAAACCCCAAATCAATCAAATTCAAGCAAGTGCAAACTGGCATTTTCATCTAACTTTTGTTATTTCAAAAATAGGTATCTAGGCTGAGTTAATCAGTGAGGTTCAATCTACCATTACTTCTAAAAAGCAGCTGTACAGAGTAACTGTTAAAAACTGACCTTAGGATGGGATTAAACAAGCTCTTTTTTCTTCCCATTAAATAGATGCATCGGATTAAATATCCAACTGAAGTTACAATAGATGGATCTTCCCAGCCTAGGTGTTCAGGCAAAACATTACCACGTTGAGACTTAACAGTCTCATAGCACAGACACCTTTCTAGAGGGGAAGGATTCCTCAAACATTCTTACCACTCCCTGAACATTAGAAGACAGTCATCATTGCTATTCGATATATGGGGAACTGAGATACCTAAAGAAACAATAAAACACCCTAGAGCTTTAGGTATCCCACTGGAGATACCTTTCAGGGCCATTATGGTCAGGAGGATTGAGCTCATAACACCTTCCCATTCAAGTCCTTCAAGGCACTTAAAATATAGAGATGCAGACCACCATTAATTTGTTTACACCTTAGTCCACACAATAGAGACCAAACTTACAAGCCTTTGCTTTAGAAATCATTGGCTGAGAAAAATCCCTGTAAAACATACAGATGGGGAAAGATATCAGGTGACAATTACATGGGGATGCAAAGCAAAGATGTCAAGTAGAAAAGCAAATATTCAGTACAGAACCTGGTGGTGGGGTTTTTTTGGGGGGAGGGAGGCAGTCCAAAAGTCACAGTTAACAGTCAGGCTACTCAACAAAGCTAAACAAAACAGAAAGTTTCACCTCCAGTAAAAGATCAGAAAAAAAACCCCAATAACTTTACTTTAAGCATACATACCTGAAATGAGAATTAGCTTTCAAAGATGGAGGAAAAAAATCCTGTCACTTTGCCAGTGTAAAGCTACTGAATGTATCCATGTGTGAGAACAGCAAGTTCAAACAATAAAATCTCATGAAAGTTCAAAATTCTACTCATAGAAATTCCGCTGTAATTCAAACTTTGTATCCAAGTTTGCCAAGAACAATAAAGATCTCTAATTGTAGCTTTCAAACTTTACCACAATGCAAATCACAGGTATGAAAAACCATCAGTTTCAGCAGCAGCAGCTGTAGAACCTCCTCCTCCATTAAAGTCATTTTGCACCTGATCACAACAAAGCTCCGTATTTCTCATTTTAAAATGCCTAAATTTGCATTTTTCCCTACTGCTGTAGGAGAATTCAGTTCCTGTTTCTTCTCCTTTTATTCTCTGAACCTGATGCTTAACAAAGTCTGGAAAGTATATTTATAATCTACATCTCAAAAGCAAAAAAATGCATATTGAGTATTCTCATCATAATTTTGTATTCCTCATAACATGTCTACCAACAAGTACATTCATACAGAATACACTTTAAAATTAAATTAAGGAAAAATAACCAAATATCTAATGATACAATTATTAGTAGCATGAACTTTCATGACCTCAGTTTGGCACTGCAGTAAACAATAGCACAAAGGTAACACACTACATAAACTTCAAATGAAGCCATTAATAAATCAATGACTATGATGATGTTTGTGTCAACATTTTACTTGGTGCTGCGCTAAGTAGAATTCCTAGTGTAAGGAACTATCTTTAACAGTGAAGTGTTAACCACAATAATGTCTTGATTAAGCACATTCTTGGGCAAACAAAAACTGAGATTAAGTGAAAGAACAATCCTAAACTCACACACTGCTAATGTCCCATTTAAACTCCTCTTTTTGGAGTTTCTGGAGCCAACATTTCACTCACAAAAGGAGGGAAAGTTCTTTTTAATGTCTTCCAACAAAGCAGTCTGTCGTGAAGTAACTCAGCATACAAGTAATCTCATTTTATATGTCTTCAGAAGAATAGCAATATAAAAATGAAGCAAAATGGAAAGCAAAGTAGTGCTGATGAAATCTGACAGTGTTTCACAAAGCGTGCAGATACAATTTAAGGATATAAAAGATGAAAGGTAGAAAGATGAGAATCATGAAGTAATAAATATTGACTCTCCATGCTGCTACATCAATTTTTATCTGCTGTATTTGTTTGTTAAGGCATACTACTTCATAGAATTTTAGGAATTCATTATTTAGTGATGTCTCTTTTGATTTTCATAAGCGTATCGTAGAAGAAAACTTCACAGTTGCAAAGTGTTATCTATCTCATGATACCTGCTCTTAAATCTGACGGAAATACCACTGCCTCATTTTAAGAAAAATCCCACCTGCAAATACAGCTAATACTGCCCTACACAGTACAAGTCTCCATCATTCTTTTCCCTAAAATTCTTTCTTTTCTATTTTCTGATTTATAAAACATCCCCCATTATTTTGTGGTTAAGGAGCAGACAGAAAATTTCTTCAAAAAACTCATTACTTTCTCTAGTAAAATTGAACTTCATGCCTTGTCTTAGGAAATACCATAAGCTTGACTTGATTTTTAATAGTGAAAAAAATCAGCTACGCACAAAAAATCCATACATGATCTTGTTTGTTAAAGATTAGATGATTTATAAAAGCATTATGAAGCAACGTCATTAAAAAAAGCCTAGGCAAGGCAAGATGTTCTTACGGAATAAGGAATCTTTTATGTGTTCCAGAGATAAAGGTTCTTTTCCCGGATCTGCTGCAAATTTTTTGCATCACCTTGGACAATTCAGGTGATCTGTGCCTTAGCTCTATACCTATAAAAAGATGAAAAAACTTCTATGTTTGCTTGGGCTCTTTGAGGAGAAACATCATTAGCCTCAGTACTACAAAGTTAATGCTGCAGGAGTCTTATGAACTTATTTTCACACTGATGTATTGATATTCAAGATGTCCCACAGGGACTGAAATGTATTTCCATTTTGGGAAACATCATGATAGCTCTCAGAGGAACATCACTGAATGCAAGAAGGTCGAGAGGAAAACCTGGAAGATAAATCTCAATGGAAACAATACAATTTTTGAGATAGACCAAAGCCATTTAAAACTCTCATCAGTGAATGACCCATTTTAAAAGACCTCAACAGGCAGTCATGAAAAGACTATTACATCTGTTAAATCTGCCATTGGGACTAAAGAAGGAGCCTTTAATGTGCCTACAAAAAATATAACAATTTCTGCTCATGATCAGCCTTTCTGTATAGCAACGTGATAGTCTTCACAATTTGCCAAATCACTAGGTGTATAGTGGATGCTGTCATGTACCACTGAGCACTGGACATGCCTAAGCATGCAGAGTGTGTTCTTCAAAAATGAGAAACAGCTCCAGCGTGCACTGACTCTAAGTGCAATTAATTATCCAGATTTCCAGTTTTATTTGTGGTCCTAGCTTAGCAGTCCTTTCTCTTGCACTATGGCAATGGATACACACATTCTCAGCACCTTCATTTTTACTCTTAACTTTCGGCAGCAGGGGATTATTTTTTTTCAACATATTTACATGCTTTTCTAAGCCTGAAATATTATTTTATCATCCCCAGAAACAGGGCAATCTTAGAGTTAGTCAGCTGACACACACACCCTTGTACGAAAAATGTGTTTGTAATAAAAACTTATGTGAATAATGTCAAAATCTTTTCTAGTACATTCCCAGGTGCACTCTCCACTTGGGCAGCACATGATCTTGATTTTGCAGTAAAAACATTATTTTCCAGTTGTGTAATGAGGCCATGGTTATTGCAGTAAAAGCTACTTATGCAATATATTTTAAAGAAGGTTTCTAATTTTACAGAAAAGTGCCCAAAATACCTAAGAGACTTTAAAACAAAATTTTTCAACTAGTTTGTGCCATTTAATGTTTGTGCCCCTTTATCCAAAGCAAGGTAGGGCAAAAATCACTAGCACCATCCTTTCGCACACCCTTATAATGTGCTCCTCAGTAGGTTCCCTCACTACCCACTGTGTAGTTGGACGTGTTTCCTAACTTCTAACTGAAGAGTTACAGCCTCACCTCTATTCTACCATTTTTGGAAGGGTATTACAAATAGCAAAATATGATAGTCTTAAGAGCAACATAAGATTAGATAGCATTCACATTCTCATTTTACAGGGGAAAAAATGAGGCACTGAGATATTAAGGTGAAAGTTATAAGAAATAATGAATAATAATTTCAATTGTCCTATCTAAGACATGTCAGTATGTGATTTTTTTTTTTCTGGAGAGTAAAGACTCTGATGTTATTTTACATGTTCAAAGAATAGCTCCTGTTACCTTTACTTGTAGCTGCAAGAGCACGTTCCAGTTGCAAATAAACCCCAGCCTTACAAATGAAGAGTCCAGTTAATTGGAAGTGTGCAAAGAATGGTTGAGAAAATTTTGATTCCAGTACCTTGCTCAACATTACATATGGTCTCTGCAACAGTGACAGGGAAAGAATCTCATTCTATATTATAACATCACATTTTCTTTATTATGAGCCAATCTTTTTGTTTCTCCAGCTCCCTACCTCACGCATTGCACTTTCCAACTGCTACAATCAGTAAGCCCTACAGGGGGCCCTAGAAACAACAGCCTTCCTCAGTATGGGCTCTAGTTCCCTGTAGACCAGTGTTTATCCCACAGATGATGATGTCAAGTAAAAATAGAATATGATAACATAATCAAAAGATTGTAATTCATCATACAAGAATGGCTGTTTGAGGTTGGAAAGGCAACTTTAACCGACTTGGAAATCTTACATTCTTCTAACTTGGACTTTTATGCAATTTCCTGCACGTTCAAGAAAGAAAACATCATAAAAAGATCAAAAAGAACCATTAAAGGAACCATCTTGATTTGCTTACGGATCTCCATCAGTACAGATCTTCACTGGTACTAAGAGAGCAACAATAACAGACTTCTACCTTCTGTGTGAATATGCCGATTTGGCCTGGGAGAACAAAGGTAAAAAACAGGAAGGATATTTATCTGACCATTTTTCCTACAGATCAGAAGAGCAAAGATTCTGGAGTCCCATCTTAATTTCTGGGCTGTGAACAAAAGCGTGTTCAAGCACTTACAAAACATTGTGACTCTCCCTTCCTAATACATCTCTATCCTATTCTGTTCCTATCCATTCTGATTTCCATCCCAATCCACTTCTCCATTTCTTCTTACTTAAAGTGAGCATCTTGCCATTTAGCTTGTATGTTATATGCAAACAAGAGGAAGAATGAAATCAGTTTTCCTTCTCACAGTTTTAGCACCTGGCAGCAATCAGAAGGAATTTTAAGAAAAATTAATCTCACTTCTTGCAGTCTTCTAATAGGTGATGACTGGATATGTTTGGTCCAGTCAGTGCAGCGTTCAGGACAAGGAGAGCACACACACTGTGAACAGTACCTCCAATGAACGTAATTTCTGCTTTCTAACGAGCTGTTGCAAGAAGAGGTTTTCAGGTTTACAATTCGACCATACGTCCAAAGATCACATTTTGATGGAAATTATAAAAGCCTTGTCTTATGCTGTAAAACAAACACTTTTGTTGAATGTTGAATTTCGGTATTTGATCTGAAACCTAGAGGATTTAGATACGCAACCATTTATAAGACTTTCTTGAACACAAGCAAACAGCTGCATACTTAGAAATGCTGGGACTTTTTGAAATAAAGCAGAAGAAGGAGAAGAAATAGAGCCTGAAACAGATGTCTGAAGTAAAAAAATTATGGACCATTCCACTCAAATTTTCCAAAATTATTAAAAATTGTAAAGGTGTTATTACAAAGGAATGTGCTGGGAAATGTTAATTATTGATACCTCTGTCAATAATTCACGATTTATTAATATAATCATGCAAATATTCACACACCCAAACTCCATAACAAGAAACAATGTTAGGTAAAAGGAACCCAAAGAAAATTTAAGCAACCCTTGCTGATAGAGAAACTTGCTTGTTTTAGACCTTCCCCAAAAAAGGTCTACAATCTGGAAAAGCTTCCAGAATCCCTGACTAAACACCATTGGTGCTTTATTTTACCGGAGACTGGTGTACTATCAAAAGTGTCTCTGAGGAGCCAAGACCATTTATGTGCTGTACTTCCCAGCTAGATTACTGTAATGCCATCTATAGAAGATTATGTGGGCAGGTCCCTGGAAAGCTGCAGATAGCACAGACTGAAATGAACATATTATTCTACTATCCTCAAGATTGATATCTGGTTGCATGTCAAGGTACAGCAACTGATAAAGCACTGTGAATCTGTGAAAATTACCATGAAAAGTGCTGCTAATTTTTTTTTTTTAAGTGAAGAGGAGACAACATTCGTGTCTAATGCTATGAAAGAACTAGGAAGCATCAAATAAAATTGTTTTTAAAACAATCAAAAGGTGGTACTCTTCATAAAGCATTTAGATAAGCTGTAACACCTTGCAACAGGATACTACGGATGCTAAAATGTACACAGATTCATGAAACAAAGGGACAAATTAATAGAAGAAAAATCTATGGTGGGTCACAAATTACAGAAATGTCTCAAACAGATGGAAAATGCAGGAGTATTTTGGAAAAGTATTGCCACACAGTCAGTCATGCCCTGTTCTTCTATTCTTCTCTAGGCATCTGATTTTGGCAGCTTTTGGAGTCAGTGCTACAAGATAGATAGACTTTTCATCTGACTCAATACAGTCCCAATAGCACAGTGGGACACAGAGGAATCCCTGTATTCTCTTGCCTGCAAACTTTCATCACCTGCTCCCTATACCCTAATTACCCTGAGGTACAGTGTATGCATCTTGTAGTTATCAATTCTAGGAAGTTTTGGCACTAGGATCACTATCACAGAATTAGGAAAGTCGGCAAATCCTTCCCTCCAAGAAACTGTCCATTTCTCTACTTCCTTATGATGCAAAACACTGTGAGAGAAAGAACACAAAAGACTTTTCTCTTGCACTCAAGAGAAGTGGCCTAAAAAGGCCACACAGGAAACTCCAAGCTGGAAAAGAAACAGGCAAAGAACAGGAAGGCAGGCAGAGACAAATGGTGGGGGAGGAAGAATGGGAGAAAAAACAAAATCAAAGGACATATTAAAATATAATGAGGAGTCAACAGAAGTAAAGAATGAGTGCTTGAGGGAAATATTTTTTTCAGCTGTGAATGTTTCCTCACATGAAACACCACCACAATCCTGAAAAACATTCTGTCTCCCTCAAAGAATTATTCCACTATTGCTGTTTTTGCAGCTGGTCAGTATCAATGTTACATATACACAGATCATCTCTCTCTTCACTGCATCAAGTGAATGCAAGGGCACAAAAGGAAGATAATGTCTCCCTGATTTTAAAAGCTTTTTCTCAAATAAATTCTGTATTGGATATGTATAATTAGCTTCACATCGCCAACAGAAAAATAAACACCTGGTTGTAACCAGATACTGCCTTTGAATCGCTGCTCAAAGGTATTCTCTAAATTAATACCAGTGTGAAAAATCCTGGAAGATAAACTGGGCTCCATGGAAAAAAAGAGAATCAGAATAATTTTCATTGATGTTTGATTCTTGGAACAAAACAAAACAAGATCTGCATTAGTTAAGCATATTTGATTAAGAAAATTGGTCATTTCCTTGTATACATTATATTAATTCCCCTGAGTATTTTCTGTATTGTTTGCACCATTGCAGCTTATGCGGGACAAGATAACGTATGAGGACAGCCACTAGAAGAAAGTTTGAACTATTCAGCTGAGTTACTGCAAAACTCAAAGGTAAACTGGAGTAAAGGCAATGCTATTATAATAAGAGAGAAGTACCGCTGAAGTCTATAGCTGTGGCATTAATACATCTATTACCTATTTGTTTTTACAGTATCTGAAAAAATGTTACACGTTAACTGTTAATGACTATTGCTAATATTCTTAATGTGGTGCTCCAATTAAATGCTCCTTAGCCAGCTTAAAACAAGCTAAGAGCTCCTGTGGTGGCATCATCAAACAGCCGAAAGAGCTCACTCCAATTATTCATGCATTTAGCCCTTTCATGCCCTTGAACATCACAGGGCATTTATCAACATGTACAAGAATTAATTTCTATGTTTTTGCTAAGAAGGGAGATCATCCAGGTTATCAGCAATGGTTTTCCTGCTCACCAACTACTGTAAGTTTTCTAACCAGAAAAAATTAATTAAAAGACTGTATCCAACTGAAAACTGCTGCAATAACCAGTGAGTAAAAAGTTCACAATGATTTATTTGTCTTACAGAACAGAAAAGTTCTGTGTTACTTATCATTTAATGCTACTTATAATGTCATGTGTTACCTATACACATACTTACTTACTTTCATTCCTTTTCATTATTCTTTTTTTATTCATTCCTTTTTACAGATTTAAAGTTTAACTACTACTAGGAAGGCATTCATAGTATATAGGAATTATTAGAACACCCAGAAACCATTACAGCGTGTAAAGTCCCTTCCTTACATTGTTCAGAAAAAAACAAACAAAGAAAAGAGCAATATTTTTTAAGAAACTAACATAAAGAAAAAAACCTAAGCTAATGTCTCCATTAAATCTGAGTGAGGACTAAAATCTATAACATTCACTCCAATAGGAATGAAACTGTGATCACAAGAGGATTTGCAATAAAACATACCTGAAAAAAATGTACTTTCATATACATTGCAAAACATTGCAAAAAATTCTGTGAAACACTGCAAAAAAATTCTGTGGAGAGATGAAATCTCCTAAGACAAAACTGTAAATTTGTTCCTGGAAAAAATGTTATGAAAAGTATTTTCATAATTTGACACAACTATTTAAAAATAGTTTTTCACTGGAAAAAAGGTCTCATTGTTTTTTGTCATATACTTTTTTGTACCTTTAAGAACTAACAGTATAAATAATATGCAACATAACAATGCAATAGAATTTACATTCTATATTAAATTTTAATGTACTTTTGCATAACTTAAATAGTATTATTTATTACAAATCTTATGGCTATGAAGTGCAGTTCAGGTCTGTTGTGCATTATTTTTTAATAGAAACAGACATTCATAATGCCTCTTTAGTAATAACACAAAAGTGAACATTGTCTGACAGTTCCATACTGTTGCTTACACAGTTTCACTGTATAAAGAGCAGAAGCATCATACTCACTGCTGCTTTTGAAAGAATTTTACCATTCAAATTAACTGAAAAATAATTTCAGGGCTCTTGTGAGAGCTCCACGTTAATCTAAGTCAGCTCATTGTGTTGCTTTACTTCTCATTCAAGCTACTGTGTTTTTTTTCCTCCACATATTTGACAGCATTAGCTATGTTGGCTGGTCAAAGCAAATAAAATAACAGAAAAACACAGTGACGGCTGCAAGAAAGAAAATCAGAGCTGGAATATTTCTGTGAGTAGCGATACATATAGCAGCCCTCAGGAATGTTTCTGAGATTTCTCCCCCCAGAATGCATTACTGGATTCGTGTGGAGTGAGTGACTGATGATGCTTCCCCCTCACTGCCTTACATGCTCACAACTCTAGAACTGTGAAACCAGTTCAATCACCTATCTTAAATCTCAACCGCTGGATTCCTAAAAGTATTTTTGGAGTAGCTGATTTTCTCACCTACTGGCTATTCACTTGTCACTTGTGTGAAAGGATATCAACCTGACTGATGCAGCCCTGTCTACAGAACTGCACCTTTTTTCTGTGACTCATTTTGTACACTCGGATGGTTTTACTATAATGGCACATGGCTCGGATTTTCTAGTACATTCAGTACATCTGTGGTCACATCAGGAATGTATGTCATAATAGTTTCTCCATAGTGGTAGCATGCACTCAATTTGCAATGCCTGTGGAGAAAAAATCTAGACAAAGAGATAAATATCAGCAGTGACACATGAACAAGTATATATCCACTAGATATACTAACTAATAAACATTTTTCAGAAAAGCTGGTAATTGTCCCCAGGATAAATGCTCTGGATTCTAATTAGAAGATCAGTCAAGCATACGTTCTCCAACAAAGCTTGGAAAGGCATGTGAGGTTCAAGGATTTTTTGGAGGAGTGGTAATTTTCAATTCAGAAAATGAGAAGGATACAGAGTATTTAGTCACGATCAGACAAAAATAATCAAGAGAAAATTTTGTTTTGGATTGGGTGATACTGTGCTAAAACAAGCAGGTATAGCAGCCAGACTTTATTTTTGATAAATACAAGAAATAACTAAAGCCTCAAAAGAGAATTACATCATCACAGAAAACAAATTGTATGCAAGGCATATGTGGGCAGGAAGGGTTTTATTGCATGTAATCTGGAGGCACTAGTCCCCAAAAGAAACCACAAAATTGAGACATAAGCAGCCATATGCCAAGGACATGCTCGCGGAATTTCCAGGAACTGAGCCCTCAGACGAGCATGAAGAGTCCTTTGGGCTGAGCACTAGGTAAAAAGGGATTGGAACAGTGAACCAACCCCGGCTGTTTTGTTCTACTGTATTCAGAGAAGTAAATTCTTTCAAATATACAAATTGCAGAAAGAAATATTTAACCACAGCATAATTTATTTCTGTAGGAGAAACCGCCTAGTGAACCTGGACTCTCACCTTTTTCAGTCATAGAGAAATCACATTAGAACCATTCTTTTAAATAAAAAATGTCAAAATAATCTCTATAGTCTATCATTCTACATAAAAACTATTCATATACAAGCAGAATTATGCACAATAGTTCATGAAAAAATGAATTTAAAATGCCTTTTGTTTTATACAACAGGATGTCAGAATTGCCAATAGCTAGGTCTCCACGGTCTGCCAGGTAGGGGCCATGAATCTCACAACTGGCTCTAGAGATTTTCCCCTAGTGAGAAATGGCAAGCTTCCACTGTGTACTTCTCTGTAATTTATGCAGTTCACTACTAGATAGATACAAATCCTGCCACACAGATTATGTAAGAATCATCAACCAGGCACTATTACAACAAACTTATTCTCTAGCAGTATTAAAGACATGTTTTTAGCCAGAAGATATTATGAAACTTGAAAGTTTCAGAAGTCAGCGGTCTCTTCTGGCTTGATCTAAATGTTCAGCTATCTAGATTTGGTGGGGCTTTTGAACACTTCAGCCAGCTACAATTTGTGAAAATTGAATAGGCACATTTACATCATACCTTGCATTTAGTCTGTGTGCCACACATGCATGAAACCCAGGTCTCTAACATCCTGTTGCTTTTTCAGAATTATACCTCATTCTGTGCTCACTATGAGCGTGCTCAATTAATGATATGCTAGTCACTCATTGCTCATTGCTAGTTACTCTCATTGTTCAATGTACAACCCCTTACCATACTTATGTATTCACGCTACAGCCTCTTACCTTATTTGTTATTTGAACCTGCCATGAAGACAAAATTATTGTACTCCTAATTCCTACGATGTTCATCACTATGATACCAAAGGCATCAACACACATATGGCTGCAACATCCCTGTGAGCTAAAAGGACAGTTTTATTTCCATTTTACAAAGGGAAGTCGAGGCATGGAAAAAAAATATGCATTTTTATAATGACTTGCTTATGATTCCCATTTGGAGAGATCCATTAGACCTAATTTTTCAGCATATTTAGCATATATTTATATCATATGGTTAAAACAGAGCTCCCAGTGGCTTTCACTACAGCAATTTGCCCAAAACCCCATAGGAACCCTACAAAAGGCTTGTGGATGGTGTTCCGTTTACCTGGAAAGCATTCAACTGCCTTCATCAAGACACAATCCCTCTTCGTATATTTCCCCACCTCAGCCATTACAAATGTTCCCACAGGTGAAGGTAGGTATGGATAATAGCCTCCTTTACTTCATGACCCCTCAAAACATGCCCAAAGAGACGGAGAATCCAACTGGTAAAAAGACTTGGTCCAATAATTTAAGTCTATATCATTATGCATATTCAGAAAGTAGAAGGAGATAACCAGGATATACAAACAATCTTAATTGCAGCATTAACTAACATTCAAAGATACACTGTATAACCTCACTGATCTTTTAAGGTAGTTTTGAGAGTGTAACTTCTTACATTTTTTAAGCAAAACTGAAAAACAATTTCAATCATATAATTTCTTCTGTTCTATTGTCACCCAGAAGTCATTAACAGAGTTAGAACCCACAGATGGACTGTAGAAGCCTCTGTCACTTAGGCTCATGGGATGATGCATATCAACAGTAAAGTCTCAGATGCCTCTCAGATGCCAGCAAGAGGACTCCAGCAATGGGGTCAATGAGAAAAAAGAGTCAGGCTTGCTGCTTTCAGGCCTGATCTCACCTAGATTTGGATCTAGAGAACAGAGCAGCAACTCTGAGGAGCTGGAAATACCTTGTATTTAGAGAGTGGCTGGAGAGCTGCCTGACAGAAAAGGACCTGAGAGTGTTGGCTGACAGATGGCTGAACACGAGCCAGCAGTGTGCCCAGGTGGCCAAGAAGGCCAATAGCGTCTTGGCTTGGAGCAGGAATAGTGTGGCCAGCAGGACTACGGAGGTGACCGTCCCTCTGCACTCGGCACTTAGACTGCACCTCGAATACTGTGTTCAGTTTTGGGCCCCTCACTACAAGGACATCGAGGTGCTGGAGCATGTCCAAAGAAGGGCAATGAAGTTGGTGAAGGGTCTAGAGCACAAGTCTTATGAGGAGCAGCTGAGGGAGCTGGGGTTGTTTAGTCTGGAGAAGAGGAGGCTGAGGGGAGACCTTATCGCTCTCTGCAACTACCTGAAAGGAGGTTGTAGCGAGGTGGGGGTCGGTCTCTTCTCCCTAGTAAGAAGCGATGGGACGAGAGGAAATGGCCTCAAGTTGCACCAGGGGAGGTTTAGTTTGGATATTAGGAAAAATTTCTTCACCAAAAGGGTTGTCAAGCATTGGAACAGGCTGCCCAGGGAAGTGGCTGAGTCACCACCCCTGAAGGTATTTAAAAGATGGGTAGACGTGGTGCTTAGGGACATGGTTTAGTGGTGGACTTGGCAGTGCTAGGTTAATGGTTGGACCTGGTGATCTTAAAGGTCTTTTCCAACCTAAATGATTCTACGATTCTATGATTCTATGAGTGGATGTATACAAACCATGATTTTTGTAAAGTTCACCTCTCCATCAGTTCCGGGCTCATTTTTACAGCAAGGAAAAAGGAGATACACTTGAAATTTGGTCTGTGTATCAGTTTCCTGCCCCAAATAATAATACAGTATTTACTACAGCTTAGCAAAAAAAAAAAAGTCAGTACAACATTTTTAAAGGGCATATTACTTTTCTCCTACCTTCTTTCCTTGAAACAGCTCAGAATTTTTGATGCAAAAGAAAAAAGCCTCAAATCAATACAAGTCTGAAAAATTTCAGTCTAAACAACTGAAGCACAGCAAAACTATAACCAACTGACAACCACACTTGATCACAGTAATGTGAAGGAACATAATAACAGAACCAGAAGTAATAATTTCATCCCAGAGCTTTTCCTACACAATAAGAAATACATTATTAAATAGGAACTCATGAACATAGTGTAACAGTTAAGAATGGAAACATACACTGCTTTCCTTTGTCTTGGTGTGGTGAGAAGCATACCCTTGCAGTGGTGTCATTTTCGGTTTTGTTTTGGAATTGAGAGCACTTCAGGAATTCTGGCCAAGAAGCATTTACCATACCCAGGACCGGTTCACAGCCTTCTTTTGCTGCCTCACAAAACGTCCTGCAGGGCAAGAGGCCTCGACTAGCGAAAAGAGACAGAGAACAAAAATACAAAGGATTATTACTCTAGTAGATTGTGAAAACTTTTTAAAAAGAGAAAAAAGTAATAATAAACACTTTTGAAGAATTTTACATTCTAAAGAGCTACACCAAAAAGTGCCAAATCTTCATTATTCATTGAAGGTGGCATCACCTCTGGCTTTCACGCTAAATTTAAGCCCAAATCAAGCTCAGAACAGTTTCTAAGTTCAATGCTTCAGTGCAAGCTGAAGCTGAGATTTCATCAACAGTTGAACCAATATAATGGTGCACTGACACCACACAGGAGAAAGCTTGCTTCTTCATCCTCTCCTTCTTCCCTACACTTGTGCAGACCTATCCCTCTCTGACTTCGGCAAACACTTTCATGAGCTTATAAACAAAATCATTAACTTGGAAAAAAACTTTTCGTGTGTTTGACTGGGTAAGCTTCTGACAACTTAAGTGTGCTGAATCTGCTCATGGAGAGAACCAACAAGCACCAGACATAAACTGTAGGAACCCACAGTGGAGAGCACTATATCCCCCCCCCTTTTTAGCATTTATGAGCTCTTACACTATTTCCCCTGAGCGGTCAAAACAAACTGAGTGTCAGATGAAATGCAATAAATATCAACATGAACTGTATTTTTTTTAAGAAAAGCACTACAAATCAGCAATTTTAAAAGTATAACAAGTTTAAAAGTATAACAAGTTTAAATGCAGCACACTTGTCTATTTTTTATTCTGAGATATATACCTGCATATGTATTTTTTCTTTATTCCTCTTCTACGTGTACATAGGAAAACCAATTAAAATAGATAGCTATGAACTGTCTCCAGGTCTACATAATTAGAGTCAGCAAAGTCAAGCAAAAAATCTAGAAAATCTGTTAACATGTTTACTGCAGATTTGGAAAAGGATAAAAAAAGTAAAGTTACAAGATTACAGGTAACACAATGCTATTCAAGTTAGTCAAGATTTGAAAAGACAAGAAATTTCAAAGATGTGGCAGCTGTAATTCAGCACAGACTATTGCAGCATAATGCAACAGGAAGGAAGCTGGCGAAAGGTCTAGAGCACAAGTCTTATGAGGAGCAGCTGAGGGAGCTGGGGTTGTTTAGTCTGGAGAAGAGGAGGCTGAGGGGAGACCTTATCGCTCTCTGCAACTACCTGAAAGGAGGTTGTAGCGAGGTGGGGGTCGGTCTCTTCTCCCTAGTAACAAGTGATAGGACAAGAGGAAATGGCCTCAAGTTGCACCAGGGGAGGTTTAGTTTGGATATTAGGAAAAATTTCTTCACCAAAAGGGTTGTCAAGCATTGGAACAGGCTGCCCAGGGAAGCGGCTGAGTCACCACCCCTGAAGGTATTTAAGAGACAGGTAGACGTGGTGCTTAGGGACATGGTTTAGTGGTGGACTTGGCAGCACTAGGTTAATGGTTGAACTTGATGATCTTAAAGGTCTTTTCCAACCTAAACAATTCTATGATTCTATGAACATCCACACATACAGTTCCCTGCTTTACTGCCAGCTTCCAGTAATCTTTTTTCTGAAAACCATTTTGGTGGAGCAGAGGAAAAGCTCTAGCAACAGTCAACATTAGTCTTAGCTATAAAGAAGTGTTCAATGCCTTTCCCAGGAAGGATCAGCACCACCTTCGTTACATGAGAGAGCTGTCAAACAGACTAACATAAGTTATCACTGGAGCACAGTGGAGGAAAGCCTCTCAGTAAGCTGGTGCAATTGCATCTGTAAGTCCACACACACAAGCAAATAACACAGCCCAAATGAGATGTGCTGCCTGCATTCACAAACACTTTTCTCATCCGTATGACTGGTAAGTCAAAAAGACCCAGCTCTTCTTGCTGGAAAGCAGAAGCACTAAGGCAGATAGATGGTGGCATCTACTAACACCAACCTGTTCACACTGAATAAATATCAAAACTCCAACTTGACAGCATGATAGCCTTCCAGAACCTCTAGAGCTAGAGAGTGTGTCATAACCGTCAAAAATTAGGAAGAAGAGAGGCCTGGATACACAGTAGGAAAGACAAGACATCTGAGTGGTGTTTGCCAGAAGACTGTGTCAGCCTTCTGGATGAGGTAACAGAAAGAAGACAAATAAATGGCGAAAAAAAAATCTCTCATGTAAGTACCTAATGCCCCATCACTACATTTTCTCAATGTGTGGATTCCTTCCTCAAATTTACTTCAGTGCTTTTAGCATTTCTTAAAATAATATAAAACATTACCAGCAGAAGACCGAGAAGCTAATGTATGTTCATAACTTAGGAATCAATGACCAAAGAGCAGAAGTTGCGTACACGCTCTAAGCAGGAAAGATCTCACTCACATTTAAAACAGTTCAAGTTTTCTCAGGCATAATTAAAATTGGGGCATTTATTCCTAAGAATGTAATGAAAAGATGTAAATCTGGCTCTGACTCGCAAGTAAAATGTTATTTTTTTGAAAGCATTATTATGCATTGCTGGCTTTGCTTTATTACAAAATATGACATAAATTTTAATTCTTTACTTAGCTTGAAATCAATGTTTTGTCATTCAGGAAAAAAGAATGATGAATTTCTAAAATATGCAATGTTTAAAATACGATTAGCATGTTAACTTAATGTGTATTTATTATATTCTTAATGATACCTCTGACTTTATAATGCAATATTTTATTCTACACTATATATATTTAAAAAAAACCAAAAAACAGTGAACACCAAGACTGGGAAGGCATGCCTTGGTTTTTATTAATTTTCTTGTCTAATTCAGAAATACAGTTGTGATTGTCCACTGTCTTCACTGTCTATAACTTCAGGGTCATCTGCTGAGATTACCAACAGCACTGCAAATAAAGAAAATCAGAGAGTTACTTGTACCTAAACAAGTATATCCTTTATCATAATCGTGAGCTGCCACCACCACTACCATACATGATTTTCTTATCATGACCATTAAATTCCAGAAAGACTCCACAGAGGAAGTGATGCCACTGAAGTGAACTTCAGCTAAACAACATTACATGGACCTGGAAGGTGATTTGGCACAGTATTTTGAAAGGAAACAGAACTGCTTAAAGTGTAAAATGTCAACCAACTCTCAATGGAAGGAACAACATGTACAGAGACCTAGAAATACATGTAATTGTTAAGCATGGCTCCCTTACAGAAACAGGTAACACATTCAGAAATGCTTGAGAGAACTTCACCCACACAAGTCCAGGGGACCCAAGTTTTGTGGAGCAAACTCTCCGGTGCTCTTGCAAGGCCCATCTCTGTCATCTCTGAAAGTTCATGGACATCAGGGGAGGTTGCTCACAACTAGAAAAAGGCAAATGTTGCACCCATCTTCAAAAAAAAAGCCAAAAAGGTCAAGGTGGGTAACTTCAAGCTGGTCAGCCTCATTTAGTCCCGAGGAAAATCACAGAGCAAGTCCTCCTTGAACACATTTCTGGGCACAGGAAGATGATCAGGAACAGTCAGCACAGATTTATCAAGGGTAAATCATGGCTGACCAGCCTGATTGCCTGTTAGGATAAAATAACTAGATATAAAGTACTGGGACCTGCCTGTTTGACATCGTTATCAAGGACCTGGAAGAGGTGACCAAGTGTGCTCTTGTCAAGTTTGCACATGACACCAAACTGTTCCCACAATGTGGGAACAATGTACTAGATGGTAGAGCTGCCATTCAGAGGGACCTAGACAGGCTGGCAGAATGGCCCAAGAGGAACTTTATGAAGTTTAACAAGGATGAGTCCTGCACTTGGGAAGAATGAACCCACTCTAATGATACAGGCTAGATACTGACTGATTGGGGAGCAGCTCTGCTGAAAACAACCTGGGGATCCTGGTAGACAGCAAGCTGGGCATAAGCCAGCAGTGTGTCCTGGCAGCAAAGCAGGCCAACAGCATCCTGGCCTGTATCACACAAGCACACAGTGAGTATATAATGGGAAATGATTGTCCCCTTTTGCTTAGCACTTGTTAGACTGCCTGTGAATACTGTGTCCAGTTTTGGCTGCTCCAATACAGGAAAGACACTGATAAACAGCAGCAAACCCAGGGGAGGGCCACCAAGCTGGTCAGAGGCTGGAACACTCACCTGCTGGACAGGCTGAAGGAACTGGGCTCCTTCAGTCAGAATAAGAGACAGCTTGGGGTTAACATCAACCACTACACCCTTCAGGACCCATGGGGAGGTTATGGAGTCTAGCTATTCACAGTGGCGTATGGTGGGAGGATGGGAGACAACTGACGTGAACTGAAACAAGAGATGTTCAGGCAGGATATAAAGAACTTCTTCAGCATGAAATTAGGGAGTGAAACAGGTAATCCAGAGAGGTTGTGTTGTCTCCATTCTTGCATGTTTTCAAGACATAACTAGATAAAGCCCCGAATACATAATCAATGTACTTCCACTCCACTGAAGAGACAAGGGATATCATAACAATGAACAGTTTCAGTAAAATGAAATTATTTACTGCTTGAGCCATTTAAATTTGGTCTGTTGAGGGAAATTCACACAGAAAATGAGAACAAAACTGAAAGAAATATCACAAACTAACATAAAATAAGGAAGTTGAACTGAATATACTTTAATTTTTCATAATGTTGGGCAAACTGCAAATTCTTTATGTTACTGGAATTTGGAAGCAACTTGAAGAACTATTACAGAAGTAGTTATCCAAAAGAAAATAAATTGCCTAGCCAAGAACAATTCAGTATTCTGATATCTCGTTTGAAGTTTCAGAAATAAATACGTATAAAAACACAAACACACATACACATGTACAGACACTTCTAAATACCATTTTACTTAAAGTAGATTATAGTAACTCTAGTCATTAATGAAAGTTGTCATACTTGAAATAGCTAATTTATTGCAAAAATATAAATGCATAGGACTGAATCCTTACCATATTCTTTACTGTAATGATACACAGTCGTCTTAGTGTTTGAGAGGGAACAAAGGGCTATTTCGAGAAATAAGTCAATCTGTCACTCAGGTTTGCATCTTGGGGATCACCATCAGCCTGCACTTCATTCTGTGTCTTTACATCGCGGCCACATTTAGATTCCACACACCACATCTAACATGTTTTCTCCTGTACCCCTACACTGATTAAATTTTCAACACAACTATTTGCAGTTTGTATCTAAATTACTGCAGAACCTTTTGGGCTTTAGCAAATGCAATTTTGCATCACTCATAACCATTCACAATGCCATAGAAAAGGTCTTTTTCCTAGTACCCCACTTAGATCATATAATCTTTCTTTTTGTGTCTGACTCTTGGTTGTACCTGCTTACCCCAAAAACATGGCTAGAACTCCATGTTCAGGCACAAGTAAGTGGCCTAAACTGAAAAAGTCCAGAGTACCCAACAGTTCCCTTACTTAGTGTTTCATTTTACAGTAACAGAGAAAAACACAGTAGTATTACAAACTGTGTGATACTGCAGCAAACCCCACAAGCAAGGAATAAAAAGCTGCCAGAGCTGCCTAACTACTAATGGTAACATGAAGAAATTGGTGTAAAGCGAAACATTGACTTGCATAAGTATTCTGAAGTCAGTATGCTTGCCTTTCTCTGCTCAGTATCTAACAAGAGGAATGTGCTTCCAGTGTTGCTACTGAGTTCATTACATACTCTAGAGGGAATCACTGTTTCAAAACAGATATCTTTAGAGATATATTCTCCAGGTAATGATAAGGACTTTTACACAATGCACTTTACATGCTGCAGTACTGAAGTTATCGCAGAAACAAGCCAAGGACCTTTATCTCTAAAATTGTCTCTTGCAGCTTCCTAGTTGGCAGCTTACTTTATGGAAAGAAGCAGCCTGGAAAGAAGCAGATATATTCTAAAATAGTACTTTTCACCACCAGATTGCGATGTGTTGAAAGGCAGAAAATTTCAGCACCATAAAGCACATATCTGGCTGTGTACAAAACCAAGAACAAATGGTCCCTCCTGATGACAGGAAGAGCTGCCACTTATTAGTTCTGCACATTGTACTGGCAAATTAAAAGTTTACTATCTGACCTGTAATGGCTCTTCAGATAAAGATGTTCTAAAATACTCTTCTGTTTTTCACAGAACCTACTGGATATGGAGAGGAAGAAAGAGCACAGCAAGAGCTCTGCAGTAGACATCACTGCCTCCTGACTGGAGCCTGAAAAATTCCCTAAATAAAGAGGATTTGACAAGGCAAGTGACTGTCTCCAGCCACTTCCATTTAGAGTTCTGGATGTTTTTTAGCTTTTCATTTTTAACTAGTCTACTACTTCTAAAAAGTTATATTAGCATAATCACATGTGGGCAGACGTATTCACATGAGCAGACCCACTGGTTTAACAGAGGCTCCTTATAACAGAAAATGCCAAAAGAAAAGCCGCTACTTACTAGGGAAGGTGTCTGAATTCCAAAATATCTGCAAGAAAGAAGATGCCACATAACTAAAATGGAGTATTGATTTGATCTCTTTGTGGATGCTAGCCATTTAATTTATTGACTGATATGCTTAGAGCTAGCTTTTTGTTTATTTTTTAGGAAAACACACAATACACTCTAAAATTACATTACAGTGAAAAGAAAAGTAAGCAGTGATTCTACCTCATTAACTGTAAATAGTTCCCACTGGTCCAATGGAGCATACCTGATGATCACAAATAGTAATTTGAAGGCTGTATATTCTGCTTTTTTTCCCCCAAAGAATTGATAGCAGGGGCATTGCTTGAATTTAAGTCTGTGACTGAGATCTACTTGAGTTTACCACAGCTAACCAAGTCTATACTGCTCTTATGATTTGTACAAATGTGGCTGCTATATGAAAAAAAAAAAAAAAACAAACCACAAACAGTTCTTGAGGACTCTCAGATGAAGTTTTATACAAGTGTGAAGTATTTGATACGCTCTCTGTTCTCCTTGTCCCACACCTAAATCATTAACTTCCAAAGCACCACACTGCAGCTATAGCCTGACATAGACCCATCAGGTAATAGTAGTATGAGGATGCTAATTTCTTCAAATGTAACTATAGCAAAGTTTCATTGTTTCCAAAGGTCCTTCAACATACTGATCATTCATTTCAATGGGAATTTTACAAATAATAGTAAAAAGTTATATTAAAATATAACTACGGACAGTTACACATAATAGTTAAAAAGTTGCTCAAAATGTTAGGCGATGAGCAATTTTTTTCAGAAGATTCATCTGCCTATTAAGTTATTTACATCTATATGAAAAAATCACAAATAAAAAAAGTTCAATTCATTTGTTCAGCTTATGCAGCCCACCATTTGAATATTACAGTGCAGTGTAAATGTTTGGATATATACACCGCACAATAATAATTCAGAAATTACTAAGCTTCTAAAAGACAACAGCATAGTGATTAAATACGCCAAGTAGAATTTTCAGTCTCTAGAGAAGCTCTGACAAACAGAAAACATGGGATTATCCAGCAATTACTGCAATATCTGGCCCAGTTTCAATGTTCAGTCATGTGTGCTCCATAAATTAAATATTTCTGGATAATGATCAAGTTTAGTATGGACATATTGCTTAATCTACTGGAGGATGAAAAGATGATTAAAAATCTCCATCTTGATCAGTCTTATTTACAGCTACTTAGAGACCAATCATTTTAAAAATAAACTGGCATGTCTATGGCAATCTTACCATAATTTATTTGGTGCCAGTGGCAGAAACAGAAGCAGGTTATAACATATTAGGGTACAATTTTGCTCTTCAGGATATTAATGGAAAAAAACTCTTGCTGAAGATGGAGTTTGATGAAAGAACAGATATGTGACATATTTTTAACTCTGTGGTTGGTTTCCCCACACTTAAAAGTTCATACTTCAGTTGTTTCAGCTGTATAGAAATATCAACATTAAGAATCATATGGCACCAAAACAAATAAAAATTTCTTTATAGTTTATTAGAAAGTATATTAAGGGTAAACGTGCCCACCAAAGCCACTCTATCACTCTCGCTCCTTGGCTGGACAGGGGAGAGAAAATATAACGAAAGGCTCATGGGTTGAGAAAAGGACAGGGAGAGACCACTCACCAATTACATTCACGGGCAAAACAGACTCGACTTGGGGAAATTAGTTTGATTTATTACCAACCAAATCAGAGTACGGCAATGAGAAATAAAACCAAATCTTAAAAACACCTTCCCCTCACCCCTCCCTTCTTCCTGGGCTCAACTTCACTCCCGAGTTCTCTACCTCCTCCCCTCCAGTGGTGCAGGGGGACAGGGAATGGGGCTTGCGGTCAGTTCATCACACATTGTCTGTGCTGCTCCTTCCTCCTCAGGGGAGGACTCCTCACACTCTTCCCCTGCTCCAGCATGGGGTCCCTCCCATGAGAGACAGTCCTCCACAAACTTCTCCAGCATGAGTCCTTCCCATGGGCTGCAGTTCTGCACAAACTGCTCCAGCATGGGTCCCTTCCATGGGGTGCAGTCCTTCAGGAACAGACTGCTCCAGCGTGGGTCCCCCACGGGTTCCAGAGGTCCTGCCAGGAGCCTGCTGCAGTGCGGGCTTCCCACAGGGTCACAGCCTCCTTCAGGCATCCACCTGCTCTGGCATGGGGTCCTTCACAGGCTGCAGGTGGATATCTGCTCCACCGTTAAACCTCCATGGGCTGCAGGGGGACAGCCTGCCTCACCATGGGCTTTACCAGGGGCTGCAGGGGAATCTCTGCTCTGGCACCTGGAGCACCTCCTCCCCCTCCTTCTTCACCGACCTTGGTGTCTGCACAGTTGTTACTCTCACATTTTCTCACTCCTCTTTCCTGCTGCAATTGCACAGTTTTTTCCCCTTCTTAAATATATTATCACAGAGGTGCTACCACCACCACTGATGGGCTCCACCTTGGCCAGCGGCTGGTCCATCTTGGAGCCGGCTGGCACTGGCTCCATCAGACACAGGAGAAGCTTCTAGTAGCTTCTCACAGAAGCCACCTCTGTAGTCCCCATGCACCCCACTACCAAAACCTTGCCACGCAAACCCAATACAAGAATAAATACGGATTTTCAATTTGCATAAGGTATCTTCAGAGAAGCTATTTATCAAAAGAGTTTTATATTAAATATTCATTGAAGCAGATATATACAATACAGTATATTCTCTAAAACTATTATGTTAACTTATTTTAAGCTTCCAAAGAGGCTCCACACTGCCTGAGAGCAGATGATCTGACTTCCTCTTCATGCCAATCACCTAGAGTTCACTTAAATTGGAATTCAAATTGCCTGATTATAATCCTACATGGATCTAGTCCCTATCCCTCACTTGAAGACGTTTTACATTTTTAGATGAATTCTTTTCAGAAATTACTCCTTCTGTAAAACTGACTTTCTTCTTTGCAATCACATTACCATGCACAGGGCTGATCAGCAGACTCTATAAGTCACTTAAGTGGTTGTTTTGAGTACTAGAAATTATCAAAGAAGCTGTAAGGAGGGGGAAGATCCTTTAGGCAACTATTTTCCTCTTGCTGCAGAACTTAACAGATTTTCTACGGAACAATTGTTCAAGGTAGCTGAAGAGTCTGGCTCTGAAATTCAGCAGCCACTGAGGGCATGGCTCTTGATGTGTCTTTTCTGGAAGCAGCAGCAGCATATGCAGCTCTTGGTCCCAAATGTCTATATCTGTTTCTGTGCTGCTTTCAGTTTTGCAATAACAGCTGTTTGTAGGCTGTACAGTAAGCCAGGTTAAGTAACTGATTCAGCTGAAAAGTAATATGACCAAAAAAACAACAACGTATTTTTTTTTCTCATCTGATAACTGAATTGGCCCCTCCAAAGGGATACAGGGAAAGCAAGAATAAGCTGTCAGGAGAGGGAGAGGTAGAAATTGCTAAAGCTGACAAAAGCATTACATAAAATATACAACTAACCATCCTGCAGGGACTCTCCACGCAACCTGGTAAATTCTGTAATATATCTAGTCCTCATTATTTTCTATAGCATTTCTTTGTATCTTCACATTAGTATCTCCACTGGTAAAAGCACTGCCACAGCCATGCTCTATTGAGAAATTCATTATTGCAATTTTACAGGTTGAAACAATAGAGGGTAAATGACTTGCAAAAGGTTATAAACGAAGCTGGTATGCCAGAGCTGAAAATACAGCACGAAGATCACTCTTAGAACACACAACTGTTGACTGCACCTGGCTAAAGGTCACATTTGCGGTTCAGTAGACAACCTGACTGAAGGCAGACTGATGAACATTTTCAGCTACTGCTGGTCCTCATTACTGTTCTTTCCCCAACTCCATCCCTTCAGTTGTTCCAGGATAACTGTTTCTGTGGCCACACAGTAAGCCGTTTTCAGGTATTGAGCCAAGTTTAAAATAACTGTAGGGTATTTTGCTGGATTACTTTTTCAGCCAAATCTGTTTAAGGAAAAGTTTAAACTGGCATGGCTGCCAGAGGAAATATTAATCATACTACAGCCTTGCTATAGCACACTGCGGGGTAATCCACTGTAGCATTCACAGGCACACAGGCTAAGAATGATGACAGATCTAAGGTCTGCAGCAGAGTAAAGGAACCGGTAACACAATTGTGAGAGACTGCTGGGGCAGGGGGAGGGGGTCAGGGAGAAACGGAAAAACCCAGGAAACATGCAAAAATTATGGGAAGAAGAAAACTGAGATTATCCTTTGCGTTTCTACAGTCCTGAAATCGAACAAGTTGAAGTGACAAGCTGACACACCAGCCATTGTTAGTTCTAATTGTTATTAATACTTCGGGGGATTTTCTAACAGTAAAGACTTCCACAGAACATACATGTCACAGAAGAAAGTTTCTACAGTAGAGCGAACACCCACACCCAGCAGTACAGTTTTTTAGAGTGCTGGTTCTTGTGAAATCTTTCTCTGTACCCTCTCACAGTACTCCAACAGGCAGACCATCACATTCAGAGCCACTGAACAGAGTGGCAAGCTCATAAAAATCTCAATACTACTTTTTGATTCATGGATTTGTAAATAAATGGGCTGTTTAAGGTTTCAATTTCACATAATCAAGAAAATAATATATTTTTCTCTTTCATTGTTTGGTTTTCATCTTTATCTTGCAAGTTATTTGGAAAGATTGCATTTTCTTTTCTATTTTGTCTCCAGAGATGGGTTTAAATCTGAAATTTGCTTCTTTACATAGTAATAAAATCTGAAAAGAAAGCAAGATTATTTTAGATTTTTGTGGTTATTTCACTTTACAAACTCATATTGAATCCATATAGCAACATTTAGGGAAGGCACTTCATCTCCATGCAACACTTCATAGTATTGAATGCAGAGCTAGCCGCACATATGTTTCTGACCTCCCACCTTGTTTTTAGCTCAAATGCACGTACTGTCTTCTTGAAGCACGTTCCTATGTCTAAGTACAAAGATGCATAATTAACCTGTAAAAGGACTATGTAGGACCCACAGTCTGAGAAACACCTAACACCTTAAAGGAGAAAAAAGGCTTCAGAGGTGATCCTGGCAAAAGGCAGCAGCAGCTCAGTTCCCCCGAGGTGGGAGACTGAAGAATGGATCCAGCTGTTTACACGAGATTAAGGCCTACTATTAATTGGCTGAATTGCTGTTAGATTGCCCACTCATCTGCCCTGCAGGGACCGAGTATAAGGATTTACAGCTAGTGCAGAAAGCCAGTTCTTACTCATAAATATTTGATCTGCTGTCACGCGGCTGGCAATTACAGATGAGCCACAAGAGGAATGCCCTTTCCTAGAGATTGAAAAAGGCCTGGTTTATACAATGAGAATGAAAAAGATGGAGATACTGAATGAATTGCCTGCAGCATGGAAGAGCATGCAATTTATTTATAGGCTATGAGAACACAAGTCTCAGACCCAAATAAAATGAAAAAATTGGACTGGAATCTGTGCTGTGGGTCCATACAGATGCCTTGTATTTTTTTCCTCTTAAAAATTACAGGTCCAATTAACTATTCCTTAATAGTTGCTGTATCTGGTGGTACAGAAAAGAGACAGTTAAAGAGTTACACTTGCAAAAGTCTTAGAACAGATCACTGATACCCAGGAGTACCATACTTATAAAGAGCTCACACAGGAAATACAGATTCCTGATTCCAGTGAAAGTGGAACTGGGAACAAATCCAAAGATACCATTATATTAAAAAGACTCCTCTCATCCATCCAGAAATGAATAAAGGAGGCAGCGTCTGCTGTTGAATTTAACATCTCTTTCAGGCCTAGCAACGCTCTTCAGACAATGTGGCCAAACTCAGCTAATATCCATACGGATGGACACATACAGTCTCTACAATGCAGGGTAGAATTCTTAGTCAGTGTAATCATTTATTTTGTAGACAAAACCCAGAAAAGTTATTTTGACCAAAATAAGGAGTCATTTCTATCTGGAATCAGCAAAAAAACAGAAATTCAGAAATCCACTCTGACCCTTCAGTCACTTTCTGGATATGACGGCACCATATGTAACAGCTGAGCTTATAATACCATAAGAATCAACAACACCTCATGTGTACCCTGTATAGCAGAAGCATTTTCTCTGTTCTACCATACTTAGCAAAGTGCTACATAAATTTTGCCATATAGTATTGAAATTATTACCACAAAAAAGGTAGCAAAATCATTTAATGTGTTTTGTATGATGACCATAATCAGCTGAGAGGATCTGTCCTAACTAAAGCAGCCAGCCCTTCCAGATTTCTCTTACTCATCCCATCACTTGATTCAAACATAACAGTGAAAATGGGAAAGACGTAGTAAATGAATTCATTAGAGCTATAGTTCAGCCAGGAATCATTTTAAATAGATATTATTGAGAATATTGCTGCAGTTATGAGCTATTTTTACAATCTTGTACCATCTGCCAAAACTTCTCCTAAATGAAGTCAAACTTCTGAAAATTCTCACCTGATATTTCTCATGCAAATGCTGAGCACACTGTTGATTTAGTTTACTCTATAGAAATGTCTCCTGCAAAAAAGAAGCTCCTACTACGCCTGAGAATCCAGGTTACAAGATCTTTTGATGTTGGCAAACAAAATTCACACGTGGCAAAGACAAGCTGTCGCAGTGAAACGGAAGTCCTCTGAATCACACAAAGCTATTTCAACCACAGCATTGCTACAGAAATTCTGGAATAACAGTGAGTACATCATACTCTGCACAGCTGCTCTAACTATTTGTATCACCAGGATAATAAAGGCACCCAAAACAACATTGTGCCTAAAGGACAGCCTTCCATTTCCACAGATCACTGCGATCACCCTTAATTTCACATAGCTTTCCAGGACTCCCTGTGCACTTCAGAGCACTGTCGAAAGGAAGACCTCAAGAATCAGCCTAAATTAAAACTTTTGCATCTTGTCAGGAATCCTAAAGAATCTCAGACACACCTATCACTTATTTACACTCTAGGCTCCTCTCTGTTGAGTAGAAATTCATTGTAATGCATTATCATGCTGCTTCCTCATGTTGAAGTTGTTTCACAAACACTTCAAGCTGGCAGGAGCAGATGTCATCAAAAAAGAAAGCAGCTGTCCTAGCCCTCCTCAGCTTGGCTTCTGAACCCCTCCCCACCTCTCTTCCCTCCCTCTTTGTGCCAGCATGACACTTCATGCTGTTACACAATGAATCAGATCAGTCACTCCCAATTTAATTCAGATCAGTTTCCTAATCCAGTATGTCATGGAGCTGAACAAATACTCCTGCCAGGACACGGAAAGGGCACTGCTGAGCTGGAGAATAGCAAGCAGGGAAATAGGATAAGACTGATTTTTTTCAACAGCATTACCAAGTTGTATCAACTTAAAATCTACCATGGAACAGTGGTCTGGAACATGTTCTCCAGAGAGGCTGTGGAATCTCCATCCTTAGAGATACTCAAAACTCAATTGGAAAGGACCCTGAGCAATCTCATCCATCTTTAAAGTTGGCGCTGATCTGAGCAAGGGGGTGGACTAGAGGAGCTCCAGAGGTCCCTTCCCACCTGCACGATCCTATGATTCTAATTTGCCTGTCCTGCTCAGCCGGTGAGTGGTAAGCCTGGTGCTTACCGCTACGGTGTCCAGCAGGGTGACAGTAACTTCTCACAGGAGAGACAAACTTACGAAAGGTTAGTATGTCTCACTAACTGAACTCTCATTAGTTTTTAACTGCAGATGCTTTAAAAGTTATTTGTTAATAAGCTGGGCACTAAAAGAGGCTAAACATGATCTGAAAAGCATAGGAATTCTTGGAGAATCCTTTAACCACTGTTCAATCCAAACCCCTTTTGTTTATTAACTTCTGCACAAGACGGTGTACTCATATCTACTAGAAGAGCTTTGCTATAGTAAGGTAATATGTTCCCTCGTCTATCCGTTTCTGGTTTTGAGTCCAGGTGCACAAGTCTCATAGGAAACTATCAGTGTTAATACTCCTGAAATGTTTGTGAAAATGCAAGGTTTTACTGAAAGCTCCTGTCCTACAATTATTGCAATTTATTAAATGAAATCTCATTTTGTAAAAACAAAGTGTGTTTTTCTAGCAGATACATTAAATTGCCAAACAAGCATTAACAAAAAGCCTTTTTCATTTTATGATTTGTTGTAAACAATTATTTCAATTACTTAAATGATCAGTATTTATTTAGAAGTAATAATATATTGCATGTGTAGGAGGATGACCTGTGATCCCTAGTTAACATACCAACTTAGAAACCAGAAACCACAGCTTATAATAGATAATGCACACAGCAAATCATTATGACAACAGGGCTGGAGGCAATCAATCAATAAAATATGCGTTCATAAAATAACCAGTCCTCCTGATTTTCTTTTCTGCCTCCTTCCCTTCTCTGAACTCCTCTGAGCAGCATTGTGAAATATGTTTTTCCAAGGGACATTCCCATGCCCAGATTGTTCTCAGAAATGTTTCTCTGCTTGATAACCTTTTAACTCCGGTCTATCCATAATTCCCCCCAACACACGCACTTTGAAAGAAGATTCGTCTGTGATCTGGAAGAGTTTTCATGGTCAGTACATCAGATCAGTGGAGAGGGTGAAACACTGTGCAAGTTTGATGCTGCCTGCTATGGCCAACACTGGCTTCACACCCACTGGACCACAGACATCATTCTGGCCAATGTAGGACACTATTGCCCATATCTCTGTATTGCTTTTCTAGCTTTTAATTTTTTAGTTAATTTCTTAAGCAATCCTTTCCTTCTGTACATTGATTTCTTTACAAATCATACATACCAGTAGTTGTAAACAGCCTCTATTTGTGGGCAGGGAAAAGACAGTCCTCTCAATGGGGGAAAAACATTCTAGCATCTAATTTCTCTGTCCTGCTTTCCCTATATTTTGTCCCTGGTTTGTCCTTCCCCTACACTGCATCTGCCATCTACTGGCACATAACTGTAAAAGAGTTTGGCATCAGAGACAATTTCAGGCCCTTTTATGTAAGGGCCTGTACCTGGCTGCAGTGCCAACCCTAGCTATTGGGAGGGTCAGTGACATGGAGTCTTTCTTAGGCCCACCCACACTAGCTGAGCCATGACATTGATAGAAAAGCTTTCAGAGACTCCATGATTTTTCAGAGACATGTAAGCCAAAATTCGGGGATTAACTTCTGTAGGTATATATAGGTACATAAACTTTATACACAGAAGTTCCCCTAAAGTAAACACATATTCTCTTCTACTTCCCTTATCTTCCTAGCTTCCAACAGTCATGATAAAGAGCTTACCACTTATTAGAGCAACCTCCCTGCCAAATTTTAAGTTACATTGCTTGAATACTTGGAGATACTAGGAACTCTTGGTGATAACAGGAATGCTTTTTCATAAGCCACCCATTTTTTCTTTCTGTTTTTGCTCAGGACAGATATTAGGCATAAAAAAATTTAAATGGTGCCCCCCCCCCTCCCCAAATTATACACATTTGGAGAAACGGTTATCTAAGAAAACATGTTAATCAACTTTAAATATAGGCATTTTGGCCAATGCCGTATCATTACCTATACTTTCCCTAACACTCCTTGCAAAAACAAACTTTGTATTTGTCACCTTTATACTGTCTCAGCTTGGGACCAAGTAGTAATGGCTCCTAAGGTGATGAGTATGACATGTTGACTTCAAGGTCTGAGTTCTGAGGGACAATGCAAAGTGTACTCTTCTCATTAGCACTTTTTTTTTTGCCTTATAAGTAACAGTTACGCAATACTAATAAAAAAAACCTCATGAAGTATGAAATTATTCATGAGTAATACAGACTGCATTGAGAAGAAAGATAAATCTTCAGAAATGCTACTTCTTGAATGCTGTTTCTTCAAGTTTCTTCATTTGTTTCTTGGCAAGATGGTAAACGCCAATCTTTCAGAAATATGTGAGCATTCCTTTTTTCAAAGCAGATGTAAACCAGCTGTTTCTTAACTCAATGTCTCACTTGTATCTCATGAAGAACATGTTCTAGTCATAGGACAGCAGAAATAAAATTTTGTTTCTTGAACAATTATCCTTCCTCAGAGCATGAGTTGGGGTTTGATGATTTGTTTTCTTCTAATTCCTTTCTCCATGCAAATACTCCGTCACTTTCTGAATCTGCATGTTGTAGATTTTCTTTGTTCATATGTATCCATTTATTACTTATTCAATTTTCGGTTTGAACTATCTCTGGTTTGATTCACTGTCCTTTTACTTAGGAAAAGAATTTAGGTATGTTCAGCACATTCACTGAAACATGGTTTCAATCATGACCTTGCATATAACATCTGTTATTGTACATAAATATTTCCAAAAGTACACAGGAACTGTTTAGTCCTATTTTGCAGATACCTTCAGCAGACATTTTTGATACTTTGAATCTCTACGCCATGCATTACGCCTGCCAACAATTTCACTTTCTTGTTGATCTTAAATCAGTTCTATTTCACCTTGAATTAGTGCATTATCAATTTGAGGGCAGACTGGAGCTGAAACTGAGTATTTACATTGTGCAGAAAACACGTCACTAAATGCTTCTCATGGCGTGTTGACTATCTGCCATTAGCAACTCTACCCTCAACGTTTTACTTCTGAAAGAATTAGACCATGCAATTACTATTATTATAACTATTGGTGAAATTACAGCTTACAGAAGGCATATTGACTGGTACAAAGGGCACAATGAAAGAAAAAAGTATTCATTTGTTCTGCTGGTCTGGGCTTTCTTAAGTAACACACACCCTGTGTCCCCCTCAGTTTTTCTGCTAAACAGTAACAATTATATCAATTTCCTTTGTAGAATGCTTTAAATCAACAATGAAAGACACAAAAATGAATAACAGTGGCAGACAGAGCACACTATTTGTGTGGGCAAGCATTCACAACTTTATCACACTCTCTTCCCTTCTAATTTTTCTGTTTACTTTTGACAGGATTTGGCTATACATGTTTTGCATTAGCTGGATCTCCAAGGTTGTGGTTTAAGTCACAAATGTGCTTACATGAACCACAACAAGATTTAAAAACTGAAGGCTGATTATGACTCGGTTAGGTATTCAAAGGCAGATTTTACAACTGTGTGTTTTCTTGTACATAACCAGTCTGCTGGATTCCCAAGGGCTCAAAGCCAAGACATGGCAACATTTAAAACAAAACACATGTGATTTCAAACATTCTAGATATAAAGCACTTCATCCACTGAACATCACCTCTGCTTTATTCATGATTAAAAAGGTGAATTTTATAATAATCTGTTTCAAGGCTGATGAATAGAATAGATGGATCTCCTTGATAGACAACCATTGCCAAAACTCCAGCTGGAATAGCCTCTTTGAGTCATGTTAACTTGCTTGATCTGAAGAGGCACCATCAAAAAGAAAGCATATTAAAAGGATGAAACAACTCTCACAGGGTGTGAAAAACCAGACTGCAAACTCAGGAAACAACTGGTAGCCACTTTACAAGCGTCTGAAAGCAGCCTCCACCCCATGTGCTTGGGTCATGGAAAGAAATACACTGAATGGAGTCATGAGAAGAACGTAAAAAGACAAGGCAGTGGGGGTGTAGGAGAAAATCATCCCACCTTCTTCCTCAGAGGACTGGTAAGTGATCGTCACCAATGCTGTAGTTTAACTTTTTAAATCAGGTAGCACCAATTCTAATGAAACCATAGCAGATAGGATTATGATAGGGGATTCTAAATGTCCTTCCAGGAGGATTTCTCAATACAGTTACTTCAAAAATTACTCTGAAACTGTAACTTCACAAGTGTGTAAAATTTAAACATTTCTTAAAAGCTGCAAAATGGCAAAGTTATCTGTACAACTACAATTTGGCATCTCCAGGCAGATGCATTATAAAAAGACAGCATAGCAGCCATGTCACAGACTACTTATCAGACTGCTTACCCAGAGTTCCTAGCAGCTGCTATTTTGTCTTGGCATATTTACCTGCTTTTGTTACCAAAATTAGGTAGATTAAAACAAGACTGAAACATGCCAGTGGAGTATTGCCTATCCAAACTCATACATATTCATACATCATTCATGCACAATTAAACCCATTATGGACTTTGCATAATAGATATTGACTTAAATGCATGCTGATAGCTTCCTGTTCAAAGTCTTAAAATAAAAATTCTAGTTAGCTATGTAAACAAGATCTATGTGACTCAGTCAACTTTTTCTCCTGAACACTTCAAAAGCCTCAATTAACTCTAAGAAAGTTTTTACATAATGTCTTGATATTTTTAAAAGTCTAAATGCGCACTGTGATAAAAGAAAATCAAATAAAAATTAATTTCACTGTAAGCAGGAGAAACAGAGAACATGGATAAGCTTTGAGCGCAGTTCACAAAAGCAGGAAAAGCCACATCACTGATCTCATTCATGGGTTATATAAAACATGACAGACAGAGATCCCCTACTCTATGAAGTTTGATTCTTTTCCATATTCTAAGAGGACTTGAAAGAAATTTTCTTCCTCTCCTTCCTTGTATCTCACTGCACTTAAGACCTTTCTTACAACAAGTACCAGTGTTGCATTTGGTGGTAATAGGTTGCAGACTAATGCTACCCAAAAGGACAAACACCTTGGATGTTTTAGAAGTCATTAGTTAAGCACATCAACTAGTTTAAGATGTTCTTGCAGCATTGGTGTTACTCTTCAGTATTGAGTCATGTACTCTTAGCAGTGCTGCTGGACTGTGTTAAGACAGGTTTTTTAAGTCTGATTTTGAAGTCATATTGGCAAGATCTCATCCATTTACCCAAGGAGGAAGAAGTTTCATAATGCCTTTAAATAAACGGTCTCTTACTATCCAAATTATCAGCAAGTAATAAGCAAGCAAAAAGTCTTATTGCACTTCAACTTTTCATGTTCCATTCCCACACAGGTTTTAGCTGTACTTTCAAACTTCACCTTTACTGGAAAGTAGTATTTTAAAGGTACTGTTATATGTTTACTTAAAAGAGCAGGCTAATTGATTGTACATCCAGTTGCTAGAATTAAATACAGCTTTTTAAATGAATATATTTGTACTGCTGCACATTATTTTCATTGCAGTAACGTACAGAAGAACAATTTTTAAGAGCATGAGTATTGTGGTAGTATTCAGAAATCCCAGTACCTAACTACACTGTGTGTACACAAACACTGAAATGCTCTCTGCCTAGAAACTTAATCTCCTTCAAGTGTTAATGAATGCAATGCTTATAAACACATGAAAGACAAATGTGAAACAGACATAAGTTTGAACATCAGAGCAAAGCTATGTAATGACAGCACACTGGATGCCAAAGATTAGTGTTTGTAACTTTCCTTCTTGTCACTTCTTGTAATGCATTGTTATAATTATTGCTCCCATGGCTGCAGCTGCCAACACAGGCTCCCTCGACAATACCCAAGAATAGACATCTCAGCATCACATGAGCTTCATTTCTTCTCTACTGTGTAAGCAGTATTTGTCAAATTATGCTTTACATAAATTTGAAACAATTGCTCTATAAAACAAAGAAGTATCAATAGATGAAAAATTATGATCAGAGATGCACTGGCAATTAGCATGAAACAGCTGGAATTGACTGGAGGAACAAGTGGCAGTGTCAGTAACACTTGTTCTCCATACTAGTGTATGTTTTGTGATACTGTATGTTAAAAACAACCATAGTTCCCAAAAAGGGCTACAGCATATGGACATATCCCCGTTCATTATCATCAGAGTCTTTCCACAGTGGCTCTTCTGCTGCTCCTTCAGTATGTTTCTACTTCCCAGATTCCCCTATTCAGGAGAACTAAACCAGGCCTGTCTCTTCCATTTTTGTATCTGCACTCAACACATAGAAAGTAACTTCGAGCTTTTCATACCAACAATGAGCTTTCTCCAGATCTCACTGAGGGGTTATTGGGGGGGGAGGAGGGGGGCTGGGGTTAGAGGGGAAGGGAGGCATTAAATAACTACTTTATGCAGATATGATGCTTCTTAAAATCATTATTCTTGGCTTTGAAACACATCTGTTTGTCTGCAGTAATTGGGTGCTACAAGAAAAACAGTAATCACTAAATTCACTCAGTTGCCTACAGAAAAAAGTATTCTTTTTAAAGAAGAAAGCAGAAGAACTAGGACAACTCAGGTTTAGCAAACTAGATCTAACAAACCAGCACTTTGTCAATCCACCCTTATGGTTCTTCCTGTGTTTGCCCCTCAGCCTACGTTTTCGGTGTCACCCATGACACACTCTGGAGACATATGATTACTTAAAGTGAAGTCAGATTCTAATGTAATCCTGCACCATTTACAGTCTCACATTGGACTTTCTTCCCGATCAGCCTGCAGGGGCCAGAACAGTTTCCACAAAAAAGATTTTAAAATAAGAATGGAGGGAGGCATTGTGACCTCCAGAGCATAAACCAGGACATGGAAATCCAGTTCCAGCTTTGACATGAGAAATTCATGGGAGAAGGTTGCTCCTGTAGAAAAAAAAAAAAAACCACACACAAAGAAAAACCCTGACTCTTTAATCTCGAAGTGTTTTGGTTGCCACCCAAAACCAGAGCAAAAACCTATATGTTCCAAACATTAGTTTAACTTCTGCTCTTTTTAAATTAGCAAGGCAGCTGTCATAATGTAAGTCCTGGAAGAAAGATGTCTTCAGGAAAGAAACGGAAAAGGAAAGGTAAAAATCTTATCCTTTCATGACTCTGATTGATTGATCATGAGCTTTGCACTTTTGACATGCATCACTCACTCTCAAAAGGTTTGTGAAAGTCAAATTCCAAACAAGGCAGAATAAGTGAAGCAACAGAGAAATAGCCTCTTCTGTCGTTGAATGTTTAAATGCATCAATTTATCATCTGAACCCACTTTACTTATTTTGTTCTATGATTTCTAGAGACAGCAGGTCGCTTAAGGCTGTATGTTATCAGATTCTTTAACTGGAACAATTGTAATACTGAATTGGAGCGGGGGGACTATAATTAATCATGCACTGAATTAAACAGCATTAATTGAAAATAGTTTTCGGTAGTCTTACAACGATAGGCACACAGGCGTATTTGGATTAAACTGCTCAGCCAGTCTAATGGTCAGTCTCGTTCCACCGTTACCCATGCTGCCTTACCTCGACGCTAACCCTATCCATATAACCATCTGTAAACTTTTTTCCTGGGTAAATTTTCTATCAGTTTAGTGAGCGTAATTGGCCAATCAAGGAATCACACTGGTGCAATGGAAATGGCAGACATATATTGCCTAGAGTGGGACTGTACCTTTCATTGACAACTATATTTTAGACCAGCTTACCTCACATGGACCTTTTTTCATAAGCAACCTATCCCTCCTAAACTGCAAAGCTTTCAGCTTCTTGGTTCTTGTTATGTTAATTGAATCACTTATTCAATTGCCATATACTCTTCCACTGAATTTCACAATGGAGAAATTGGAAATAAGGAGAAGTGACAATAAGGAGAAAGAAATCTACCCTCTCTCTTTCCCCCTCCAGAAAGCTCGGAGATCTTGTACATATTAAAAGAAAAAATTCCTTTTTTTCCTTTTTGTGCCGTATTTTGATTTTACCACTGTTAAACTCACTGATCCTTTTTCAAATCAAACTCAATGAAAAAAGTGCATGCACATGATACTAATGCTGTGTAATTATGTAAATGTAGAAAACAAGACATGCTTCTTAAGCTTCCCGAGCAGTTTATGTCACTCTGAATACATCCTGCTAATCTAATACCATAAAATATATTTAAAATATTAACTTTTCTGAAGGAAAAGACTAAAAAAAATTGAAGTTTAATTTAACTAACAGCCACCACACTTTATGCCAATACTATAAATATCCAATGCATTTATGTTGCTACAAAGCATTTAATTGCGGCACATCCAGATTGGAGAAATGAGGTACAAGAATTTTGGGCAGCCTTTTTTTAAGAAAATAAGCCTGACTGCCCTAATATCACACTTTTATTCCATACAGTAGCAATATTTTTTCTAAGAGAACTCTATTGCAGCTGGCTTATCATGGCAGAAATGTTGTGAATAGCTTTGACAGACAGGAGCTCTGCAATGAGAAGGTCATAGGCTTAGTTTGGATCTTCCCTTGTCTGATTAGACAGAGTGTATTTTACTGCAATTGGCTCTAGTCACTGACTGATTTTCATTCCCAAATACCTGTCATCACCGTCACTGATGCATTCAGGAAGAGCAAGACTACAGCCAAACAGCATGATGTGTTGATAGCAGCTGAGACGATTGAGATAACTGAAGAACTTCAGGAACTTTTCCATTTCAATACTTTTGACAATGGAAAAAACTGAAGTTATTGTGGTGTAGTTATATGGCAGCATTTGGCACTGGCTGTTGGTGATATTTATGCAGGCACCTGTGAAATCAAAACAATATATTTAGAATAAAAGTATCACCATTTAATAGCTGGTTCAAAGCATATATTGAATTGACTAGTCAGTCCATATAATATATAAGCAATGCCTGTACCTGACAGATAAGATGACATTCCATAATGCTATCACAATACTGTCAAAAAATAAGTATCTAAGAAAAAAAGAAATGTGGAGAAGCTTGGTAGCTTAGTTTGGAAAACCAAATAAACTCTTAGATGTTTTCACAATCCTCTGACTCTCTACAAAACTGGACTAGAAATAGCACAAAACAAATTTCTTTCTGACACAGGTTGGATGAACACACCATAAGAATAGCCTGGATACAGCCAACCTTGGATGAAACTAGGAATGGAAGTCATACAAAAAAATTAAGGCTAATTGGGTTCTGAAGCTGCTCTGGTTTTGGTGTCTCCATGAAGTTTCTCTTTTTGCTACCATTCTACTTTGCAGCTGGCTTTTGTGCCAAAATCATTAACTTGCTTACCTATTTTTCCCAAGGTGATGGTTTTACCTCCACAGTCTTTCTTCTCTATCCTATCAACACAGAATTATCTGATTTTACAGATTGAACACCTACCCTGTCCTAACTGTTGTCCCATGCTTGACCTACCAGAGCAACTTTTCTGTGCTGATGCCCTGTCACGTGCAGTAGGCTCGCTCAGCTATGCATGATCAGCAGGTTAACCTACTACATGAAGTTCTTAAGAGTGAGTTTCACAAGCCATACACCAAATTCAGAATTTTCATCAAGAACAAACTATTAAAATCTAATATTTATGACAGCTCCCTACTTTGATGAAGGCCTTTCTAGGCCATCTACTCAGGTTCCGGCAGCATTTTTTTAACACTCAGAGCATATCCACATTGTATAACAAGCACAGACCTCAGCCCATTCTCAAGACCAGACTCTGCCACTAATCATGCTGTAAACAAATCAAACTCATGCTAAATGACCATCCCAACTCTAGCCTTCTGAAAGGGGAAAACTCTTGAGCACATTCAAGCCTTAGCACTCCTGTTCTCATTATCTGAACAAACTGGGCATAGGTAGCACCAAACGGGGTAGATCCTTTCCATCATCAGATCTTTTGGGACTGGCTTCTTCCAAGAATTGTGTGGGTTCTGACCTCCTGACTTGATAAAGCTGGGGATGTAAAGCACACAGGAGACAGTTCTAAGGGTTCAGCAAGTCTGTCTCTTCCTCACCTTTCAGTCTAGATACAGTCTTCACTGTCTAAATGCACTAGTGGGCAAATTCTGTTATCTATGGACTAATACAACCTCACGTAAGAGCAGAGAAAGCAAAGCATAATGAAGAAAAATTTCATTAGAGCTTTTTCAAGTTGCAGTGTCTTTGAAGGTATGGACAAAAAAGGTGCGTTTCAAATTTTATCTAGACTTGGTGAAAAGCAATCCCTATTTTTCCAGTGCCTGATGAGTATACTCAAAGTTCCCCCCTTTGTCTTCTCTCTCTCCAGAAATCTCAACAAAAACTAAGGAATTGAATCTTGCCCCACTGAAATAAAAGCAAGTCTCTCCCCTCATTCTAAACAAGCTAAAAGGATGTCCATCCATGTTAACATTCCCCACCTCCCAGTACTGCCAACAAGAAATCTTAGCAGCAGCGTACACCCATTTTCTGCTACAATCTCTTCTCACTCACACAGTACAGTGACTAATGGATCTGTTCATCCAGGAACCACATTTTTCCACGTAATTCAGGGACAGATTCTCCATTCAGAATTAAAAGTAAATGCTGGGAGATCAGCAAAAGAGTGGTGACCCTCCAAATTAAAAGAACTTTCAAAACTTCAGCGTGCAGTTTTCAAAAGTGACTATATGAGTTAGTACCACATGCCAGTGATTTTCAGTGCAACTTCTGTTCTGAAGCTGTACAGGTATTTTTGAAAAATACCACCAGGATGATCATCAAATCTACCTGTTAGGCTGTGAGACCAAAATCTGGTGATACTAAAATAGCTTTCCAGAGAAAAGGGGAAAGGGAAAAAAGGTGGAGGGAAGGGAAGGAAATTCAATTCAGAATCACAAAGTTTTCTTTTAAAAGATGCCACCTCTTTAACGACTACTCACTTTGTGACTTTTGCATAGTATCTTGACCTGCTATAAAAATGTAAAATCTCCCTCCATTTTTTGCATTATATTTTGTACTTGAACAAACTCATTGCCATTTATTTGTACTGCAAAGATTATTTTTAACAGCATTTTTATTGCTTGGGAAAGCTTAACAAGAAAACACAAAAGTTCTGATTTAAAGATTAAAAATATTGAAAGTTTTACAGCAGAAATTCTTTAAATTACTAACCTCCCCACAGTTACCTCTTGCCTACATTCTTTTGCTGACGCTGGGACTACATTTTTCAGTAACTGAAAGGATAAGAGGATAGCATACCCACGCAAAATTCTGCGTCTCCCCCACCCACAAAAATTTCATGCTGAAATTATTTAAATGAATCCTAAATTATCCTAATTAAATTAAATTAAATTAAATTATCCTAAACTGGGGGCAGGGGGGACACATAGGGCTTACACAGGTGGAATTTCAACAAAATGATTCACAAAATCATCATGTGTCTCCTGAGCCACAATTGCAGAATAGCCCCTGCCATGGCATGTGCTAAGAAGCAGTGACATTTTGGCTGAGATCATGTGCATGGGCTGCTTTAGACCTTTTAAAGTTCACACAATCCTGATAGAGAAGAGCTAAAGTTCCTTGGAGCTATCTGATCTTTTACGAGTACCCAGTGGCTGGACAACACAGCGCTGAATTCTACATTCATGGCAAAGAAGATGGAATTTTATAGCAATTATACAAGAATTTTTAAAACAAAGAGAGATGGAAGGAGAGAGTAAACCCAGGACCTGTCCTTGCAACAGAATCATGATCCATCTTCAGTTCCATGAATCTTGCCTTCCTGCAAAATGACATCAGTTCAATATTAAACCCAGGCACATTCGTATCCTGGAAGACTCTTCTGGAAAGCAGGTGCCTTGGTTAGAACCTCATCTTTTTAACACAGGTCCTCAATTCACCTCTTCTATTTTTTGTTCCATCATTCACCCAGCAAGTGAATTACAGTGCAACAGGTGAGTGTCCCATACCCTCCACACCACTGAGTCAAAAAGCATAATTTCAGGGTAATAGCAATTGTTGTATCACAATGTTATATACATCCTGGATTCTCACTGCAGTAGTAACAAGTGCTGCAGTCTCAAAAACCTTCTCTGGTAAATTAAGGAAAGCTACCTTCAGTTTGTACACATGTAGTTCTCCACAGGACTAGCGAGCTCAGGAACAGCAGCCCGCTGGCTCACTTACACCCCACAGAGCTGCAGAGCACAGATGCATCAGCCCTCTCCAAGCTAGCCCACAGACCTCTAACCCTGCAGCAGGCAGACATAGCCTTATTGCTTTGCAGGGGACCTCTCCAGTTCCACACAACTGCGTAGGTTGGTCATACTTTGAGTAACACAGTATTTCAGAGCAAGGTTGTTTCACCTAAACTGAAACCAGAAGAAAACTCAAAAATTGTCTATTCTGATCATTTGCACAAAACAAGTGCCTCCATTAGTTCTTGCATCAAGCCCAATAGCTTGTGATAGATAGAACACACCTTTCAGAGAGGCAACTCTGCTCAGTGCCAAACTGCTCGGTACGTAGGCAAACAGGGATGTAGACACAGCATTCTAAAGAGCAAGGAATAATTTATTTTAAAGGACATTAAAAGCAGGAGAAAAGCTATTTAAAATATAAGCAACTGCTTGTTTAGTAGGTATTTAAATAAAACATTAAAGACATAAGGTAAAAATATATTTTAGTAAAAATAACAGTATTCTTTTTTGTTCCAAATAAAATCTGAATAATTACACTGACAAACAGCCACAGATATAAGAAAAGAATGCAGTGCACCTCAAAATGCATAACTATTCTACCAAATTGCTAAATTCTGCTCCCTATGTACAGGCTAAATGCGCTTTATAAACTATATGGCCCTGCAGTGCCAGAATGCTAATCTGACTGATGGTATAACATACTAGTACTAAACATGTTACAAACCAGCGGTAAACAGACCAGAGAAGGAGATAAATGCCAAATACACACAGAAAAGCCTCAACCTATTTATTTCTCTTCTCCAGTAAAGACTCATTAATTACGGGGAATACAAGGCACATAAACTAGCTCTGGCAATACCTAGGTGGGGGAAAAAAAGAGCAGTGAATGGGAATAACAACACGTGAAAAAGCTGTTGATCAGAACAGCATGGTTCCTAATTATATGGGTCATTTCTGACATTCATCTAAATTAAGAGTTTTCTGTTTATCACTGGCTATCGCCAGATGGACTGAACTGGTAAAAAAGGGCCTCCTTCTACTACAACAATTGCAATGCAAGTCTACAGTTTCATATTCAGTGCTGCTGAAACTAATTTAAACAACGTATTTTCCCTTTCCGTCTCTCGTCTTCAGATTGTTCACAGATTGCACTACCTATGGACTGCATCTGCACAAAGTGAACTGGAGGACTGAGCTGACTGAAAATAACCACCCACATTCTTTTCCAAAAGGCAATGTTTATGGCAGCCCCAAAGAAATGCAACCAGAACTGCAGCTTAAGCTTGCTTAATGATTTTTGTTTTAAAACACTCAACCATCCCTGTAATGATAAGGTCACAATTCCTCACCCAGCAGTGGTTGTTGATTCTGGATGTTTTTGAGGCCATGCAATGAAGTAGCTCTGGACACTAGCCTGCCTGAAAAAAACAGCCTTTCCTCTCCTGCCATACTTTTTAATTTTTTGGTGGGCACAGGGCAGAAGAGAGAAAGAGGGAAAAAAATAACTATTTCACTTGGATCAGATCATTGGGTTGAATAGCTTTTTGGCAGCAAACACATTTGTTCTAGGACAAGAGAATGGGCAATGCAGTGGCAGGAACCAGTGGGTACGATCAGAGCCTGCTCACAGAAGCTGAAGCAGTGCTTTTGCAGAATGCGTCCTCACTGCCCAGCACCATAAAGCACTTTGAAAGGGTTAGGAATATTTGAACTGCACCATCAGAGTCAATTCCTGTTTGATAAGAAACAGAAGAACATCTTTACTCTAAAAATGGGTTAATAAATTTAGTACAACTCTGCATTCTGAATGCATCCATTTTCTAACTTGCACTATAAAAACAAATCTGGGATCTTTCCTCCTGGCATCAGCCATTTTAAACATAATGCAGTTAAATGATGCCTTCAGGTAAAGCTGATGTGAACTGGTCTAGATCCTAGCTAGGGTATATTTTTACTAGAATTGTCGTAGTAGATCTGCAAAACAAGCCTCTGTCTCAGCTATGCAAAGCATAACATGGTATATGAGAGTGCCTGAAGAGGAAAGTATACAGCCTGATTTTCATATTCAAGTCAAGTTTGCTGGTATTTCAACTAGAAAATAATCTTTTTAATCAGAGCAACTTTTACAGAACACCTTTAAGAAGCTTATAGAAAACGAAACAGTGTTCAATTTGCAGCACCAATCACCACCCACTTCATTACAAAGCTTAGCTTAGTACACTCCCGGTACTAAGAAGTTGCACGGTTGCAGTCCATAGATTCATCGGTAAAGCCTCAGTAAACCCAAGGAAAAATGGCAACATTCACCTGGCTCTTTCATAGCAAAAGCTCTACCAATGTGGAATGAAATCTCATCGTCAATCCTAAAATGTTTTGAAAACTTCTGGGAATCCCATTAAAAAGAGCAAAACGAAACCACACCCACCCATTCTAACTTACAAACTTGTCTAACTTGCCTACCGCAGCAATTTGCAGACTTCTTGATACAGGAATGACCTTCGGCAAATCAATTTTTTTTCCAATCCCAAGCTGACATGTTCTCCTGACCTTAAAAGGATCTTGTGACTCTGCTTGATTTCACAATCTCATATGTGAGACATATGAAGCTATAGAATGCCTTTTTTATCTCCTCTGTCCTGTTGCTATTGAATATCCAGATTGTCATGGACTTTTGCTCCAGATTAAAGGAGCACAGCATTCCACCTAGCATCTGGTCTTTTCAGCAAAACTTCTTTCCAAAACTCATTACTGTCTTCAAAAAATTTAATACTTCTTTTAATTTACTATGAAATCTTGGTACATTTTTCATTTCAATTAAAACAGAAGATGGACAGGTTTTCTTGGCCTTCCTCCAGCTATGAATTTCTCAGGTACAGTCCACTTGGGACTGAACATCTGATATTGCATTTCAGATGTTTTCTCTGTAACTCAGAAAAAGTGCCCCAATAAATGATTTTCTTCTGACACACTTCAATAGATGCCAGGAACTAGGATCCATCCTTTGGAATCCACCCAGCAGGGAAATCTACAAACTGTTTTCTCCTTAGTTGAAGTATCAGGAGTTAAAATCAACTATTTCACAAGAAAAGCATAGTCTCTGCAATTTTTTCACATGAACGCTGGCTTGAAACCACGATTTCCACAACTCACGGCAGCCTCCGTTTCCTGACGCAAGGGACAGTTGGCTGCCCAGCGCGTACACCGGGTGGCTGTTCCCTTCTCAACACGTTCTCAGGCCCTCCCTTGCATTTTTTCCGCACTCCTAGAAAAGTTGCATATTTGTTCTCTTCCAGGACACATTATACCATAACAGAAAACATGAACCAATCCTTCCAGAACAGCACGCAGTCATATTACACTACTGAAGAAAATAAAAAGGATACATACACATTCTGAAGGAAAAACGTGAACATTTCTACAACTAGGAAGAGCACTGGTTGGGTGCTCTTTTAACTCCTTGGAAAAGTACAGTTAAACGCAGGATAACAGATCTTAAGAAATTTAAGAAATTAATTATATGATAAAAGATTAATAAAACCGAAGTAGTAGTGGTGTGGTACTCATAAGCTTTAACACTACAAGAAAAGTAAGGTCTGGAGGAAAAGATAATTTTTATTACAACACCTGATACAGATAGAATAAAGTATTATTAGCATTTCTGTCAAAGAAAAACTCAGCCGATAGATTATAATGGTTTATGAGTGTCTTCTGGTCTTGATGGTTCCACCAATGGCTAAAACATATCACACCACCCTCCGGCCAAAAGCTTTCACTGTATTAACTACTGGTATGTCTCTCATGGATATAATTAATTTCTCATAGCTAAAATAAAATTGATATATAATTTCTCTCACTTTATTTCCCTGGGTTTTGCTTACTCTTGTATGATTTAGTGAGAGGATTATGTCCAACAAAACTTGCCCGTTTTTCCCAGCTTTCTCAGTAGCAGGTGTAGGTGGCAACGGGGGGGGGGGGGGGGGGGGGGGGGGGCTGCAACGCGGCCTCTGTGAGGAGAGGCCGGGGCTGCCCTGTGCTGGACACGGCCGGTTCCAGCCGGCTCCAACAGACCCACGGCAGGGCACAGCTGAGACCCGCAGCCATGATGGCAGCGCCTCAGGGAAAGCATGTTAAAAAAGGGCAAAACACTGCACAGAGGAGTGAGAGTGAGGAAAAAAGAAGTGTGACAAATAATGCTGCGAACACCAAGGTGAGAGAAGGAGGGGAGGAGGTGCTTCAGGCGCTGGAGCAGAGATTCCCCTGCAGCCCAGGGAAGACACCCTGCTGGAGCAGGTATCCTCTCTGCAGCCGGTGGAGGACTCCACACCAGAGCAGGTGGATATGTCCTGAAGGAACTGTAGCCTGCAGAGGACCCATGCTGGAGCAGGCTTATCCTGAGGGACTGCAGCCCACAGAGAGGACCCACATGGGAGCTGTCCTGGAAGCACTGCAGCCCGTGCAGGGACCCAACACTGAAGCAGGGGAAAATGGGAGGAGGAAGCAGCAGCAGAGAGGAACTGTTATGGACTGACTGCAACCCCATGCCCCATCCCCCTGTGCCACTCACAGCGGTGAGGAGGTAGAAGAGATGCAAATGAAGGAGTGAAGTTGAGCCTGGGAAGAAGGGTGGGGTTGGGGGAAGGTGTTTTCGTTCTTGTATTTGTTTCTCACCACCCGACTCTATTTTCAATTGGCAGTAAGTTCAATTAATTTTCCCCAAGTCGAGTCTGATTTGCACCTGATGACAATTGGTAAGTGACCCCCCTGTCTTTACCTCAACCCAAAAGATTTTTCATCTTGTTTTCTCCCCTCTCTGTCCCGTTGAAGGGAGGGAGTGAGATAGCAACTGGGTATCTGGCAGCCCTCCAAGGGCAACCCACCATAGTCTAATAAAAATATTCTTTCTTTTCAAATTCAAGTAACATGAAAGAATAACTGAAAACACTAAAACAATTCTACAAAGGAGATTTAGTTTTGACTCATGCATTGCTGTACTGTCTCTTTAAATCTTTTCTTTAGCTAGCCCAGATCCCACTTAGCCATGTCAGATTTGGATAATTTTTATGTGCTTCTCACTGCATAAGGTGTCCGTGACGGGGAAGATAAACCCCGTGCCAACCAAGCAGACCTTAAATAGAGACACTGGACTCAGAGTCATGTGGAAAAATTCCAGTGAAGTTGGGAGAGGAAGCCCAAGAGAAGGGGAAATTGTAGGTCATCTTTCTGTATGGAAGGCTAGACAGAACCAAGGAAGAGACAGGGACACATCAAAGATGCAGTAATGGAATTAGGTCCTTTGGATAGTTCCTACTACAGGATAAAATCCTGAATGAGTCTCTGTGTCGGGCTACATAGATTATAAGAGTATAAATTGGAAGACGACATAACATGGACAGAAAACCAAAATGAAGCTGTGGAAGGAAATAGCTTTAAAAAAATCCTAAGTCTTCAATTCTTTTCAAGTCTGATCAACATCTTTGTATCATTTGTACTATTTCCTTCAGTATAGAATTCTCAGTTCTTCCAAAAAGTACTCTGTTGGCTCTTCTGCAGCTGTTTGAATCACAGTTTGAAATCAATAAAGAAAATTCACAGACAGTTTGGCCATACTACTCAAAATATACTAGTCAAACTAAGTCACAATTTTCTTCATACTTTCAGGTTGGATCCAGTTCACTTGGCTTTGTTTTTAAATCAGCCAGTTAAAGATCAATTTTTTTTTTATTTCTTTTTCTGCTTTCCCTTAATATTTCCCTTTCAAGACTCCTGAAAATGCTTGTTTTTCAGACATCTGTCCTAAATTTGCCATTGTAAATTGTGAGACAAAGAATGCATTTCATTTCTTCAACAATGCCAAGCTCTTCAGTGTTTGAATGATTCTTGCCATCTGTTGGAGACCCCTGACTTTCTTCTCCCCAGAATCTCTCCTATTCTGGATGCAGTGGAAATTAGTCTTTACATGACTTAACCTCCCATGTAATCACATTTCCTTTCATTTTTCATCTTTACCTTCCCTTCACTTTCTGTATTACGTCAGCTTCATTCTATGATTTCTACAATCTTGTATTGTCAATACAGCTCTTATTTTCAGACAGTTTGTATGTATGTCCCTATTTATATACTTTCTCCCCTACCCAAGACATAACAATCATTACTTATAATGAGTGCAATTATAATGAGTGCAATTTACCTTTCAACACATCCCACCTTGCTTGTGTTTCTTTGTTCTTTTCTTCTACTTGGATTTCAGCCAACTTGTCTGCACTTAAAGGCTTATGGTTTAAATAAGATTTTTTAAAAATTGTTTACACAAGAATTTTAAAAATACTTGTGAGGGTGTAAGCTACTCAGATACAAATCATTTGTGCCTATTTTAAAATTTATAGTAGCTGGGGGGGTTTTTTGCATTGTTATCTTAGGCCTAAAGAACCATTACACTTTTATGTCACTTACCCCTCAGTTCCATTTTTTCCCTCATGGAATGCTGAAACACTTAGAATACAAATACTGCAGATGCATTTTTATCTAAATAACATACTAAACAGTTGTTGCAATCAGGGTACCTAGTCATCCTTCCAAAATTAAATCTATCTAAATGAGAGGATAACATATGCTTTATAAGCAGTTCAAAATTATATATGTTAATGAAAACATTACAAATAAAAGGAGTGTTCTTAACTTTATTTGCCTATATATTTGGAAGCACTAAACTGAATATTTGAGACTTCTACATGAAGATTTAACCTCTTTCATGGGATATCCAAAATGAGATATCCAGTTCTGAAAGGCACTGAACATGCACAATGCACAAAGTATTACATTAAAGCTTCATCTAATTAGAGGTGCACTACTCTAATAAGCACTAGTTGGATGTCTCAAATCAGAGGTCACAGGCTTGGGAAAAGTGGCAGAGCCTCTCTGGCAGACCATGGGTAATTAAGGGAATTCCTAAGTTTAGCGTTGTGCTCAAGATCCTGATAAGAAATTGCTTAAAACTCTTCATATCCCTGCATGTGGGGATAAAAAGGTAACCACAGAATAAATGGACAATTTTTTCAGAACTACTGAGCACCAGCAGACCCGATTCAAATCAACAGGGGAGGCAGGTGCCAACTACTTTTTGAAAAGCACTGACTTTTGCGTATTTGGAATTTCCATCTTGAGGCTAGACAGCTTCTCTACTGAGAGAATCTTTTAAGCATGTGCTGAAGTGCTTTCTGAATAGGGATGAACTTAGCATATGCTCAAGTGTTGTTCTAAATAGTTGCCTTCCGTTTTTAAACGTGTCACTCTCTTGACCTCTGTCGCTCCTTAAGATTCAATGTGAGCCAAGACACATTGTCACCATTATACTGGAAAAATAAAAACCTTGCTAAAGAGACGTCTGTAAATGAAGCAGGTTCCAACTTCTTCATGGCAAGGAAAGTGGCGTGAAAGAAATTAAAGTAACCCAATGAATGAAGAACAGCTGAACACCATTTACTCATCTCTGGTTCCTGCTAGGTTTCTTTTCAATTGCATATATTCCTTTTGTATCTACTGAGTTACATTTGCACAAAATCAAAACAATATTTCAAACTTCCATTCAAACTGACGCCTAAAAAGGAATATCATGTACATAATACATGTCATCTGCCTTTGATTAGCGCAAAACTTATGTTAGGAAAATAGACACAATTCACTTCTGCAACTGTATTAAATATAAGTAAAGTATTTTAGGAAATCAGATAGGAGTAATTTTAAGAGTGATTCCATGCAAGTTATAGGCAATAAGAAGCTTATTTTATAAGACTCTCAAGGTTCAAAAGCATTTATTTCTTAAGTTTCAGGCTTTAGAAGTTTTACTAACAGCTCCTATGTAATCAGTGCATTTGGTGCTTTCATCCTGAACCCAAGTATGTAAATAATAAGACAAATAATACAAATACAATTAAGAAATGCTTTCTTAGAACAGAAGTTCTCAAGCATTTTCATAATAGAGGCCACATCTTTATGGATTATCACACACGCACCTCCTTTCCCCCCAGCTGTTATTTTTCACGCCATATCGCAATTTCATAACATCCCTAAGGCAGTTACAGCAGTTGTTTTTTTCCTGCTAAAACAATGTACTGGGGGATTATGTCACTGTGACTGTTTACTTTTACAATCTCACCCCAGCTATTTACCAAATAGCCCAAAGGTTTCTTCACTGATGTACACCAGACGACATTTTCCATTGTCTTACAACTAAAACCAAGGTTCTCTTACACGATTAAAGCATTCCTTTATTATATATTCACTTCCTAAAAAAGTACCATAAAAAGCTATAGTTTCAAGATTAAAATTAATCTCTAATATTTAAAGATGGATACTTACCAAGGAGTAAATTATTCTACAGCTATCTTTCTCTAATCCGATGCCAACTACTACCACACAGGTTATTTGCCAAAAGAAGTCACAAAATCAGTCTTCAGTTTGTTGCTGTCTCCCACTTATATCTGCTCTCCATTAAAGAAATGCTAAAACTATAGAGGGTTGCTCTATCACAATCATTAAGAGGGACAAATTCTCCCCGTCTTAGGTTGTTACGGTGATTATATTGGTCACTCCAATGAGCAAGTCAACAGAAGTGACTGTGGATGAAGAAAATATTCTAGAGCCATACGAGATTGCTTAGAACCTTAATCATCCTTCATGACCCATCCATTTTGACTCTTTATTCACTAGATCACTGAAACTCAAATATCGACAAACTTATTCCCACACTGCATACATTCCATGGTCTGATGCAGCTAAGTTGTCCCTTTTACACCATAGCAAAATGGTTAGATCATTTATCACCTAAAACATGAAGATTTGTCAAAAGATTTCACAAATTTAATTTTAGCAAACTGCTTTTGCTATAAAACATGTTAGATGTCACAAAAAAAAAAGACAGTACTCTTTCAATACTTTGAAACAAGGTCTTGTCAGCAAGGACCCATGCTGGAGCAGGCTTATCCTGAGGGACTGCAGCCCACAGAGAGGACCCACATGGGAGCTGTCCTGGAAGCACTGCAGCCCGTGCAGGGACCCAACACTGAAGCAGGGGAAAATGGGAGGAGGAAGCAGCAGCAGAGAGGAACTGTTATGGACTGACTGCAACCCCATGCCCCATCCCCCTGTGCCACTCACAGCGGTGAGGAGGTAGAAGAGATGCAAATGAAGGAGTGAAGTTGAGCCTGGGAAGAAGGGTGGGGTTGGGGGAAGGTGTTTTCGTTCTTGTATTTGTTTCTCACCACCCGACTCTATTTTCAATTGGCAGTAAGTTCAATTAATTTTCCCCAAGTCGAGTCTGATTTGCACCTGATGACAATTGGTAAGTGACCCCCCTGTCTTTACCTCAACCCAAAAGATTTTTTCATCTTGTTTTCTCTCCCTGTCCTGTTGAAGGGAGGGAGTGAGAGAGCATCTGGGTGGGCATCTGGCAGCCAGCCAAGGTCAATCCACAGCAATGTTGTCCAGTTAGTTTAAGTATCTAGTTTCAGAATAAAAGGGTTTGTGTCATGATAGACCCTATGTTAAGCAGAATTAATATGCAAAACTAGTTATTATCCAGAAATTATGTAAAGATAGTAGAAAGTGCTCGGTAACTTAATTTTGAAGATTTTTTGTCACTGGTAGGTAAGTAAAGCCTCCACATCTGTGCTAAAGTGTACCAAAGCTTTAACACATATGATACAAGACCACAGAAAAACACAGAACAAGATGGGTCATCCTATTTCTACTTAGAAAGTATGTACATCATTTAAGGGCTGGGACAGTTCAAGATGTCTTTAAAGCTACTCAGTTTTTAAGATCTTTTGCTCAAAATGAGCTAACTCCTTTTTAAACTGCTGAAAGAAGACTCTATTTGCCTATTTGCATGTAAGTTTGGGTTGTTAAATAACTGTGTTGGGCTGGACTCCGTTAAAAATGCTAAAATTGCCAGAACCAAGATTGGTATATACACTGTAAGTTCCTGATGCCTCTGCAAATTAAAATTAAAGTCAAGCTAAATGAGCTCATTCAGCACATCTTTTGCAGGCTTGCTTCTATAAGAACTAACCTATGGTTAGTTCCAGTTTGGCATTCAAAGCATTTTGCTTTGAGTCATCTAAAGTGTTTTGATAACCAAATTTCAGAGAAAAAAAAATTTCCACGAATTTTGTAACATCCACACTGATTTGATCTAAAGGAACCTTTTGCCTTTCTAGAACTGCCAAAACCACAATAGATTAATTCCCAGCTAGCACAGGAACAAGTTCTTCTGTGATAGAATCATCACTCCATGACACTTTGATTTCATTGGCAACTGACAAACTATCTAGTTGTTCCATGGAAACAGAAAGCTCATACCTAAAAGTATCCATTAAGCACTCAGGAAGTGAAGGAAAAGACAATGCGAATACGTAACTCTACACTCTGTTGTAAAAGCACAATATTACAAACAACTGCCAACAGCAGGTTCCCCATTTCTAACAGTCTCTATTGACAAGACCAGTATGTCATTGAGGAGCTGACCAATATTTCTATCTCAAGACTGCTACCACAGTCAATAAATTTTTGGTAAACACTGTGTCTGCAGCCAATGCAAAAGAAAAAGTGTGTACAAACAGCAATACCTCCAATACCAAAACGTAAAAATGACGAAGGGATGGAAAACAATGTAAAAATAAGCTTCCTTCAATCTGTGAAAAATAAAAATCTCTCCTTTGCTAGAATAGAGATCCTCTGCAGTACACTGCAAAATGGAAACAAGGATTAAGAAGCACTTAAGTAAAAGCACTAATAGCTTTTCTTTTAGGTGATTATGGCCATAAATGACCCTGCAGATTTGGGGAAATCTGGTTTATCAGAAGCACTTTACACATGAAATGTAATGTCTTGATCCCTAAAGAAAGCTTTAACAGGAGTGCCTTCATACAGCTTCAATACAGCACAAAGACATAACCTCAAGAGGAGTAGTATTAAGTTTGTTACATTTACATGTGGGTAGATGTTTGACAAACTCGTGTCTCCTGAGGGCTGACACTCATGTTTCAGTAAGAGCCATGGTAGCCTAAAGATATAAGCAAGGTACTGTCAGTAAGTTTCTAACAGAGGGTCGTGACTTTTCTTAGGTCAACTGACACAGTCAGAAAAACATTTCACAAGACAATTGAACTGATGCAATGGCGCAGTACTGCTTCCTCTCAACCGTGTGAGCTTGCCATTTCCTGTAAAACAACTTTGGTGCCAAGCCAGCCAAGAGCTCACTTAGCTGGTGTTAGAGCTGAGTCAGCTCATCGAGGAGACAGCAAATACCAGCGCATAAAAAGAAGCATACGGCACTGTGTGGCTCTGAGCAAAGGGAATGGGGACACCTTCTCAGCACCGCTAACCTCCAAATGAAGCCCAGCTGACTCGTAATAGCTTATGTGGGGAAGAGGGAAACAAGCTTTTGAACAGCAAACCCCATCTGCAGATCTGAAATAGAAGTCAGACTCCAAGACTAGCTGAAAACAATTGCTCTGCATTTAACTTCATTCAGCTAATGAATTATACAATTTGAAAGGAATGAGTGATTCTCAACTCCCCCTTGTGCTCCACAGTACCAAAGGGAGAGGTGATAAGGCTACTGACCACCTGCAGTAGAGAGAAAAACAATTCATTATCTCCCAGGTCACAGAGAGGGGATTAGCCATGAGGGAAATATAACTCATATTTTAGATCAGAGTTGAAGTGTTATTGTAATTTTTTTAAGGCAATCTGTACCAGCTGCTGTACAGTGGAACACCACATCCAGTCTGCACCAGACACTTCTTGCTCAGAGCTTAATGCAGTCATAAATTCCAACACAGTTATTCTCCTGACCAAAGAATATTGCAGAAGGCTGGACTCTTCAGCAAGCCACCTCATTTTTTGGAGCCCCAGTTCTTTCACTGAGGTGCTTCCAGATGCTGCCCTTCTTGGCTGAGGCACGTACTTGCTGCTTTAATCCCTTGGGCAGGCACAGCTGAGAGCAGGTAAGCTCATTAGCCAAAGCTGAGGCTGAACACCTACCCCCCATGAGGTGTGAGCTGGCCTGTATTCCAGATCTGGTATTTTGATTAGTCATTTCCTAATTACAGGATTCTTTAGTGAAATTGGAGACATATTTCTAAGAACCTACCGTTAAATAAACAAAAGGCACAAAATGAAATTAATTTCAGGATTAGATCTATCAATAGAGACTATTTTCCATGGCATATTAGGCTGGACAGGATTTTGCTATTGTTTTGAAACATGTGCATGAGTTTAGTACTCTTGATGGGTTTTGTTAAAAAAAAAAAAAAAAAATTAAAAAAATGGTAGCTTCCACAGGACCTAGCAAGCATCCAGATGGTTTTGGTTAGTTGTTTTTGTGTTTTGGTTTGTTTTTTTTTAAATGTGTTTTCAATAAGTGAAAATGAATGCTAGCTTGATTGACAACATTTAATTATGCATCAATACTGTTATGTTCAAAACAAAATAAAAAAAACACAGTGCTTTGTAAAAGACTTACAATAGTTGAGATACTCAACAGGCTCTGAATAGGTCAGCATAGAAATAGAAATAGGCTGTGCCTGAGCTGTCCAAGTTGTCTCTGGTTAATTACTTTTCTAGAATAGCCAAATTACTCTTCTGAACTGTTCAGTAAGAAATTAGGATCCTTTTTTCCAAGTATATCTCACAATGATAACTTAACACAGCAAACCCCTCCCTGTGAATCCATACAGAAACTAAGAGCAGAATACAGCACCACACTTGCTAAGCAGAACACAAGTATGTGAAACCTATGCTTTGCAAACTGCAGTCTCCTGCTTGGCAGTTTGCAAGTGGAACTTAAGATCCGGGTGTTGATCGTTAAAGCCCTGGCTGACCAAGGACTGATCAGTCTAACAAATTATTGGTTCCTCCATGGAAAATTCACACAACTATATTTTTCAGAGGTGTGTATGCACTTGTTTCATTACAGCGTAGATAGTCATTGTCTGTAAAAGATTATTTGCATTAGCCAGAAATACTGCAGCCTAGATCTTCTGAACTTGATGGCACATTTGGCAAGGCATATGTTGCAGAACATGATATACGACTTCCTGGGCCCTTTCTTTAGTCTGAGGGGCTGCTACTGACTCTCCCTGTCTGTATCACAGAATTTTCTTTTGAGCATCATATTTTTATGCAGTGATGGCCTAATTCTGTTTCTACCACTAGAGTCCGAATGCTTCTGTTCATAGACAAGCCTAGCTATCTACATTAATGGAGTTATTCTTTAGAGTTCCAGTTACACTATTTGATTGTTGTGTGAACAAAGATGAATGTTGACAAGCTTTCACACCCTGAGCAATTAGAGGTCAAAAATCACCCTGATTTTTTAACGTGTAAAAGGATTAGATTAATATATAGTTGTTTAAGAGCTTAACATAACTATGGTGAAGTTTTCTATAACTGTATGTCAGTTCAGGTTGCATTTAAATCTTATGAACATGATGCTTGCAAGTTGCTTGTGCAAACTGAGATCTTTAAATCCTCATACTTCAATTGCTCTTACCAGAATGGAAAGTCCATTTATTTCTTCCACGTAATTCCACTAATAAATACAGCTAGCTTCCTTCAATGCTCTCTCTCTTATAGCTCATTGTTTAATTGCTGTTGTGGTTTAACCCCAGCTGGAAACGAAGCACCACACAGCCACTCGCTCACTCCCCCCACCCCAGTGGGATGGGGGAGAGAATTGGAAGGGTGAAAGTCAGAAAACTCATGGGTTGAGATAATAACAGTTTAATAATTGAAGGAAATTGAAATAGAATAGTAGTAGTAGTAATAATAATAATATAATAATATACAAAGCAAGTGATACACAATACAAATGCTCACCACCCGCCAACCGATGCCCAGCCTGTTCCCAAGCAGCAATTGCTGCCCCCCGGCCAACTCGCCCCAGTTTATATACTGAGCATGACGTCATACGGTATGGCATAGCCCTTGGGCCAGTCTGGGTCAGTCCCCCTGGCTGTGCCCCCCTCCCAGCTTCTTGTGCACCGGGCAGAGCATGGGAAGCTGAAAAGTCCTTGACTGGTGTAAGCACTACTTAGCGACAACTAAAACATCAGTGTGCTATCAAGATTATCCTCATACTAAATCCAAAACACAGCACTATACCAGCTACTAGAAAGAAAAAAACAACTGTATCCCAGCTGAAACCAGGACAATTGCCTATGTTAGACAGAAACGACAAGCTTCCCCATGAAAATTAGGACAAAATTATCTCAAATACCATTAAACAAGCTGTAATGTTAAACTTTTTTCAACCATGCAAAACACTCATGTTCTACTCCCTATGTGCAAATAATTTTTTTATACCTTATAATCATAGAAATACTGGTTGAAAGAGTCCTCTGGAGGTCTCTAGCCAACTTGCTGCTCCAAGTGAGATTACCACCAGCATGCTGTCATCCATGACTTCGGCTGAGTCTTGCAAACACCCAGGGATAGGAATCCCACAGCCTCTGTGGGCAACGGGTTCTACTGCTGCACTACCTATCTAGCGAGAAAGCTTTTCCTAATTTCTAGTCTGAACTTCTGCTATTTTATTTCATTGGAGAATATCATTAGGACTTTTTAAATTATCAGTCATAATAAAGGTGAGAAAGACAGATTTTCTGTATGGATTAGTAGCTAAATTAATCTTTAACTGTATTGGGTTATTTATTACTTTCTCAAATTCCCATCCCCATAATGATTTCAAATCATGGTACTCATTATGTTGTTCTTGAATTTCACATGATTGCGAAAGATGACAGTTGACTGTAAATCACTTTCTGTTTTATCAATACTTTTGACCTTCCAGTTTTTGGACAAGAGTTTAGATCTTATCATTTTATATTAATAATGGCTCTATACCCACACCTGGCTGCACTCTATCCATTATAATCCATAGCAGACCATGCAGAAGCATAAAGCAGATCACCTTTAATCAAACAAAATCACGTGCTGCTACCAGTTTTAAGGTGAAACTTTGGAAACAAACTGATCAATCACAATACGGAACAAAACATGTATTAGCATCATCTTTTGTTGAAATAACCACACAAATAATTTTTAAAATAGTTTCAGAGAAGCTGATGGGTCTGTAAAGGAAGTCAGTGGCTGCAATTCTCAGCCAATTATCTTAAGAGATGCCTTGCTTCATTGTTCCCATCCTTGAAAGCTTCATGCCATGCTAAGCATATGACATCTTACTTAGTCTCTTGGTCAGTTCATGGTTCAATTTTAACAAAAAACCTCTGTTGAAACTACAAGCAACAAAGTGTAAAAAACCACCATGGATGCATAAAAGGTGTAAAGCTGAAAAGACTTCTGTTCTTTAAAGTTTTAAAGGTACATAGAATCATAGAATCGTTAAGGTTGGAAAAGACCCTTAAGATCATCGAGTCCAACCGTTAACCTATCACTGCCAAGTCCATCACTATACCATGTCCTCGAGCACCACATCTATCCGTTCTTTAAATATCTCTAGGGATGGAGACTCAACCACTTCCCTGGGCAGCCTATTCCAATGCCTGACCACCTAAGCACACACGTGTCATTTAAAGACTAGAACAAAGCTGACTTTGTAGTTATTTCCAAGGAGGGAATCTCCCACTTTAAAGTAAGCCACGCTGCTGAAGGGCCAAAGAATAGAGATACATGGAATCGCAAGGGGGGTGTGATAGTTATTCACAGTATTCATTACAGTATTAATCCCAACAGATACTTGAGGTCTGTTATCTTAAGGTCTAGATATCTCATACAGAACATTGTTCCATCAGACTGCATTTGGACAGATGATAATCTATAAACAAAACAGTTGCAATAAGGAGCCATGAATTTATTAAAGGGAATTGAAATCACAAGCTTAGCTAGAGGCAAATGTATGAAAGTTTTAGCAACCTCATTATAATTATCACACAAGTATTTTAAGTTTTTGGCAAACTTACAGTTACCTGAGAGCAGCAATGCACCAAGTGATAAAAGCTAGTAAACTTTTTCTTCCTTATAAACGTAAATTGTAATGAAAAATCTCTCTATATTCTACATAAAAAGTAATGACTTAAGAATTTTTTGTATTCCAGCTAATATATCTTATATGTCAGAAACTTAATGCTTTCCTTGCCAAGCTGTGCCCATGCACCCATATGAAACTGCAATGGTAGAATAGGCAAACTGATGAAAACCAAGTCCTTGCTATCAAATTTAGTGAAAATTCATCATGTGTTTCTCTTGTAAGTCACCAATTTTGCCATGTCAACTGCAAATTTAGTTTTCAATTTCTGCTAGATGAGAAAACCTGAATGGCTCTAGTGATTGACTAGTGAAATAAAAGGAATTTTTTAATGAGGCCCACATTGCCAAAATTTTAGGACAGCTTTTTTCACTTTGTTTCTTTAATTTTGAGAGAAAATGTAGGTATAGGTGAGACAAAGAAACAGAAGCTACTGCTGGAAGACAAAACACTCTCAAGCATGAACTCAAGCACCAACAAAATTAATAGTTACCACATTAGTCTAACTCATGCTTACATTTGCATGAAAAAAACACAGCTGAGTGGCTAAACTCCTGGCCTGGGATTTAGGAGACCACTGTTTATGTTCTTCTACGCCAATCTGAAAAACCAAAACCATTTTCCCTTCAGGAGAAAATCATGTTTTAACAAGATTTTGAGGGTTTTTTTGAGGACAAGAATATCCCTAAATATCTACCATGGGTCTATTGCTGCTATTACTCCTTATATAATTGGGTCTATTCCAACTTGTATGAGTAATTAAACATAAATTGAGCTAGAAGAAAAAGTGATTTATTACATCACTGCTTGAGATATTGGGGATTAGGGAGATGCAAGCCTATGGTCTGACTTGGGATGCAGTTACTGGATACCTTAGCTTCAGTAGAAAAAAATGTCTTTAGCAGCACAAGGCAGGGAGAGAGAGGCAGAAAATTACTTGTTTCTGGTCCACATGTGACATATCCCATCCAGCTATCCCCACAGTGGTTCTCATATTGCTCTTTTCTACCAAACAGAAAGCTGGGCCAGACTAGTTCTCTGCACAAAGTAAGAAATGCTAGGTAGAGACAGAGAGATTTATTTCACGTATAAATTAAACATAGTTAAATGACAATCGAGAGGATTAGGATAGCTTCTAGGCTGAGCAAGGGACTGCAAATAGATTACATTGCTCAGTTTCAAAGATGTGCATGAAACATGAAAAGACCCAAGGGTCCTCTGCATAAAAATAATATTTGTTGTTTAGGAAAAGAATAAAAGATGCAAACATAAGGCACTTTCCCACTTCATTCTTCCAAGCAACCATTTAAGGCTCAGGGGTTTCTTCACCCTCCTGCACACTTGTCTAAGTGCAGGGAGGAGCTGAACGGGAACCAAATCCACGTTCATCTGCGACGTGTGCCTTTTCCTAGCACTCCGTCAAGTACATACAGAATAACCCACAGCTGGAAAAAACATGTCCCTTATTTCTATACACCTTGCTCTCCACTCAGTTCTTTTCCTACTGAAAGGTCTAGAGGCGCAGTGCTCTCCCTGGACTCCCCAGCGTAGCCTGGAGCTGTGCAACCAGGCTGCCCCTCAGACGGAAGCCTCCCCAGACACCTCTTCTCCACCAGTGTCCCCCAGCCCCGCTAACACACGGGGGAACCTGCCTCTCCTTCTCCGTCCTCTCAACGCAGATGAGGCCTGTACCTGTGTTCCCCACGCCGGTGCCCCCTTCCTCCCGGGAGCGGCCTGGGCCGCGCTGCCGGTCCCCGCGGGGCCCGGCCCGCCGGCAGCGGCAGCAGCGCCCTCTGGCGGCCGGAGCGCAGCGCCCGGGGCGGCGGCGGCGCGGCGGGAAAAGGGGGCTGAAGCCGATGTCGCTGTGCGGCAGTGACAGGCCGCAGGAACCGCTTCGGGCACCAGAGACCCGCTGCGGCTTGTGGGGCTGTGCGGAGGAACGGGTCTTGCTCCCTCAGCTCCTGACAGCGTTGGAGCCTGCTGGGGTGGGGGGTGATGCCCAGCACAGAAAGGTATGGCAGGAGACCACGCTTCGTCATGCTACCTTTCATGTTAGGATCTGAACACCGTCACAGTTCTCCACTGCAACTTTTTTTTTGTGAAACGGCAGAGGGGTTACTAGACTGCCTGCTAGGAGAGAAGTACGAGAGACTTGGCACAGAAAAAAAGGGATATTAAATATACATATGCATAAACATCAGTGAGTGGAAGAAACAAAATCAGACACTAATACCTCTTGTCCCCGTGCGTATTCCATTAGTTTACAGGATGTTTTCCTAGGAAGAACGTCAGCCCTCGCTCTCCTCCTTCCTGTCTCCCCAAATGGGCAGTCTTACAAAACAGGGAGTCTGCTTCATTTGAAATGAAAACATCCCGCTCAGTCTCAGACACTTGAGCTCTCTCCTGGTCAGTCTCCCACTTTACCGCCTAACCGCAGCCTATTTTTGTTTCAAAGAGAAAAAAAGTACCAATGAAATTGTACTGATATTTATCTTGGAAAAATATCCTTTATTCTTTAAGATAATTACTGTTTAGTGTATGGTTCTTTTTCTGTTAAGCATTGATTGAAAGATGAACAGAATATTACTGCATATACTTCTAAATTCCATGAATATACACTACTGAACCTATTGGTTCACCTAAGACTCCCTTCCTGATGTTTCTGCTATCAGAAAACGCTCCAATGAACCATCCGAGTGACTTAGGACCATGTCCCATGCCTTTGGAAAACATTTAAACATGAAGTCACACAAACTCAAATCCCTCAGCAGAAAAAACGTATTCCTTCACTTGCTTTCCAACAGAGGTAGCACAGGATATGTTTAACTCAGAAGCTGGCCTTTGGTAGGGGCCAGCATTATATGTTCAAGAAAAATTCTAAGAATTTAGGGCAAATATAAGGAACAACCACCTAGGAGTGTAACAACTTCTGACAACCTAAAATCTTGAGCCTTCACAAGTCAGAGGTTGCCACTGGACTATTGTGTTTAAAAGCCCCCAACAGACAAACCCCTCATGAAGTTCTCCAAGTATTTTCATACTTCCTGGTTTTCTCATCATCCTGTGGCAATGAGTTCCATCATGTCTCCTTTTTTTAACTTACTGTCTGATAACAAAAAAAAAAAAAAGGCACCTACTGATATAATGAAAAACAGTGAGTAAGTGTTCCCTGTTCTATTTCTCCAGGACACTCGAAAATGGTATGGATATGTACCACAACCACTTACTCCTCAGCCAGCTGTTTTCCAGGAGGAAAACGGTGTCTTCCTCCTATTTAGTACCTCCTCACATCTAAGCCATTCCATGTCTCTAGTGGTCTGGTTGCCTGCTATTTGCCTTTTCCAATTCTACTATTACCTTTCTGAACTTATACACTGATGTAATGAGATTTCCTGTTTTGGTCTTCGCAGACTTCATGATGATACCTAACACCCTGTTTGCCTTCTTGACAGTCATGGAGCCAGAACGCTGTCTGCAGCAAAGCGTCAGGTCTTTTTTTTTTTTTTGGTGGCAAAGCTAGCTGAGAGTCCAGCACTGTATTACATAGAGTTAAGCTTGTTGCCCTCTCTCCAGCATTCTTTTGCACCTATTGGCACAAAGTCATCTAAACATTTTATCAGTCACCCTCTCCGTTATGAGACCTTTATGTGATTCCCAGCTATTCATTTTGGACAGGTAATTCCGTATTAGCAGAAATGTTGTTACTTGACTGTTCACTGCTTTCCCAGATCAGGAAACCCTGTAAGACTCCTTCAGTAACCTTCTTCACTGTGGAGTCTAACCATTCATTCTTATTTTTCCTTCTGTCTTTTAATGAACGAGCAATTACTCTGTGAGAAGAGCATCTTTAAGACTTCTCAGTGAAGACTCGTTAACAGCATTTTGAAAAGCCAAGCATATTGTATTAACCAGCATTTTCACTGACTCCTTCAAAGAACTTTCTAATAGACTTGTGAGACATTGCTTCCCCTTGTAAAATGAAAATAAACTTCTTCATCTCTTCCTTATTGTATCATGCATTTCCATTTACCCACTAATCTATTCTTTACTAGAATTTCTGCCAAATAACTTCCTTCTGCTTCAAGGACTTTTTAAATAATTGATGTCATATGTGCCAAATTTCATTCTTCTCCAGTCAGTAACTCAGCAATGTCTTACTTGTGTTATTTTGAAATCTTGAGTGAATACCATATGGTCATAATGTTTACCATTGCTCTTATTAATGTGTCTTTTATTGAAGCTGTGGTTCACCAGTAAAGCAAATCCAGTGCTAGGAATACTAACACCACCAGACCAAAAACATTACAGCCACATGAATGCCAGTTCAAATGTGTTCAGAGAATTTTGTCTGGTTGGTTTCGCACTGGCAGTCTCTATGTTCTATGACCTATCATTTGTCTTTTAACACCCTGCATAAAACCAGCATGAAGTCCAAGTTATGCATGCTTACTAAATCAACAGAAATGCATCCACCTCCCCACATCTGAACCAGATGAAATTTGTACTGATGGATGATCTGCTAGCGTGCATTGATGATGATGGAACATCACCCTCACACTTCATTTGGAGATTAATTTCCTTATAAGAGATGCCTAAAAAGCTCAAACCTCCATTTTACATGGGTTCAAAAGTGACTACATAAATTCACGGGCGAACTCTCATTAGGACTTACTGCAGATCACTGCAATCTGCTACCATATAATGTTGACGTGTCTCTGTACGCTAGCCCTAGTTTATTCTTCTTTAGGCATGTGCTAATGGTCGCAGTTGGATCCACGCACTAAGCAAGAGAGACTTAATTTGATCTACTATGACCATTCCCATGTGGTCATTGAGTTTACTTGTCCCAAAAAATCCTTTTTACTCCAAAAGGCTATTCCAGTCTCACTATTCCAAAACTTATTTATATCTTATCTCCCAGTTATTCCCCATCTCCCTCCACATCAGAATACATAAGAACTTCCTACGGACATCAGACCATGTTCTCTGTCACCTTAGAGTTCTAGCCAATAAGCAAAGCTTAGTAGGAAAGGAGAGATCAAAGAGACCGAGGACAAGTGTATGGAGTTAATTTGCAAAGGCCAGGACAAGCGAGGTAGTCAGGAGCCCTGTGTACTCGTCAAAATCCCCTGCTTTCTAGTCCTCCATGCCTTGGACAGCCATGGGAACACATAGTTATTCTGAGACCAAATTCTTCTGGATCCCCAAAATATATATACATTTTTCATGTATCTACACATAGAATTAAGGCAGCATCCACATGAATACAGATAAGCAAAACACTTGAAAGTGGAATCAAAGACTGAGAGGTTATTGATTCGTAACATACTAGCTCCTGGTGCTTCTGATAGGGGCAGAAAAACCTAACTTGAAGTATCTCAGTTTGGGATGGGCTTTTTTTGTTGTTGTTTTTGTTTTTTAAAGAAACCTGTGGTATTTCAAATTTGTCTTTGAAAATCTTTTGTCCTTTTCTCTTTACACAGAAGAAACTACCTCACAGTAGAATCCAAGTAGTCATGCCTGCTGAATATACACAGTCATACTGCTGTTGGAATGAACTGCACTTACCAGAATATAGCACACACAAATTTCTTCATAGGCTACAAGTGCCTTTCTATATAATACCAAACCCCAAATATTTGAAAGTTTTGAATTCCAGACCTAAGGTTGTCCTGAGCCACTGTAGCACTGTGCCTGCATCAACATCCTAGGAGGGAAAGATTTCACTTCCCATACACATACGCATACTATATCCATCTCGAAAGAGTTCATTCCAACATCAGAAGAAAAGGGAAAAAAGTTTTACACTGTTTCATCTATATTTCTGGGAATTCCAGGTATCTCAAATATGATGATTAGGCAGCTGACACAGAATCTTACACAATACATCTATACTGTATCTACCCAGTATCTACCCAGTTACTAAGACTGCAATGCAAAGACACCATCTTCTAGAATAGGAACAGTTAGACCCCACAACACATCAAAGATGACCTAGTAAAGAAAAACAGGCGGTACGTTGTCCTACGGTTTTGCTCAACATTAATCATCAGGCCACTAACTTTGAGGTGTCCGTTGCTACAGTAATTATTGAAAATCCTATGGGTTGGAAGTATCTGTAGTGTAGCGCACTATGCTTCTATGCTGTTCTTTGGCACGGTGATAATTAACCAAGTTATGAAAAGAGGTGAATAAATAAATCACTAATAGGATACAAGTGTGCATTTACTGACATTTGTTCTGAGTTTGGGGTGCCGGGGTAGAAAATAAGAGATAAGTCTGTTTAAGAAAAATTATTTAGCAAACAGAACCTACAGAAAGCCTGCACCATTCAAATGGCCTGTGGAGTCACTACAGTCTAGAGGACAGAAGAAAATATTGACAAATCATTGATTCACAGTAAGTTATTATTTTTAAAACCTTGGTCTTGAGTGAGAAAGTAAGTGATCACTGAAATGCCCTCAACAGGAATCCCTTCTGTGTACCAGGTTTTAAAGAGAGAAAGTCTTATTCAAAGGTTTTTCCCTGCTTCATTCCAGAAAGAACAAGAAAAAGACATGATAAGGCTGTTTGCCAACTTTTATCTGTATGTTTTATGAGGGGGTCGGGGACAAACTCCTGAAGGGAGAATGTTTAAAAACAAACAAACAAACAAATAGCAGAGCGAAAAATCTCGGATAAGTAGTATCAGGTCTTACAACTTAACTAAGCACAGAATCCAATAGAGGAATGACACACAGACCTGTTCCTCAAAATAACATATAATTCAGTGGCCTTTCAGAAGGGATGACCACTGTCAGATACCATCTCTTCATTTTCATTTTATAGAAATTTCAAAAATACATTTAATAGAGTGTGCCACTTTTAGGTCACTGACTATCTGCTTTCATCTATTTCAGATCTCTCTATGACCCGGAATAAGTTTTGCTTTGTGCTCCTGTGGGATCAAGAGCAGAGGAATGATATGCAGTCCAAGAGAAACAAGTTCATTTTAATATGGTACCCTAGTGTTTCAGTTGTTAGAAAAACAGTATCAGGGAACCTTTCACTACCACTGACACAATGAATCAATAAAATTACCACAGCACTAATGAAATGCACCTACTTTCATAGTCAAACCAAAAAAAACCTGATCACAGTTGTTATTCTCTCTAGACATGTTGATTATAGTCCTCAGAAATGTCACTGGAACTACATAGAGAAACTGCTTCAAATTAGAAAAGAATTTATCTATTAACAGAGAAAGTTGTAACTGTAATTACATCTCAAGTTCAGGAAGGTACTTGCCACATACATAATTTTAAAGAAACGCAGAAAATTCAGTCTACAAACTGAGTACGGTCTGCAATAACTCATTTTCAGGCTTGGTAATAAGCATGCATGATTATCACCAACTGAAGCATGTATTGTAAGTATTCATACCTGAAAGAATTCACTGCATCTTCCACAACGGGGTCAATCAAATGTTCTGATAAGAAACCAGTTGCTTGCAACATGGAATGTGCACGACAAAATAAATTATCGAAAGGGACACATTCCCCAGAACTCATGGGAACACATTGGGAAGCATGCCAACAGTATGTTCTGTACTTTTTGAGTCAGAATTATGGAGCCAAATAAAATGTTAACTTACTTTTTTTCTGATCCATTTTTTGTGACACAGATGGATGGGTAGGACTTAATACTGGCAGAGTGGTCATCATCTCTGTGTTGTTAAAGGATGAATCTGTAGACCACAAAGTCGCCTCCTCTGCAGTGGCAAACAGCTGGGTGCTGTTTTCAGAGCCCTCTGCCAAAGCAGCATCATAGGTAGGGTGAGGATTGAGCACTGTGGCTTGAGTTGCGAGAGCAAATGAATTTTCCTGGAAAGTCTCTCTAAATATATTTGAGTTCTTGTTCATTTGGTCAATGTGGGATAAAGGTGTGGTGGTCCAGGAAGAGGGCCGTGTGCTGAGATCCATTGTGGGATCAGTCTTGGAACGGTTTTCAACCATGTTTGGCAAAAGAACATCGGATGTTTCAATGTCACTGTTCACCGTGAGGACCTCACTTCCATTTGAGTAAAAGCATGTTTTTTCTAACACCCCTGGAAGAAAGGAAAAAAAGCACCACAATTACCATCACCTGGAAGGGCAAGTGTCACCAATTTGTTTTGGAAGGTTAATAATAAATATAATGGCACAGATTAAAAAAGTAATATTTATTTCAAAGTTAAAATTAAAGAGAACTGAAGTTAAGAGTTAACTTGTAGCAACAAAGTAGCAACAAAGTAACAGTAGCACATCAAAACAAAAGCTATGACTACTATAGGATAAATAAACATATAAATAGAGAAACAAATAAACGCTTCCGTGAACTAAAAGTTTTTAATCTTACTTGCAGTAGGTCACTAAATTCTTACATGTTTATAACTATAGAGTGTAATTTTTGGGAGCTCCAACATGAAATCATTCTATCATAGTGTTAACAAGATTGGCAATACTACTTTTTTTTCTCTTTTTAAATTGCATCATCTCTTGTTTTCATAATACCACCATCTTCAGAAAGCTAATTCTGAAGCTTCAAGGGAACCAACAGATTTTTAATATATGTTATATTCACTAATTTTTAAAATGGAAAGAGGTATTGTTTTCTCTATGTAGGATTATGTAATTTAACTACCATTGCTAAATAGAGTCCATGAGTTCTTTGTCATTCTTCTCTGATGCTGGATTTTAAATATATAGTTATGTCCAAAATTTTAGGCACTTGCTTTATTTTATTTTTGTTCATTTATTATATCATAGACAAACACAGACTTTGCTTAGTTGTGGGTGTTGAAGTTACAAGTAATTATAGTTCGCAAATCAAAACAGCTGCATAACACTAAGGAGATGCATCCCATAAGCATCAGGGAATTAAAACTAAATAGTAAGAGAATCTATTTTTAATCTGTGACTATTACTGAAATATTTAATTAATACAAACAATAAAGTAGGCATCTCAAACATGTATAGGACATATAACTTAGTTATCTGTAATAAAAACTACAAATACTAACTCAAATTTTTTTAACCAAATATATTAGAGTCATATTTAATGCTAGAAGAGAAGCACCACTTTGTATCACAATGTAAGAAATCTTTGGCAAATAGCAAAAGTAATTTTTGCCACTAGCTAGTCATGTAAGAGAGTTTAACAATCATAATAAACACAGTTCAGCTAGACTTGAGTACAAATAATTAAAAGGAATCCCTTAAAACATAAAATCTCCCAACTGTTTTTAAATACCCTGGCAACGATTGATAATTTTAATGGATTTTCTTATTGTCTACTCCTAACCGATATTTAAGCACTCCTCTCACATTGTTTCAAGACAATAAAGTAAAAACAAGGGAGTGAAGAATATTTGTCCTTTCAACGATGAGACACAAATTAGCGAAAATCCAAAGAAAAGGCCTAAAACATGGCTTCCTCCAGCTAAGCTCCATATAGAAAGAAAAGAGTTTTCTGTTTATCCTTTCAGCTCCTTTTCTTCTCTCTCACCCTTATGCTAGCTACAGGCCCTCAAGCCAAAAAGATGGTCACACCTGAAGCATGTTAGCAACAATTCACCTCCTGTTGTTCTCTACAAACCCTCTGAACTCAAGGCAAATCACACAGATCTTTCTCTCCACTCTAATGTGTAAATTGTTTTTTCCTAGGCTTTCATATTGATTTGATCCTTCATTAGCTGCTTGGTACAGATGACTCAAGTCCACACAACACCCACCACCATCTCTCCTGAACTTTGTTTTCAGTTTGGTTGTTGCGTTTACCAAAATGGCTAGTCACATGATCACCTCTCTGCCCGCCACCACTCCAGGCTCTCTGCCTAGCCAAACCCACCGCTCTGCCAACTCCAGGCACCACACTCGGGTATCCTGAGCCCCTTCCCACTGCTGTTACTGAATTCCTCTTCTCACCCCTTCATGCACTCTGCAACTAGACTAACTCAGTTGACTGGTCTGAAATTCAAGGACCGGGTAGGAGGAAATCTTTATTAATCCCAGCTACAAATAACTAACAATGCCAGAAGAACCCAACTTCCAGTTACAGTCTGAAGTGACTTTGGGTTGGAAACCTTCATAGGTAGGAAGAAAAGAGAACTACAATAGCTGAGAAGGCACAGTCGTCTTAGCATTTTCTTTTTCACTGAGTAACCTTTAACTGTAGCACCTGGAACCAGGAAGAAAAACTTGTAAGATTCCTAAACTATAATGGGGTTCAATGAAAGAGTTACCCTTTGAGATTTACTATAACCTCCTTTATCCAGCCTGGGTTGTTTTGGCTCCAGTGTCACTAACTGTGAGTAAATCTTTGTGTCTAACTTCTACTGGAAGAACCCAGGGGAACTTTATATATATACATGTTAAGGTTTCTGTTCTTCCACCAGCAAATGTTCGTAATTCATTGGGATTTGGTGAAATTTACTGCATGTATTTCACAGAAGCAACTAAAAACGTCCCACTTGCAAATTATTTCAGCAGCAATTTTTTCTGCTTGAGTCCTCTGGTCAGGCCAAATGGGAAGAATGAATGTGCTCTGGTTTCACAAATAGGGACCAGTAGTAATATGGTTTGCTGAAAGCTAAGGAATTGTGACCGACTGTGCTCAGAAATTGTGCTCACTCATATGTAGCTTTACTTGGATGCTTTGATTCCAAATAAAGCTTTGAATCTCTATGAATCAGAAGCCTACTTTGTTTCAAGTTTCAAACATCAGTAGTTTTTTCTGTAGTTTTCAAAAAGTTAAGATGAGCTTTTTTTCCTCCTTTGGAGGAGTGCATAATTTTTTTCCGTAACTCAAAAATAGCTGAGGGGATTTTTTTCACATTCTCTCTCCTCCTCTCTCGGCTCGTCTCTTTTCCTCCACTCAACACAAAAATAGAAAAAGCCTGAAAAACATTGGTCCCAAAGAGCTATGAATAATCATTTAAAATTAAAGTAAAAGTGATTAGCTATTTATGTATCACTCAGCAGAATAGCAGGCAATACATTACAAGACAGATAAACTCTTGGAAGAAGTTTAAAAAAACCTTTTGGTTTAATACAGTGGACCAATAAATACTGTTAAGGAAAATACTGAAGTTACCCACTGGATTCTATTCTCTCCCCACTCAGCCTTATTTCATTCTTTTTCTGGAACTACAAATAATAGCTATGTCTATCACTACCCATAAGGTCATTTACTTCTTTCACCGAGATCTCCTTGTTTCCTTCTTCAACCCATCTTTCCAACAATAGCATTTTTTGTTCTATTTTCACAGTTTCCTAGTGATAATAACTCCCCTTCTCTTCTTGACAGGTGTACCACACAATGAACCTCTTCTGCACAAAAAGCCTTCCCAATTGTATCATCTCAGCTGACAATGAGTAGTATTAAAATTATTTTTAACAGGTTTTTTTCCCACAAAATGACATGAGCCTGGGCTCTGGTGCATATGCCCTTGAGAGAGGTAGGTGTAGACCTCTGTTTGGCATTCCCCACTGGCTAGCTCTAGATGACAACTCTGTTTCCACTTAGTCTGTGAGGGTTTTGGATCACCTTCCTGAGTCACCTTGTTCTCCCCCCCACGTTTTCCTCCTATCCTCTCACCTTCCCAATGCACAGTAGAGAATTCAAGCACTTAATTCTAGGCTATAGAGTCCACTCTCCGAGTTAGGCTCCCATTTGCTTTGATTCTCTTCCTTTTCCCCCCTAAAAAGATCTTCAATCTTAAATTAAGCTTACTGGAGATTTTTTATAGCATCAAAAGCCCTGAAGGAATTATTTACATTTTGAGATACCCAAGAAAACAGTGTGATGCTTTAAAACAATCAATTCTTTTTTAATCTCTTCAGCAATGAGAACTGAATTACTCTCTATCAATGTCTGCTAGCAGCCATACAACACATACAGAACATGCATTTTATTCAGGTGTACGTGCATGCTACATCCAACTATTCTTCAGAGGTGAATTCGTACAGAGCTGTAGACAGTAAATCATAAGCCAGATAATTAATTAGCTGAGAAATAGCTGTAACCATTTCGGATTTGTGCCTCCAGCTACAGCTGGACATGTCCAGAAGACAGAAATATCCAGCATGCTGGCCTTCATTGTGTTTGGTACAAAAACGAGGAACTGGCACCAGGCTCATTCGGTTCAAAGCGATGCTTTGGCAACAGTTTTACTGATCATTTTCCAGTTGCTGTTCACTATTGGGGAATTAATGTTTTATTTAAAGATCTGAAATGGACAGTTATGAGATCTAAGAAATAGTCACACTGTTCAAGCTATTAAATTGAGATTTTGGCAGTGTATACTGTGAATGATTTCTAGCAGTTCACAGCAGGAAATCTCAAAAAGACCAAGTTTGTTTAAAAAGCTAATGAAACAGAGCAAAGCAGCCTACCAAAGTATGTGTAATGGATGAGGCAGTTACACAGGGAATGAAAACGCTGGTTCACCACTATAACTAGCCCACATGTACCCACCGAGATTTCCTCTGCAGGGTCTGTCCCTATGACTCTGCACTCTGAAGAAACGGGGACATCATTGGTAATATGGAGGTCCCATAGCATACCAAACCATTGCACATCAGTTGAGCTGCAGTAGTAGACTTTATCCAGCTCCTCCTGTCAAGTAAAGACATTACCTTAAACTGCTTACCAGCTGCCCAAAGGGACAAAAAGGAGGTCAGCTGGGTTTTTTTGGTAGGTTCTTTTTTTGTGTGTGTTTTGTTTTGTTTGGTTTTTTGTTTGTTTGGTTTTTTTGCAACTGAACAGGTGACATGCAAATAATGGATCAGTTCCCAGACAAAATGGAACTCAAAGCAGACTTTGGGGAAGGCATCTCTTAAAGAAGCTGCAGAAGCAAGCCAGGCTCCTAAGGTCCCGTGGAGAAAGGAAAGATTTTCCCTTTCATCAACTTCTGGCTTTCAGGCAATGAAGTCTCAGCAAAAATATCAGGATTGTACTAAAGGGATGGAAGGGAAGACAGTAGCTACCTTTCATATTAACAGCTGTTGTTGCCGGTCCCAGTTACAGCCATAACATTGTGGTCTAATAAAAAAATTTTATCTGGTGTCTTTTTTTCCTGTCTCTTGAGCACCATGTGTCATGTAACTAGAAATTTTTATTTATAAAGCTTTTCTTAACCTAAGAAATGAAACGTAACATACACATAATGGCTCTATTGCAATTCAGAAACCAATCCTGAACTCTATGCCTGCGTTAAACACTCACTTTGTGCTGGCTAATGAATAAAGCTCCATGGGCTCCTTGGGAATCAGTTATGCTGCACCAGAATCCATGCTTCAGTCACTGTGACCTTCTGTCCATCTGTGCTGGGTGGACTGACAGGTTTTCACTATTATTCTCTAGATCACAAGAACAATTTCTCGCTAACCTCAGTGATGTCTCACAGCACACATTCTGACCTGGAGCTGTATTCACAGCACCTTTTCCCCCCCTCCCCCAACATTCCAGGTGTATCAGTAAAGAAGGTTTGCTAGACTAAATTAGTTCTTATAGATGGGTGAAATACAGGCTGCCCTGGGATACACCCCTTTGGACATTCCCCATAATATAGCTGTGTTGGCAAGACCAAATTAAAGAACTGGCAGATCATTTAGCTGATGATTACCATCTTCCATCAGAAAAACTCCCAGGACCAAATGGTTTATTTATATGTAAGTGTTAAACTCCTAAATTTAGAAACCTGTCTTACACCAAATCTTGCCATTGATTGACAACAGAATTGTTTATGTTTCATGTTGCTTTCACAATTATAACTTTTGAATCTCCATGCTGCAAGTCACTTTAGATTTTGAGGACACGTCATATGCCTCGAGGCTCAACATCACTCGGAGAACTACCAGCATCTCCAAATGATTCAGGAATCAAGATCCTTTCATGCTAGAGTATAACTGTAACTCCCTGCAACTTTAACTTCCTCTGTGTGGCAAGAAGTTCCTTATGGGCCAGTACAGTTGGGTTCCAAATTGATTACAGGAGTATTGACATATGAATGTGGAAGATCCAACAGCCACCAAGCTAAGCCTAGCAGTTTTACTATAATGCACTTTTCCTGATGTTTATTCTTTGAAGGAGACACAGCTCTTTCCGTGTTCTCAGGAGGGGAACGGAAAGGAGAATACAAGTCTCACAGATACTATAGTAGTAATGATCATTGTTCAACCAGTGACATGCAAGAACATTGACAGCATCTCTCAGGTGGACAGAATCTTGCTACAGATTTCCCAAACAACAGAATGATTTGAGAACTACCCAGGCTGGTTCATACTTACACAAGGATAATAAAAATGCAGCTATTGGAGTGAGCTTTGTTTTTAGGGACAGTAAGATGAAAATGCTAAATACAACACATCACACATAACACTTGTAATAATTCTCACTGAGAACCAAAATTAATCTCAAAACACATGTCAGAGCCAAAATATCAACACTGCATGCTGATAATATAAGGACAGTGAGAGAATCAAAACCTCAATTATTTGCATATCCATAGTCAACAGTGCCTCTTAGAGACTTTAATTGTAATCCTCATTCCCACCAGTGTTGACAGACTAACAGATTTTTAAAATATTATTTTGCAAAATGCATGACTGCCTAACATTGTGCATAGATAAGAGGGTATACTACTTGCCTGAAAGGGAGGCTTATTTGATGTGATCCTGCACTGTGATCATATGCCCAAAAATTACAACTGGACTGTAAAAGTCTGACATACCTGAAACCATTCTTTATGTGTGTCACAAGACTTGTTCTGAATTCTACAGAAAATAATAGACAAAGCATTAGTTGCAGATGGCGTTAACAGGAGGTGGTAGAAGACCACGTAAGTATCAGTTGAGGATACTGATGTGAAGGAATGGGACATCTACCATGGAATGCATTTATCACTATAAAATAAATATAATTGATTTTCCTTTATGGAACTGTAAGTATAAAGCATTTTGTTTTCCAAGATAAATAACTGCAATGGTAAGCAATTATGGTACCATCAAATAAAATTTAAATTTGTTATAATGCTCAGCAGCTGTGAAGGACTTTTTAAAAACAATGTTTCAGGTGGTTTAGAACACTTCCTCTCTGCAAAGAAAAGAATGAAAATGCCAGAGGTTTTTCATTCTTACAAACATGCTAATTTTCACCTTTGTAATGTTTGCATACTATTCGTTACTTAAGGTTTTTTTTCAGTGTAAGCAAAATGGGACATAGACTACAGATTCTAAAACAAGTTGAAGGTGATCTTCCATCTCTCCATTTTAAAGAAAGATTTAGCTATTCAAACCATGGACTCAGTTATTTTTTGTTTTTCTGGAAAGTAATGAAAATTTACTATCCTATACTAACTATAATCCCCAGAAAAAAAAAATTATGGACCAGTCTTACTAGAAGGCTCTTGCTGTCTATAGGGGTCAGATGAAATTGTAAGATATCAGTAATTTTAGTCATGTATAATCTAGCCTTTTCTCCCCCCTTTTTGGTTTTGCTGGGTTAGGTCTTCATGGTCAAGGTTAGGTCTTCAACAGTCCAAAGCAAGCACCATTCCTAAACCCTCCTGTCCTCTGATGTAACACAGGCAATCAACAAATTATTATGGTCATGGTCTGAAGGCTAGACTTCCTTCATAGCAACTGGTACTGCCTCTACTTCAATGAGTGAAACAACATGCATACATTACAAAGTTTTCTTCTACAGGTTGACTCCTGGTGAGAGACAGAAGAGTATGCACAGCCAAAGTATAAGTACTTAAGAGAAATCAAAGCTAAACAATTCAGCTTGATATTTTCTTCTACGGACCATAAAAGTCTCTTGTATCTTTAGTCAAAATAACGTGCATCATCTCTACTGAGAATTTGCTTTGTCCTTTCTTTGTACACAGTTCTAACAAAATACATTTTTCAAGGGCTTTGCATCTTGAATATTTTGATGGTAAATAATTTTTGAAAGGTTGATTAATGACATATTCTGAAAACGGGCCCCCATGACACACCTCGAGTAGGATATTCTCTGTTACTACAATATAACTGTACTGCTTTACCTGTCTCCTTCCACCCATACCAACTTTTCAGTTTCTTCAACATCAGAGCTTCAATGATGTGCAGGCAACAAAACAGATGTATGGAAAGTGAATAGGAAAGTTCTAAGGTGCATGCACACTTTTTCATGTGTATATGCCTCATTTAGTTAAAAAATACTACAGAAGGAAAAGAATAATTACCTACAAATTTACCACAGTAAACAAAATACTTTCTTGCAAAATATAAAAGGCCTAATTTTCTGGTAAGTTCATTACCACAGTCAAATCAAAAGAGTTCATAATGTTCTGAAGGATATACTGGGGCTCTCTGTTTATCTTTTAAGCACCAGTACTAGAATGACAACCACAGAATTTAACTCCTCCATTTTGTGAAAAAATAAGAACAGAATTTCCTATGTATCAAATAATTTGTGTTAGCCAGTCAGGAATATCAACTCATTTCTTACATTGAAAGTCATCATACCAATATTAGACTGTAACAGAATTCAGTTATTATTGATCTGAAATGAATATGAATATGAATTCTGGGTATAGTGTATTCTCAATACATAGAACAGACTATATTACATTACACACACTTTAAAGATGCCCACAGAATTTGTTTATTTAATTCCAGTCATCAGATATATTTGTTTCTAGGCTATCAATGCACATAAAACGAAAGCTGCTAACTGAGAGAGAATACTAAATTATAATCGCACTAATTCAAAAGATGCTGAAAGGAGCTTTGCCAGTTTTAGACTTGGCTAGTAACACCAAGCCTTATTCTTCACCCTACAGTAATAACATTGACTTAAGAGGAGATAGTCCTGATTTTTGCTATGTAAGTAGGATCGAAACAGGTCCCATTTCCCCGGAGGATTTCAGACATTTTAATGAGTGTTATGTCGATAAATGCCTCAGAGGAGGAGATTGAGTAGAGCTGACGTAAATACACCTGCTTTTTTATCTCCTTTCTCACCAAAGAATGAAAATCTAGGGCAGAGGATATGAAGGATACAAATGGAATGCTAAACATAAGGGAAGTAAATTGAATGGCATCGTATTTCCTAATTGCCAGACTTACTTGATCTTTATCTACTTCAGACTGTTCTTAGTTTAAAGATACATCCCAACACTTTCCTGTCAACCATAACATTCACTAGCTGGTTTTTTTTTTTTTTACTTCCCTTACTTAAGCTAAATGAAAAGAACAGGCCTACAACATCTTGTTGCAAATCCTTTACAGACTGAATTGAGAAAACAGATTTAAGTTGTCTTGATTTTGACAGTGCTGAAGGTGCTATTGAGACGTGTTTAGTTTCTTCCTGTGCTTGCTGTTTGATTGTATGATGTGTATTAAAGTTGGGGGTTTAAAATAGGAAAACAGATTTATATCTATATAACTCACACATTACCCCACTTGTTACAGATGTGCTTCTGAAGTACTTAACGAAGCTCAACTGGAAAATACTCTCATAAACAAAAAAAGAAGTAAAAATCCCAGAAACCGTCAGCACTGAAAGCAGATGATTTTTTTACTTTTTTTTTTTCCTGAAAAAGCAATGCTTAACCTAGCATTACTGTCTTTCTCATGTTGTAGTTGAAGAAATTTAATGATAAGATATGTCAGCTTCTCTAAAGGACACAAGGGAAGGCTTTTTAAAATTTTTTTGGTAATAAATTATTACCTTTTAATTCTGTAACAGACACAGAGTTAGTTAACAGACTAAGCCATTATGAAATCTAATATACCTGGAACAAGTTTCCACAAAGCATACTTGGGGTCCTGCACTGATACATATTTCATATTTAGAAGAAATGAACATATTTTTCCTTAGCTAAACAGTAATATTTTGTAGGCTGTTCAGAAAGATTTGTGGCTATTTATAAATTAACTTTCACCTGAAAATAAAAATCAGATTTGCACATCAATGTGTGACATAAAGGGATAAATATTCCATTCCACTGACAGTGATCTAAAGTTCTAACATAAATATCTTTTCGTACTTGCAAAATGACTGCTGAAAACCATCTACATACTACATGCTCAAGGTACTGTGCTCCTCAAAAATCTACTTTGAGAAATTCAGAAAAGGTTTCATCTTCGGTGCCTTAAATATGTTTTAAATCTATAAATCTAAACAGCATATTTATTTCTCTGCAACAAACATTATTAAGTCACTAGGTAGATTAGTTTGTTAGGTAGATGTGCTAAGATATATCTTTAATGTCCACAATTACATTAGCACTTGAGAACGCAGTCTCAGTTTTAGTCTCCTTAATTAAAAATGTTTCCATTTACTCCATTAGCACTCACCTACAAAGGTAAGCAGGATCACCAACAAAAGGATAAGGGCACAGATGCACGGAATCAGTATCAGGAGCAAAAGTCGAAGGAACTTGGCAGAAGCCAGTTTCTGAGAGCAACCATCCCCCATATTATCCTCATCTGTTCCTAAGACCTGGAAAACAAAAGAGAACAGTTTTATCATTCTGGTGTCAATTAGTAACTCTTACGTTTTCCATAGCAGTCCTCCCCATTACACAGAACAGCTATATGATTTAAAGGTATGCTATCAATGGCTTTTAGATTCTTAATGAAAAGCTGTATTTTCAAAATTAAAAACTTTCATTTTGGTGGACAGCCTAGCGTAATCCATATAATTCAGTTTAGTTCACCCAATATCCACAGACTTACAGCTTCATTGAAATTTCTAAACATTTCCAATGAACTATAAGTTGGATACGCATTTCATTTGAAAAACATGTAAAATACATAATAAATTTAAGCAATAAGGCTAAATACAGCTTATTTTATAATGAAAAATAATCCATTACTAATTATTCAAGAGCTCCATGTTCTTAAATTTCTTTTATTAAGGAATCAAGCAACTATTATAATCTTTGTTTTAAGTCACAGTAGAAGTGATAAGGACTGTTCTCTTTATTATGCACCATAATGCTGTCTCATTTTTTAAGTACTTTACAAAATTATAACTTATCACAGTATTCTGTAGAGTTTGCAACTAATATTTTCTGTTCTATAAATGCAATATAGAAGAATAGAGAAAAATTATTTTCTGAATTCACTTGCACTGCACAAAGCACAAAAATTCAAACCTTTGCAAAAGCCTAAACAGGTATTTCATGTATGTATTTTAAAACATAACTCCATTAAGACTATGATCTCATATAGGTTACCAGACTGACTGCCACAAATGGAAGTTGAACTATTTCTTAAGGAATTACTGCACAGAGACTAGATTTATACCCCTCAACCTCACTGCCTTGCTGCCTTGACTGAGAAGACTGTAGGCATAAGTGGGATTTACAGCATAATTTTCCATCATTCTGCAACGTCTCTTGTTCCAGCATGGCACAAAGACTACTTGTAAGGAAACTTTCCTTGCTGATAATATTAGAATTATCATCTATTTCTGACACCCCTGGTTACTAGACATTGTGGACACTGTACAGACAGCAGAAATTAAGAAAACTGCTCTTGTGCAGTTGTATGTACCTTTTCTGATACAGCTAAGCAATCACATGTTATCAGACCTCCTTGAGATCCATCCAGTACAGTGCCCTATATGACTGTTTTTGCTACTTCCACTGTTCAAAGTAAAGACCAGGTAACACTGAAAATGCATACGGTACCAGCATGGTGTGAGGTGCTAGCAGTATCTCACCTGATAACCTTCTTCCTATTCCAGTGCTTCACTCTCAACACTGTCCCACTACTGGGCTTATCTAGCAAGCAGGATGTAAATTGATGGTCAACTTAAAGATGGTGGAGTTATCTGAACATCTGAAACAGCCAGCTCAGGGTGAGAATGATAAGAGTGGTAGCTCAGTCTATTCAAAAGGTACCGCCTGGGTGAGTTGACAAGGTCTGTAATCTCATCATCACTATTTCCCACAACAAGAGAAATATCAAGAATGTTGCAGAGAGTTAATTGGTTGTCGGAAGTGTTTTTATTAATCAACAGCTTATTCAGAAGTTGCAAATGCTGCAATCCAAGATGTCAGGATATCTCGGCGAAATTACTGCCCTTACCTGAAAGTAACACCTCAAATACCCAGGCACAGCAAGATAAGGATTTAGGTGACTTTTAGGAACCTAAATCCACGTGACATTTAGAAAACCCCTGCTTGACTATGTAACTTCCTGCAGTCCACACTTGCCTACATTTGCATATTAAAGTCTTCAAAGTCTGCCTGAAGTTTTGCTTCTGATCATGCTGGAATGTAGCAGCTTAGCAGCTACTCATAGCAGGCTTCCCTGAATTCCATAACCTTGGTTTGCACAGCCTGTATTAGGCCCCCTTGGGAGGTCTGAGCGCAGGTAACAGAGGAATAACACAGCTCTGTAATAACACAGCCAGGAAAGAAAAAAAGAAAAATGGCATAAAATTGCCTTTCTAACAGTGCAGTGGTTACAGTGCTCGCAGAGGAAATGGGGCTGTTGACTTCAATTCCCTCTTCAGCCCAAAGCAGTTAAGAATTAGATCTACAACTCAGTACTGAGTATCACGACCACCTGAACATAGACTCCTCTTGAATTAGAGCACACTATCCCTTGAAGCCACAATATTCTGTAAAAAAGAACACAGTTCTGCTGGGTCAGATAATAGGGAGCAGGACCATCACTACACAGCCCAGTGATTATGGCACTCGGGAGCTGACTCAGTTTCTTCAAGACAAACAAATGTAAGATCCAGCTCATTTTCCTGAAGGAATGACTCCCAGTCAAGATGCACTTCTTGCAAATCCCAGGCAAAAGTGCCCAACTCTACCCAGTGTAATACAATGTAAATGCTGACCCATGACTCCACAAAGAGTTTGTCTTAGGAGTAAAAAACTTATCTATGTTATCAATAAACAACAAAATTGTATTCAGAAAGAATTGAGAAAACACACAGAAATAGTATTCATCATCAATTTTTTTGACTCTTCTTGTGAGGAGGAGGTGATATTGAATATTTTGGAGATACACAAGATCTTAATCACCCCAAGCACAGGTGTGTAACTGAGAGCAGAGTTACCACCACTGTTGTACAGATGCCTCAGAGTTAACCTAGGAGACACATTAAATATGTGCCAATGAAAACAGTGAGCTGCTTACGTTCCTCGGTTTCTGTGAGAAATTTTTTCTAAAGTCTATTGGCATTGCGGATAATAGCTGCTTTAGGCAAATGTTCATACTAAAGGAGAATCTCAAACATTTTCTTTCTTGTCAACTCCTGAAAGCAACAATAAACCTCAGTCTTTGGACTGACAACTTACTACCACAGATTTTAAAAGGGACTGTTGTATCCAAATTTGCTTTCAGTGACTGCTCAAGAAAAGAATGTTGGATTGTGAAAGACATGCTTCTCTAAAAACCACTAATTGCTAGTTTTGTATAATAGCAAACTAAATATTTATAGGCAACTAAACAGCATGTTGTATCTTTCCCTTCTACAGGAAAAGACCTCATGAAAAACACTAAACCTATTTAAAATCATCATTGGTCACTCAGCAAGCATAAACTTCATTTTTCCAGTTTTCCAGTTTTGCCAGTTTTCCATCACTTGAACATCTACATGAGTTTTTTCCATCAGTTTCTGTGGTGAATGTGAAATAAAACTAGAGATAGTGCTAATGGTTCCTATATCATCAATAAGAATTTAATAAAGTGTCCTATAGATAAACATAAATGCATTATACCTACTCTTTATATATTCCCTGATACTGTTTCTTTTCCTCTTGCCACCAAATATTGCAATACACAAAGAATATATGCACCAGTTTTAAGTGCTCTAGTATGCCAATGGTATCTGCATAAACTTCAGACGTGCTCTGTCCTCTCAATTCTAATAAATGATGGAATAGAGGCATAAATCATTGAATTGTTTAGGTTGGAAAAGACCTTTAAGATCACCAGGTCCAACCATTAACCTAGCACTGCCAAGTCCACCACTAAACCATGTCCCTAAGCACCACATCTACCCGTCTTTTAATACCTCTAGGGATGGGGACTCAACCACTTCCCTGGGCAGCCTGTTCCAGTGCCTGACTACCCTTTTGCTGAAGAAATTTTTCCTAATATCCAAACTAAACCTCCCCCAGTGCAACTTGAGGCCATTCCCTCTTGTCCTATCGCTTGTTACCAGGGAAAAGAGATTTGACGCCCACCTCGCTACAACCTCCTTTCAGGTAGTTGTAGAGAGCAACAAGGTCTCCCCTGAGCCTCCTTTTCTCCAGGCTAAACAACTCCAGTTCCCTCAGCTGCTCCTCATAAGACTTGTGCTCTAGGCCCTTCACCAGCTTTGTTGCCCTTCTTTGGACACACTCCAGCACCTCGATGTCCTTCTTGTAGTGAGGGACCCAAATGGGACCTTCAGTCCAAATAATGGACTAAAGGCATAAATAATGGAGTCTTCAGAGAAAAATGGGCCTGCAGAAAGAAACGAGGGGTGCTACATGCTTATTCACTTGACTAACTTCAAGCTTCCAGGTTAGTGGCCAAGATAAGAAACCAATCTCCCTCAACTCTCTCTGTAGTCAATAGTTTCTCTGAATCATTCTCTAAGTCTGTAAGACTGAGGTACCTTGTAGATACACATTTATCTCCCTTTCCAAGGAAAGGGCAAGAAGACTTAGAAGCAGAATCCTTGAGGGCAGACTGAAAGAAACCAACCCTAAATGCTGGAGATCTTGGCATAAAATAGATTTAGCACAGCACTGGAGCAAAATATGTTCTCAATACTTGAAGAACACTGGTGCAAGTTCCCTTCCTACCACTGTTGTAAGAAAACTCAATTCAAGAAAGACTTTTTTGAATTAAATACTCTGTGCACCGTAGTTAGGAAATGTCAGTGTTTGGTTTTTAAGGCAACGAGTCATTTGCTTTTAATACAATCAGGTTTTGTATTAAACAAGAATATAGTCAGAATACAGGATGCTTAAAAACATCAGATAATTTCTTCTGACAGCTAAAAAATTCTGTCCCTAATGAAATGCCATTAGCCACTGCTTACCCGAGTGCCATTCTTTCAGTAATGACTGCAATAAAGGAAATACACCATTACGTAACTCTGAGCTAATTTCAGCACAGATTTTTAAAAAATCCTAGGTTTATCTAGGACTGCTGGATCAGACTGCTCACAGTTGATTTTTCTGAAACCACAGAGGCAGAAAAAAGTAAGATGGAAAAAAATACAGTCCCATCTGACTACAGAAAAACTAAAAATTCATTGGATCAAAATTCACAGCTTATCTTCTGCAAGATGTGGGGAGAACTTGAACTCATGGGCATCATTTCAATAACATGCCTGTCATATTAAAGCACAGAAATGACAGATTACATTAAGATTTATGGGTCAAAAGCATATGGTAGCATGCAATTTTCCTTTTAGACACAAAAAGTATCTAAGTTACTAGTCTATAAAACAGCCTGAATCATGGTATAAGCACTTGACAAAAATATCTCCTGCTGTTGTCACCACAAAACTAACAGATGTTCTCCCAATAAAGAAATATCATTGGGGCTAATAGCCTACTGTCAGTATCTTCTGTGCATCATTGGTCTCTACAAAGAAACACAGAAGACAACTGTTGGATCAGAAGCATCAAAATATCTTGAGCAAGCCATGCACCTAAGTACTATGCAGTGTTTACACTGGAAAGAAGTGGAAAGAAGCCAAGTACTACCATGAAATGCAGAAAGACTGTCATTAGGGGGCAGTAAACAGGTGGCCTTGTAGAAGTCCTCATAATGCCATCGAGGAATCTGCCACCCAACCAAGCAATAGTTCGTGTATGGAAAATCTGTTAGCTTATGAAAACTATCTGCAGTTCTTTCCATGTCCTTGATATTGTTCCTCTTCTAATGTTGAAGCAATGCTCTGTTGTCAGCTCCTGTGATTTTATCAACCTCATGATACTGGTCTTAAAGCTCTAGATACTGGATTCACATGACCATACCAGCCATTACAGCTTTCCTTTCCCTGTAAAGGAAGACAGTTCCCAGTTCTTATGGCTACAGAGCAAAAACTGAACATGTGAAGTGTCAATGTTTAAACACACAACAGCATATATAGAGAAATTTAAACATACTCATTCTTACAGCCTCTTTTGACTGACTCACAATATTCAAATGCCTGGGAGTGAGCAGCAGAAGCTGCAAATGTTCCACATTTTTTATCAGTTCTGTCCTGATCACATCAAAATTTGGGAGTCTGCAATGCACTTCTATTTGACTACTTTATCATCCAAAAAATACAACACCATGCTTTAACACTCACTGTAACAAGTAGAAAGTGTAAGATAAATCCTCCAAAGGCACAGGCAAAGTGACACGCTAAAAACAGGAACAGGCAAAAAGTCACTGGAAACAAGGTTTTGCATAATCTTTCATTTTCAGTGTTACAGGAATCATAGAGCCAAACTGAAATGGACCAACTGAAGAATGAATGTTAAGGCAGCATAAGAAATTGGATACTAAGCAGCTTTTATCTGCAAATACAAGCAATAATAAAATTCCAGTGTACAGGAATTTAAGAACAAAAGTGCCACAGTTATTCTGAAAGGAAATAGTGCGATTTGGGGGGGGAAATCTTTTTCTACAGCAAGGCAGCAAACACGAGAAGCATGTTATTATCACATGAATTGTTATTTGCACAATGAAATGCACTAGTTTTTCTGATAGTTCAAGTTCACTGTAATCCTGTAACGTCTCCCAGAAAATTCCATATCCTCAGACAAATTACAAATTGCTGACATAATTCATGCAAAGTTGATTTTGATGACCAGACCTCCCTTCCCATCTGTGAAATAAAATACTCTGATTTACCCCTATTTTAACCACTGAAATATAAACATATTGAGTCATCATACCAATCTGAAATACACAGTATCCCGGTAAGGGAGAGGTCATATAAAGCTGGGCACATCTTTCCAAAAGAAATATTTGGTTGGTGCTAAATGCCATGTCCAGACAGATTCTTTTGGCTGAAGCATAAACCTGAAACACATTTAACCTTCCTCACTTACATTTTCACTTAAAGTAAGTAGAGTGTAACTGTCAGTGATGTTTCTTCTGTGTATAGAAGACACAATGTGTAAAGTAAGGTGATTTTTTGCCTTTCAGACTACCATAGAGACCCATTGGCCACTTCTTCTGTTCGGGTGACCTTTCAAGCTGTTATTAATCCAGCATGAGACACAGTGCAGTAAAAATCCAAACCGGGCATCACCAGAAGTCACCAATTCAGACTAATGAATGTTGATGTGGTATTCTTTCCCTCATTTGTCGCACAAATTTGGGGTTCTTAACTCCTGACCATTTCAGCAGTTTTGTGAGCCACTGAGACAACTTTGGAACTCAGAAATTGTGGAGATATGCATGAGAAGCTCAGAAGAGACAAGGTGACATTCAGGTATGTCTCACCCAGCTCTGTGACAACACAGTTCTGATGCTGCCCCAGCTTCAGCTTGAGATAGAGCCAGCGGTAAGTTTGCTGAGACAAAACCCAAACACAACTGTGGTGTTCCCGCTATCTGTGTTTGAGACCCTGCACTGCTACCTGCCAAGCTAGATCTCCTTTGGAGTATGCCTACAGCGCTGTCCAAACAGCGTGACAGCAGACCCCTCAGACATAACCCACCCTCGCTTTGAACTTTCTAGCTGAGGTACAACCAGCTATCAGAGCCACCGGCACACTGAGTTCCAAAGCTGTTTCTATCCGGTAGGACAGATGAATGCTGTGCTGTCAGTGGTGCTACCAGTGTCCAAGTTACTCTCTCACAGCGTGTGCTCAGTTTAAGAGAGCTAGCTCCTGGTGCAACGTCTCCTTCATAATTCATTCTTCCCTTTCTAAAGGCTTTGAGGGAGGTGGAAATAAGTTGGTCACTCAGACATCAGCACTACGGCCAGGAGATCTGGAGCTCTGAGTTTATTCTCATTTCATCTAGTTCTTTTGGGAAAGGCTCCAGTGTTTTATCTTGGCAATGTAGTGATTATAAAGGCACTTTGAAAAGCATCTATTTGATACTGAAATAAATCTAAATAAATAATGTAATAATTGGTCTCCCTGAAAAGATTTGATTTAGAAATCAGAAAGTTAGACACATGCAAACTATTGACCTTGGTTCGCCATTACAAGGTTCTCCATTACATAACGGTTCGCCATTATGGGTGATCTATGCTTCGCATCTCACGGAAAGGGGCGGAAGCGGAAAAGAAAGGATTTTCTTGGATTCTGTATATCTGGTGTGATACCAATAACTGCTCTCTACCTCATTTAAAATGAGAATTAGACACACCACTTAGCCATCATATAGGGTCAGTACTGATCACTCTTCAAAATCTGAATTAGAAAAGAGAGGAAAAAAGGATATTTATCACTACTAGAGAACAGTAGTATCACCTCTTCAATAGCAATATGTTTGAATCTCTTCCTTTTTCAAAAGAAGTGCTGCTGAATAATGATTCCACTTTGGCATAAATGTCAATTGTTTACATACTCACTTATATATTGTACATATTTACAATTATTTATTTCACTGATGTAAACCTGCAACTACAACAATGGATGCTTCCCATATTTACAATGGAACTTTGTTGAATTTTCAGGCACATTCAGATTAAGAAATTGTTCAGCTGATGGCAAACTTACTACAATTCTAAGCTCTCTCTTCTTTATTACTAACAGCTGGTGGCAAAGATGTGTGGCGTTGTCATGCCTCATAAGCTGAGCAAGATTTAGTAAACATATGGAAGATATCAAAGATTTTTCAAAAACTGAAGTGTCTATGGAAGACATTCATTTTAAGAACTAGACTATGGTTAGCATTATCTGATTCTTCTCAATATCAGAACATGAACATCCATTCAGCCTACCTCAGCAGGCAGTGGAAAATTGTTCTGGGGAACGTAATCTTTAATTAATGCAGAATTTATGTTTGGGGGTTATTAGTTTTCTTTAACTTTCTAGGGCTTGCAAAAATCACTCATGAAACAGTGCCATGCTGTTTTTCTGAACACACCCAGAGACCACTCTTCATGACTACCCAGATGTTCACTGCATTAAGGTTTGCTAAGCAAGTAGAGCAGCGATGGCAAGTCTCTGGCTATGCACTGCTGAGAATCACAATTCAGCTGGCAGGGGAGTAACACAGTACTCGCTTCAGGTTCCCACTTTGCTGGGAATTCAATAAGCAGATGCCTGCAGAAGAGCCATATACACCAGAAAGCAAAATTGGAAACCATTAAAAAACTAAAAAAAAAAACCAAAAAACTTAGCGGCCTAGTTTGTGACAATAAAAAGATTTTGATAAAACATTTTGAGAGGGTGGAGGTATACAATTAGAGGAAAACCTCCTCTTAAAAGCAGCTTTCAAGCCTGGAAAACTAGAAGGGACAAAAAGAAATCCTGCCTGCCCTGTGGCTCCCATTCAGTGTATCAACCACCGCCTGTGTAGAAATCCCACCACAAGCCCCATCCTGCGCAAGGCAACTAGACCTCATAACTGGACATACCTTTTTTTTTTCCTATTAATACCTGATCAGTCACTTGAAGGTGACCAGTACATCATGAATGTGTTATGCACATTGCTGATTATACAATTACTTAATCTATTCAAAATCAGCAGCTTTCAATGACATGAATTGGATGCTAAACTGGAATGCAAGCTAAACAAATGGCAGGAATCTTCTTAGAAGCACTTGTCTCCTTATGCTTCATGCATTTCTTATTCATTTTTCTCTAAAATATATAGATTATTCTTACACTGTGAAAGTCTGCCTAGAAGACATTAAAATTTGGGATTTGAATGTGTAATGTTAACTTTACACTGCTGACTTTTTTCTGAATTGTGAATAAAAAGATACTAACTCTTGGACCAAGGATAAGAGAAGCAGCAATATTAATCAAAGGAAAGGACATGGTTTAGTGTCAAAGAAAAGCTGCATCTGTGCAGCATAGCTGGATATTTATTTGTCCTCTTCTCAAAGATGAAAATGGACTTACACAATGTCTCACAGGTCGATAACCTACTGTCTCACAGGTCGATAACCTACTACCTATAAAATTATAGAGGTGACTCATTCATTTTTCAATAGGATACCACTTTGTTCAGAAGCATGTCACCTTTGAGCATTTTGCTTCAGTAGGAGAAAATAAAAAAAGAAAAGGTTATTTTTTTAAGCTACCAGGACATCTTGACAGAAATAACTGAAGAGGTGACTAGAGATTAAACCTATTCATTATTGTTGAAGTTATGAAACAACGAGCTGATACAGAAAGCTCAAGATTAAGTGGGTTAACAAGGCACTTACACTGCTGTACATGTTTGACTATGACTTTGATATAATAGTATCAAAGGTTTATGGATCACATAAGGATTTGTAGGATAAAAACTTCCATCAAAGTCACTGAAACAACAACAATCTGGTGAATTATTTTGTCAAAGAAGAAAAATCCTACTGTATTTATGGCTAGGACTATTGAATTTAATTGTCATCCCTAGACCGGATGCCAGCTTTCCTCCCATTCACATTTTCTTTAGAAATCTCCAAGAGTCACATAATAATCCTATCTATGATGAGGAAAAAGCAAATGGAAACCATCCGAGTTCTTAGCCGTTCCAGACCACTATCAACACTATTCCACATACTCTTGACTTCATAGGGAAAAGGAGAATTGTTAACAACTTCTAAACACATTCAATCATCATTTCAGCCTTCCTTTCCAGCCTTGTCTATGCTGCAGGTCTGAGAGACCTGGGGATGGAAAGCTCCTCAATGCTACCAGTGGTTTTATTTCCAAGAGAATGCCCTGACTGCTTTCTGAAATCTAACGAGATGAACAATGCAAGGAGGACATAAATGATTTCTTACTGCTTCTTTCAGAGGCAGCAAGGGGAAAAAATGAGAGTCTCTTTTCCTAGGAAATGCTTCCCGAGTCTGAGACGCTCTCAAGTAACTTTCAGTAATATTGGAGTCACAGTATAGGCTCTTTGGAAACTAGGAGCTCTTTGAGGTGATGAGCAATGGCAATTGCTCTGGGCAATTACTATTACTGTTAAATCACTGTTAAGTTAAATCTCTCTGGTATCAAACAGATCAGACGTGAAGATTCTAGCACATTAGTTTTTAAAACACTAGGTTCTGTATATGGCAGAACTGAGTGTTACCGGTTTGAGGAAGAGAAGAAGGGAAAGACAGACTTGGAGCATCACTGGCCAGTGGGTCCCAAAGCACAAGCATCATCCGCTGAGGGTTGATCTTGAACTGCCTCTGAACTACGACACATGAATTGGAATAGATGCAGTCTGATGCAGTCCCAAAGAAGGAAGCTGATGTCTACCTTCACTTCCTTTCCCCTAAGGACTGGGTGAAGATGACTTAAATGTTCAATATAGAAAATGCTTCTTTTGCAAGAAAAAGTGAGCCTTGGAATTCAGGAAGAGCAGTAGCTTACAGGAGCACCTGCAATGATGCAACCTGACAGTCTTCTTTCCTACAGGTTTACAGGAGCTGTCCCCCATGGATTATTCTATGAGGAAAAGTTTTTAAAACTGGCTCAGTTTCTGTGTCCTCTCTGAAACAAAGCAATATGTATTAATTTAGCACGTATACAAAGGCTGTGAGAATGCATACTGCTGTGGGAAACATGTTTTGCAACGGGGGGCAGGGTTTGAATCATCAAAGCGTAAACTTCGCCATTCCAAAGCAGTTCTGGCAGTATCTGATTTTCAGCCTCTTTTCACTTTCTACAGGGGAATGCACTAAAAACTACCTTATGCTGGCAACAACACTAACAAAAATAGAGAATTATAAGCTGTGTGGTACCCAAAGAAGCAGATGCTGCAGAGGTTCCACTGTAATGACAGAGATGGTGAAAAGGAACTGAAGGACAGCTGGATTAATTTCATCCCTTCATGATTTGGGGATCAGGAAAGAGGGACAGGGGAGCAGACAACCATGGAGGTTACACTGCCACTTTGGTCAGTTGTGAGCAAACATACTTTCCCAAGCTGATGCTATGATGAGGTGGTCACCACTTCTAGATGATCCTGTCCCTGATTACATGGACCCCTGTACTGGGTGTAGGTGGCAAGCTGCTGGCAGTGGGGGGACTGCAGGGGTGGCCTCCATGAGAAAAGACAGGGGGCTGTCCCATGCTGGACATGGCCAGTTCCAGCTAGCTCCACACCACAGGCCACAGCTGAGCCCATCAGCCAAGTTGGTGGTGCCTCTGTGAAACCATATTTAAAAAAGGCCAAAAAACACCACACACGCAGAGAAGTGGAAAAGGAGTGAGAAACAGCAGTGCAAACACCAAAGTCAGAGGAGAAGTAGGTGCTCCATGGCGGAGCAGATATTCCCAAAAGGACTGCAGCCCATGGAGGATCCACACCAGAGCAGAGGAAGAGTGAGAAGGAAGGAGCAGCAGAGAAGAACCACAGTCCTCCCCTGCCCTGCTCGTTGCCCCACTGAAGGGACTGAGTGCCACCTGTGGCGACAACAAGGTGGGAGGAGTCTGGAGTGAAGCTGAGCCTGGGAATGGGGGAGGAGAGGTGTTTTCTCCAAGTGTTTCAATGCTTGCTTCTTTTTTTGTTTTTGTTTCACAATACCTGAATCAGCAATTAAATATTTATATTAATCAGTAATAAACCCATTTCCTCCAGTCAAGTCTGTTTTGCCCACAACAGTAATTGGTAAGTGATCTCCCAGCCTCTACCTTGACCCACGAGCTCTCTCACTCTTGTTCTCCCTATTTTCTCCTCCATCCCACAGGATGGAGGGGGGTGAGCGAGCAGCTGTGTGGGTGCTTGGCTGTGAGCTGAGGCCACCCCACCACCACATCCAGAGCAGGCCGTGCTCCAGTGGGCTCTGAGGGCCAGGAACTGCAAGATGGATGCACCAGAAGGAGAAGGCACAGCAGCAATCAGACAACACTTTCTGGTATCTGTCGCTGGCTTTAACCTCCAGATATTCAGATTTCACAAGTAAAACAACCAGAAATAACACCATATGCATAAATAATTACAAGCATTGCTTTAAATTATAGTGGCTTGAAACCACAGCTGAGGAGAATCTACCCCTTCAGGGGAGCAGTCTTCTGCACAAGGCAGGCACAGGATGAAATCTAATTCAGACTTCAGAGGTATCAAGATTCTCATCTCTTTTTGAAATGGCAAACTCTTGCTTAATTGTTGTCTCATTATTATTTTTACATTTAGGATATTAAACCATTATCCCTGTTTCTTTCATGTTTGCTGATTAGAGAGACAAGCCCAAATTAAAAACACTACTTGGAAGGGAACTATCTGTTCCACAGCAGCATAGCAGAAATGAATTATGCTTCCATCTGACAGTTAAAAAAGGAGAAAAGAATTCGCCATTAGGGTATTAAAGCGCGCACATTAAAGCGCGGATGCCGGGGGAAGCGCTCAACGCCGCGCAACGGGCGGCGCGGCCAGGCACGCGGCAGCCCTTCGCGCGCGCGACTGCAACGGGAGGGCAGCCGTTAGCGCCGGGGGACCGGTCAGCGCTGGGGCTGGCGGGGCACCCAGCTGCTCTATTTTTACTGTGGTATTTTTTGCATTCAGACTTTCCACTGCAGGCAGCCCGGGTGAGGGGATCCGCTCTGCCGGGGGAATCTGACAGGTCAGCCCAGCCAGAGTTATTTATAGAGGGGCAGGGGGGCAGAGGGAAGGGATGCAATCGGCATCATATTCTTCCGTCGCGGGGCTGCGGACTGGGCGAGGCACCACGAAGGAGCACAGCACAGCCGGGCAAGGCGGCTGTGGCGGGGAAACCCCAAGGCTTGACCTGCGCTTGCCAGCCCGCCCCGCGTCGCCGCTCACAGCCTGGGGAGAGGGAGCAGCCTGGGCTGGCTGGAGGGCACAGAGGCTGCAGCGTGAGCCAAGGAGGCAAGCCACCTAGGCAAGGCCCAGGCGCTCTTCCTTACCTCTTTTCCCTCCGTTTTCCCTCACGCAGCCTCTCAGGAAGGGAGGACCCACCTCACAGGCGTAGTAACTCCCCCCCAAGTTACAGATCCCAGCAAGTGGAGGGGGAGTCATGCCCTGGCGCCCAGACTGAGGCTCAGGACAGTTCCAGACGAAACTGCACACCCTCACATGACAAAAATTGACTGCGGAAAAATTAAAAATACAGAGGCAATGAGGGTAGTCAAGCTGGAGCCTGTCTGGCCACTGTCTTCAGAGGTTGTTGTGTGTGTGAAGACCTTTTCATGGAGGACTTAAGCTTTCCTTGTCCTACTGTAACAATCCATCACTTCACAAGGGGATATCATCCACCTTCCTCCCCTGGCGCTGGAGAATTGTACTTACCCAGCCTGCCATTTATGAGGCCTGTTTCTTTTTGGTAAAGAAACTGGGACAGAGTAAGAACATCAGTATTTCAAACTGTAATCAGACTGCCCCCATCAAGCCGTGCTGCTTAGCTACTTTGTCCTAAGGCATTTAAAAACCAGGAGGTGTCCGGCTGCCACATCTGGAAGGGCCTAGAACTGCCCTGCTGCAAGTGGCCTGACACCCACCCCTGCCAAAACCTGGCCAGCGTTCAGAAACAAGGCATTCATCTGGCCTCGCAAGCGCTTGCTGAAGATACCCGACATGCTGACAGGATTCGACTCTTCCCACACAATGTAGCAGTAGCCGCCATCTTTTAAAACCTGACCACACCAGTAGACAGTGCCGTTGCGTCTAACTGCCTCACAGCGCCTGCTGTCCAGCCTGAAAGCAGACGACCTGGTATCCACGGCTTCCTGGTCCAGGTGGAGTCAAAGCCACAGCTTCCATCCCTTAAGGAGGTGCCTGCAGTGTTTATATTGTGCCTCCTGGACTGGGATGGCCCGAATCTGCTGGGCCTCAGCGTGGCAAAGACTCACAGAGCCCAAACCGCCACTAGGCCACACCGATGGAGGCAACGTCTTCCCACTTGTGTACAAAGGGCTTATTCAGAGTTCAGCATTTGTTGGTTAGAGCAGTTGAGTAGCAGTGAGAGCAGGAGCCGCTGGGTTTCTTCGCCAGGTGTAAGCATCCCAACATCCCCTTGCCTGTTGACCTCCTCTTGGAAGGACCGTTCCCCTTCTGGTAAATGAGATTTCTGTCTGGGAGCTTATCCACCTCAGCCTCTGCACGCACTCCTCGCTTGGCCATGCAAGTAATGACAAGAAATTATGTGTCTGGCAGTACATGGACGTAGTGTAACGGCAGGACAGTAATGTTCCTCAAGGGAGCAGAGTGCTAAGACCTAAACATGTATATCAGCTTAGCAAAAAAAAAAAAAAAAAAAGCAGCTCCTACATTCAAGTGAGCTTGTATTTTTAAATAATTACTGGAATTACTGGCACAGTCCTGGCTTTCATTTGTATCTGCAGACATCATCTAATACATAATTAACAGCTAAACAATAATACTAAATTGCCCTGTGTGCATTGCACATTTATAGAACACCTCCAATCGTGACACATTTCAAACCATCCCATACTTTTGATTCACTGCACACTCAAGTTATCTACCACAGGCACACAGTCGAGTGCCAGCAAAGATTTCTGGAGAGGAAGTGAATGCTTTCTTCAGTATTTTATAGTCCCAGCTCCAAAAGACTGAGGAAAACCAATGTTTTCTCCCGATGGTCCCGTCAGATACTAATAGAGCACAAGCAGATTCCTCTAATCTGGGCCAGCAAGCTGTGCTGCCTGGCTCACCACCCCGAGAACCTTCTCAGGGAAAGGAGTACCAGTGGCTGCCTTAAAAATGCGTGCTGAGTGACGATTATATGCGAGGTTGAAGGTCCAGGCTTCCCCACGGGCAGAAAAACCCAGCTGTCGGGGTACCCCACAAACGGCTGATGGAAGAAGGAAAAAAAGGCACAAGCATTTCCATTCTAAAGGAGGTTTGGACATTGTTTGGGATTCCCCTGTCACCCAGAGGAGCCCCCAGCTCCCTACAGAGGAGGGATGATGTCCAAGACACTCAGGAGATGTCACCAGCTTTTACAGAGACACATAAGCAGAGTGGCTCTATAATTCCTTGTATTATTCTTTTATATTTGTTTGGATTACCTCAGTGATACACTAATTCAATGCTGTCTGTGTCACTGTACCTGAGAAGCTTGTGAGAGATCTCCAACTAAGGCATCCATTAGAAAAACAAAACTAAAGAATTACAATCCAGTCCTGCTGACTGCTCCATCTTTTAGGAACACAGGAAGGGTCTAAGTGGCCATATGGAAAAATCCATTCCCATATTTTTACTGCTGAAAGCTAAACCTTCCCAAGAGACCCCGTGAATGCATTAAAAGCTCTAGGTACTTGATTTCACTTAAGAGTTTCGCCGTCTCAGCCAGACAGCTAATAACGTAAAATAAAGGTTAATCAATTAATCGTCTGCCATGAAATGCGTCCAAGGATTCTGCATTTTAAATCAAGCGGAGCAACGATACTACTGAAGCATACCGCCGTATTTACAAACCTGTAAAGCCCACCGCCGGCGGCCCGGGGTCGGGGCGGCAGGGCGGGAAGCGCCGCCACCCTCCCCTCAGGTGCTCCGCCGCCACACCCCGCCGCTGCGGCGGGCGCAGAGGGGGCCCGCCCGCCGCGGGGCTCCGCACCGGCACCGCCGCAGGGAGCGCTGCCCCCCGGCCCCGCCGTTCACCGGCGGCCCCCGCCGTGGCTCCCCCTCGGACGGCGGCACCCGCGCCGGGACTGCGGGAGACACCCGCTCCCCGGCCAGGGGCGGGAAGGGCGGGCTCGGGGGCTGACCCCGAGGTATTCTGGTTCTCCCTGCAACGATTAGTTAATCGCCCCTCGCCGTGACCCTCCACGGGATGACCACCTCCCGCGGGTGGTGGCGACCAGCGGTGCCATCCCGCCGGACAGCCGCGGGAAGGGGAAGGAGTCCCCCCACACCAAGCCCGGCGGGCGGCCAGCCCGCGCTGCTGCCGGGAGGCAGCTACCGCGCCGGGGACGAGGTCATGGTCCATCGGCTCCCCGGGAGCCCGGCCGCCGGTGGAGCTGCCACCGGCGTCCTGCCGGAGGTCAAGCCCAAACTTTGCTCTTGCAAATCCCGGCCGGACCTGTTGCCGTCGAGCTCGGCGCGACTCCGCCCCGCTCCCTCCAGCGCCAGAGCGATTCACAGGCACAGCAGCCCCGTTGATCTTCCCCGCTGACTTTGTGAGAGAACTGGGGCGAGGGCCCCGCTAAGCTCTTCGAGCAACGCCAGTAACGACCGGTTTAACAACCGCCACTCACCTGCACCCCGCGCCCCGAACTCGGCCGCCCCGGGCGCCTCTCCCCACGGCCGCGCCCTGGGACGGCTCCGCCGCGGCAGGTGGGGCGCGGGCGGTCACTCGCCCCCGGCCGCGCCTCCCGGGGACACGGCACCGTCCCTGCCTGCGAGCCGCGGGTCCGCTCTCACTACGGCAGATGCCGGGGCTCGGAGCAGGGCTCGCCCCTTCCCCGCTTGCCCGAGCAACCTGCGCTCGGCCCCGCGAGGCTGCGCCCGCCGCACGGGGATTCCCCGCCGGGCCGGCGGCCGCGCTCCCCTTCTCCCGTCCGCCACCCCCGGCACCCGGCGGCGGCTGGGGCTGTCCCCCGAGCGCTCTGCCCCCCACCCGCACCCCGGGGGTCGCCGAGCTGCCCTCGGAAGCCCCCGGCCCCGAGGCGGCCCCACGCGTGGAGGGGAGCGCCCTCGGGCTCGCCTTACCCGGTTGGCGGAGAGGACCTGCCGGTAGCGCTCCTCCTCCGCCGGCAGGGCAGCGAACTGTTGCATGGAGAGCATGCTCTGGCTGCTACCGGACCCTCTCCGCCTTGGCCGCCGCCGCCCCCCCCCCCCACCCTCCTCTACCTCGGTCTCAGAGGAGCCGCGGCCGCCCGCCTCCCGCACACAGACATTGCGGGGCGGGGGGGGCTCCGCATTTTGTCTGCTCGGCAGCCTCCCCCTCCTCGGTCCTCCACCCAATAATAGTAAACCTCCGCGAGAAAGCCGCCACATCCCCACCCCCTTTGCACACAGGGCTCTACCCCTCGGGGACAAGCTGAGAGACAGCCCACTTGCTAATTTCGCCCTACAGCCGTCCCCCGGGGAGGCGGATGAGGTGGGCGCAGCCTTTGCCCCGCTCCCATAAAGCACGTCTCGCCACGCCGCGGCGGGCTTCAGGTGGCAAGGCAAGGCAAGGCAAGGCAAGGCAAGGCAAGGCAAGGCAAGGCAAGGCAAGGCGGGCCGGGGGCGGTGCGCGGGCAGAAGCCGGCGGGGCTCACCCTCGCACCCCTCACCTGCGCTCGCCGGGGCGCTGCCCGCTCAGGGCCCCGGGGCCGCCGGCTGCCGCCGAGCCCCTGGCCCGCCCGGCTCGGGGCTGCAGCCACCCGAAGCCACCCCGGGGCAGGGGCCCGCCGAGTTGGAGCGCGGAGTTAGAGCGGGGGGCGGCGAGGCCGCGGCGGGCTCCCGGGTCCCTCCGTCCGCGGTTCCCGGGCGCCGGAGGACCCGCCTGCCTTCCGGGTGCTCTTTATTTTACGTTACGGTCATGCAAAGGCTTTCGATTCACCCCAGGGGTAGGAAGTTTCGCGCCTACAGGGACTGCAACGCTTTCCTCCGTGGCACAGCGGCTTGCCTTTCCCCGGCCGGTCCTCCTCGTCTCCACAAAGAGGGCTGGACGCGGCGGCGGGCGCTGCCGCCGGCACAGCATAGGGGAGGGGAAGGGGCTCCGGCGGGGGACGCTCCCCCGCAGCCGGCGACGGGTCTCTCCAGCTCCTTCCCCGCGGTGGGGCTCCGGTCCCAGCGCCCCGGGGCCGCGCCAGCCCGCCCTGCCCCGTCCCTCCCCTGCGAGGAGGCGCTGGGCGGGGGGCCCGCGGCGGCCGGGGACGCTGCACCTGTGCCCCCCCGGCCCCGGCCCTGGCCGCCCCCAGGCACCTGAGAGCTGGAGCGGGGGGTGTCGCAAATCTCCCGTGCTAAGAGACGAGTGCCGCCTGAAGCTGCAGATGGCAGAGCAAATGCCCCACCCCCGTGAGACACTGGCTTTTAAGGCTTGCATTTTGATGCATTTGTCCCCTCTTCCCTGTATCTGCATCCAAAGATGTCGCGTCTGAGCGAAGTCCAGGTCTGTGTACCTAACGGAGCTCGCAAGCGCTATCCAAGAATGATAAAGTCAACAGGACAAAAAGCATGGTTGATGGGCAGAAGCAGGCGCTGCTGGAACAGAAGCAGTTCAGGACCCTTCCAGGAGCCAGAAGGAGCTGTCACTGGCACCACGACTGGGATCCGAGCTGACATTTGCAAAATGGAAAGGCTTCCAGTTTTTACTGTGCGTGTTTTAGTGCTTCTGAAATGCTATCATTGAAAACGTGAGTCAGGGAACACCCAAAAAAAATGCAAAGAACCACCTCAACGTGGATACGGCTTCTATCCCACTCATGGTTATCAGTGAGGATGATACCCCTCATACACAGAGTTTGTTTATGTATGTTTAGGACAAACACTCCTTCCTAGCTTTTTTCCAGCTTCGTCTCCAGATATCTTTATTTCCATACCTTCAGATTTAGGCCCTGTCACTTTTTGTTTGTGTGCAAACTTTATGGGGCAGAGACTGGGCACCCTGTGCTTCGGGAGTGCCATTGTACCTAAGTCCTGCTCATGGTAATTCAGTCCTGCCTTTTTTTTTTTTTTTTTTTTTTTTTTTTTTTACCCAACCAAGCAAAGTCCCCTCTGGAGGAAAGCAGTGGTTTTGTTTTTAAAACAATTGCACAAATAATAGGAAAAGCATGGAAAGAGATGGAAGCAAGAGCATTTATGCAAAATCTTCAAATTGCTTAATGTAAAACAACAAATATTCTGTGCTGTAATGCTGATAAAAAGAGGAATCAAGCCATAATTCATTACTTATTACGGTATTTTACAGAGATTTGTTAGCCCTGTCAAAATTGACAGGGAGAACAAATGAAAACTGAAATCAAAGGGGTGCAGTACATGGCTCAGAGTGCACAGCCAGCGTGGCCTTGGATGGCGAATGCCTTCCCTTCAGCAGTAATACCGTGAATTCCAAACCAATCTTGACTCCTAATCTCATACTAATTTCTTCAAGTGCGGGAGCCATTCAGATTGCAGTTTCACAATTACAAGATTCAGCCACAGTGTTCAGCACACAGAGAAAGCCTAAGCCGAGTCTGTTTTTGTTGGCAATTTTACGAAAATCACTGCACGAGAAACAATTATTTAGATTAAATAATACTTGGTTGAATTAAGCCACAGTTCCCTCAGAGTATGGCTTATTTCTAGACAGCTGCCATTTAGCCTACCTTATGACTGACTTTAATATATCAGAGAGCTCATATTGTACACTATCCATACCAGAAACTTGTTTTCTGGTAGCATGGCATATAAACATTTTAATGAATTATTCGGACTCTGCATTAACATGTAACCATTAGCGGAAAGAAGCAAGTGTGTCTCATTATAACTAATTTGACTTCATTTGATTTTTCTCTGATTTTCACCCTTCCTCGTACATACAGACCACTACAGTATCTTCATTTTATAATTCTTTAGAGCAACTGATTGATTTAATTGAATGATAAGGGCAGACACAGATACAAATTTACATTCACGAAGCAAGAAAAGGGAGCGACTTAAATGCCCATAGATAACCGCTGGTAACGGGACGAAATCAAAGCAGAAGTGGGATATCTGAACTAAATGAACCTGAGGAGAGGGTCACCCACGGGCTGTCCCCGTGAGCGTACTCCACCCTAAAGCTCGTGCCAGAGAGCGGCTACCGCACATGTCAAGCTTCCACTGCCTGGCAGAGGCACGTCCCTCAGAGCAAGCATCTCTGTGCTCTAACCCCACAACACACAGGCTCACCACCCTCAGAAAAACTGGCATATAGCAGATAGGCTTTGCAGCCAGAACTACCGAGATTATAAACTCAGAGTTCAGTGCTTCAAAGCCACAATCAAGCATAGAAGCTTTTATGAACAAATTTGGTGCTATCTACATACTGACATTTCCTTCTCTAGTAGTTAAGGTCAGGACAAATGTCTAATAAATCAGCTATATTTCCCCATATGAAGCCAAAAAAATCATCTAGTAAATCCATTCCCATTTGTTTCATCTTAATCTACTTCCCCGACCCATTCTCGCCATGTTGTCAGAGCGGTAACATGAAGGAATGTGACTACGTAATTGCAGCCCTAATCTGAGCAGTAAGGGCCATCGCTGCCAGAGAAGGGAACAAAAAGCGTGCCTAAAACCTCCACTGCAGTATGTCACTCGTCATTACCCAGGAGAAGTTTGCTGCTTTACTACACCAGTCCTTGAGAACAAACAAATTTTCAAGTTGTTTTTGATGTGTTTATTGTCTGACTTGGTTTTTACATTAAATTAACATACACAATGGCTCTGTTATTGTTACAGGGAACAAACTTGTGCAAGGAGTTTCCAATCCAAAATCTATTGACAACTTGTAAGCACCTTGGTTCAGCGGAGAGACAAATGCTCACCAGGATGCATTCAGGATCAGGAAAAGCCCCCCCCAAGTTTTTTCATTTTACACATAGCTAAATATTCTGCATGTTAAGTATCCTCATCATCAGGCTTCTCTCTCTCTCTACACTTTCCCATCAACAGCAGGTCAGATTTTATCATTTGTTTTAATGTGTACTTACCAATATGCATTTTTCCGTAAACTGTTAACATTCAAAATATTTGCTCATTGCATTACATTTAAATTGCTAAAAAACCCCCCTACCTTCAGTTCAATATTTCCTTTATAGAATTACCGTCTTTCATGTATACTGAATAACAGGTGATTTTATCTGTACCTTTTACTTCAAAGGTTGTCATGCTTGCAACATGCAGCTCCAACCAAAAGCAAAAAAAGGCAAAAAATTAATGGCAAAAATAATTTTAAAAACCAAATAGAAATGAGTGATTTATTAAACTGCAGATTGCTCGAACCCCCACACTTTTTTTATGCCAAGAAACAAATATCTGGTTCAGATATTTGCACAGAGTGCCAATGACTCAGATGGCTGGAGAAGATATACAGAACTATTTTGAATAACATTTCAAAAATAGGTATGTCTCACATATGTGAGGTTCAGGAGAGATACAGGTCCTTTAAGAAAGGGAATATGCTTACTCATATGCACATTTATATGAATGGAATGAATTTTTGAAGATTGGTGTGCTTTCTTATTATATTAAAGATGATCAATGAGAAGCAAGTCTTTTCCTCTCCAGTATTTCACACAAATACTAAGAATGACATCAAACAAATAATTCAAGTGCAGTTCATCTTTATAGCTCTGTAGAGAGAGATTTCTTCTCTTCCTGTAGAGGCAAGGAGAAACTTTACATTGTACTTGTTTTTAAAAAAAAAAAAAAAAGCTAACAGTAAATAGAAAAATGAGTTATAGTCATGTGAGAGAAAAGATGTTTCCACAATGGTCTCATTCATGTTGATCTGCATAGTTCAGCTATAAAGGTATCTTTCTCTATTTTTGGACAATACATCATGCTTTACTTCAGCTGAACAAAAATCTCTCTTTTTCTTTCAGTGATAGGAGAGTTACTGGCATAAGCAGTCACATAATAGCATCACCTCACTTGGTTAAAGAAACAACACTTATAAATGGAATTATCTTCCAGGCATTAATATTATAGAAAAGAGTTAAAGTAACAATAGGGAAAATGGTTTATTCCTTATAGTAGAAAAATAAGAGAATTCAACAGAGATGCAACTATGATCGCCTAGTGTAATTTCAATTAATCTACAACTTTACATACTAATGGCCTGACACATCATGACAGAAATAGTATGCATTTCTAAAAATCATTTAAAAACAAACCATCAAATACTATCAAATAGCACCAATCCATGCTAAATATTGCCCAGTTTTTCTTACTTCTTTTCTCTTTTAACAAACTTAGGTGAAAAATTGAAAAGAAAGTGATTTTCTCCCCATTTTGTCAGTCTATGCAATCTAAAAGCTACTGCCTTTTGCAGCTTTTCTATTCTTTTCTGCTGATGAACTGTAATTACAATTGGATATCAGCTCAATTTAATACTGGGTCCCTTACAAGTCGGCCAAAATGAACCACAAGAGCTTTCAGACAAACTGCAGTCTTCTCTACTAATTCACACAAATGGTCCCACTGCTTTTGCAGGATTTGTGATGAAATTATATGTCTGAATTACAAGGGCAACCTAATGCCCTTTGGCTTTGTACCCCATCTTTCACAGGATCTTGTAAGCACTTTTCGGTTACCCACAATGCTCAAGTACCAGCATAAAATTTCCAGCACAGGTTTAAAAATTCAGTTTTCTGATTTCCCCCGCGCCCGAATTTAACTTGCAGTCCCTCAGCTGAGACAATGTAGCTTCTCTAATAATCTTGAAGCCGTGTAAACCTTTCAGTTCTAGCAACCACCACTGATAGCCCAAAAGCAAGGTATTCTAAACTGTCAGTAAGAAAATATTTAAACATTTAAAAGAACAGCTAGATAGTTTATACAGGATTAGCAAGCACCATCCAGATAGGTTCAGAAGGACATATAATGGTATTGTTATGCTATTCAATTACGTTTTTGCACACCTATGCAAATATTCAAATGTGACATTTATCTACACAAATAGTCAAGTGATGCTCTAAGTTCAATTTCAAATTGCTTTTCTGTTGCAGGCAATGGGGCCAGTGATGAGAACACATCCCTGTACCCTGACACTACTGCACATCCGTGTTCAGCACATGCACCTGTCCACTAAATGAGGTCTTCCATTGGTTTGAGGAAACAAGGGCGGGGGGGACCGACACAACTGAAAAAAACCCCGCACAGTGTGTAAGGGGGCTCATTTTATTGTTTGTGGTACAGCTGACTTGACAGACAGTTCACATTTCCTTTCTCTGAACAAAGTTCTGACATGAGGCCCCAGAATATTCAAGCCTAAGTGATCTGAAATTCCCCATTGGTTGTTATAATTAAAACTGACATGAAGCACAGAAATTATTGTGTGATACAACATAATGACTAGCATAAGAATACTAATCTTCAATAAACCACTAAATTGATTTTAGAGGAAACAAATATTCAGTAAAGCATTTTCTACTAAGCTATTTTCAATATATGAAATGGAGACAAGGAAAAGTAACACAATATATTAATAGAAGAGATGTTAACGGATCTCAGTCAGACAAATTACATCAGTACTTCAGTGTAGACTCAAATCTACTATTACTTTCAGTGTCTGAATTCAGTTTTATGCTGTGAATGTAGTAACACAAAAGGTGACGTTTCTTCCCTCCTCTGCACTTTTCTTGGCAAACAGTATACATACATAATCTATGCATATTAAGTTCTGTTATACACAGACTAACGTTCTAGGAATAACAGCTACCTAAAGCCCAACCGAGGTATATTAAATATTGAGTTCTTTCAGTCATTGTAGACCATGAGCCATGCAACCATCACAACAGCAACTCCGAACATTGGCAGCATAATGAAGTTCTTGTATTTTTGCCATGATGATTGTTCAACTTCTACTTCATCCTTTCTTTTCTTATTCTTTCTTCGCCCTTTTAATCTGTTTTCAAAAGCTTCCAGTTCAGCCTAGATGAAGAAAACCAGAAGTAGTTGACATTTGTGTCAGAATTAAAAACAAGGAAATGTGCAGATTTTAAATAACATTCCCAAAAAACATTTTATAAAAATAACTGGCAGCCAATGGAAGTTATCCATCTCTTACAGATGAGATGGTAGCACTATGCCCCATGGTTACAAAGCACTTCGCTTCCAAGTATTAAACCATTGTTTAGTTTCCTATAAAAACCATCGCCAAAGCGCAACCAACTGAAGTTCTACATTAGATTTTTAACTCAGGCTGAATATGTTAAGCCAAAATGAGATTGTTGTTTCCATGAAATACGTTAAAAATACATTATTTTTCCTATGAAAGAAAAGCACTCGTAAGTATATAAGCTATTACAATAACATATATAAGAGCATAGGCTGAAATCTTCAAAGACCTTCCCCCCATAATAAGGATGTCCTCTCTGCTAAAAATAAATGAATAAAAATACAAGTAAAAAATCTATCATCTTCCCCCAATTCTTTATATTTTGCATGCTCAGCTAAATTTTAGATTAATAGCTATAATCTTAGACATGCACAAAAAGATTCCATTTGTTAAGTGCTACAACTTAACACTTAGTCACTCATACATGACTGTAATAGGTACATAGCATCCTTCAAAAGAAAGCACATGCCCTTAGGCCCAAAAATGAAGCAAAGCAACTGGAAAAATAAGAAGAATGCCAAGCTTCCACCTAGAAGAGCAGTTTCAGGGCAATGCCTGGAATGAACAGTAGGATCCCCTGATCCCTGTTCCTCATCCCCCTCCACATCCTTTTAAAAGGGCATCAAGAGAATACAGACAAAACTCATTTTAGGGTACAAAGCTGAAATCAAACTGGAATTAGGCGGCCTGGAACAAACAGTGTAAGACTGGGATGAGACTCCAATGAGGAGCCATCTAATTGCTAGGAAAACAGAAAAGATGCTCCAAAGACAGACTAAAACCAGGAAAGGTCCGATGATTATCTGGATTCGTGGGCAGAGTTGTCAGCTACTAGAGAAAGCATGGGACAAGGCGCTAGGGAGCAGAGAGACAAGATGAACTGAAAGAGAGGCGAGAGATGGGAGTAGCAGAGTGCAGCAGGCCGGGACTGGCTGGGCAAAAGGCGCAAGATTGAGCTGAAGCAGAAGAAACATGGACAGTGAACAGAGACAAAGCCTGGCCGTGAGAGGAAATAAATCTACATGACACTGCTGCAGTGCTGCCAGGAAGAGAGGGACTAAGACAATAAGGTAGATGCATTAAAGAAACAAGAATAAGACTGTTTTGGGAAATGGGCAGAGAAGTAGTCCAGTAAATATAATTTTCCTTTGGAACTCAAGACTGCCTGATGTCTGGTCTTCCTCTACTGACAGCAAATATTTGTCAGAGTTTCACTTCCCTCCATGTGCCAGATACCACTGTTAGAAGGAGAAAAGGACCTATTTTGATGTCTATTCCTTTGTACCTAATAAAGGCAGAAATTGTTGGCACTTCTCTGATGGTATGGGAGAAAAGTTCAGACAAAGTTCTACAGCCTGCTATTTGAAACAAGATTACTTTCAACTAGCTAATCCTCCTTTCGAAAAGCAAAGCATTTTAATGAAACAGTTTTTCAAAATCCAAAATGTGGAGGCAAGTGCAGAGTCCTTAAGGTTTTATAGATAATATGGCAGTATTTCATTTTATACAGATGCTAAATAAAATTTGGGGCTTCTATAGTTATTATATACTTGTGATCTGCAAGTTTTAAAAGCAGAGTGCTTCATGAATTGCAGTAATCTGAATTAAAATATAGGGCTCGAACAATTATATAACAGGTACTGAATTGCTTTCCTAGTGATCTTTATAAAAACCCAGCTAAAAATAAATACATTATAAAAAACAAAACACAGAGTGAAAAAAGGTTCGTGGGCACAGAATACGAGAAAGAAGCCATCACTATCCTTGAAAGCTACCTATGGATTTTATATAACTGTCATCGTTCCCAAAGTGTCACCTCAATGATCCCTGAACAATAAAGTAATGGTTGTGCTCAGTCTTCAAACTACCTTAATTTTGCAAGCTAAACAAGCTCAAGCTTTTCATTTAGAGTAAGAACCTAACTTCTTTGTGTATAGACATATTAAAAGTACAATGAAATGCATTTATTTCAACAGTATACTCAAAACAATTTGAAGTCAGGTAACGTCTAATTTAGTGTTGCTTAGGTACTGGATTTTGCTCCTTCATGTGTTATTCTCTGTATTCTTCCTGCACTGGAAGGAGTAGCAGCCCCATGGGAATGTGTAGCTAAATGAATGCAAGTAGCAGTGACTATACAGACACAAAGCATATATCCTGAAATTGCAGGTCTTGTATTTTACAGGGCAGGGAGGGTGGCCGGGCACTTGACTGTTGTAACTTCTAAGGAGCTGTTAAAACACTTTTTCTTTCTAAGAAAAAAAGAAACAAAATCTTTCATACAACTCATTAATTAGAATTCAGGTTTCAGACCTCAACTTTCAGCATTGAAACTCTTTACTATTACCAGTTAGCTTGAAAATTTAACCAAATCTTTTACACTAGAGTGGGACAGAGAGAGAGCTTGGTCTGAATTGTTAAATAATCAAAGCACTGATCTTTTTTCCACCTCTAGCAATTGTGAAAACCCTGGCCTCACATGGTGCCTCTGAATTAGAAGCGGAGGGAAAGTTTGCCTGCTAGGGCT